>NW_023270389.1:20941334-21427808 GCF_011800145.1 Mirounga leonina
TTATTTATTTATTTATTTATTTATTTATTTATTTATTTATTTATTTATTTATTTATTTAAGATTTTACTTAATTTGACAGAGAGAGACACAGCGAGAGAGGGAACACAAGCAGGGGGAGTGGGAGAGGGAGAAGCAGGCTTCCCACTGAGCAGGGAGCCAGACGCGGGGCTTGATCCCAGGACCCTGGGATCACAACCCGAGCCAAGGCAGACACTTAACGACCGAGCCACCCAGGCGCCCCAGTGCTTTCCCTTTAACAAAGTGAAAGTTTCAATTAAGTTTTCGAAAGGAAGGTTATCTTTGAGATGTAAATAATATGTTAACATTGTACTCATCTCTAAAAAGCTAAGTACATTAACTTGGAATGTGCTGAGCTAGGGGTAAATTGATATCTGGCCTGCAGCTGCCAGAGGATTTTTTTCTTGTTTCTTCACACGGGAGAGAAAATGCAAGCCCCGGTCAATTACTGCCTGCTGGGGTACTGCCCTATCTATTTCGGGCAGGGAAAACTGGAGAGGGCTGACTGGTTTACTCTCTAAGTAGCGCCTTGCCGAGGAAGCTCAGTTTCAAAATCCTAGAAACAGTATGTGTTAGTTTAATCAGAGTTTGGCCCTGAGGAGAATTAAAATGAAAGAAATTCCACAATTAGAAGGTGTGGAAGTGGAAAGCGGACTAAATCAAGCCCTTAGAGAGGCAGTGTGGGTTGGTGAGATTACATTCTTAGGGTGTATAATGGGCCAAGGTTTTAATTTCCAGATTCTTTCACTTAAGAGCTTCTATGTCTGAATTCTAGTGGAATGGAGGCTTGTCTGGGCTTTTTTTTCCTCCATTGTAAGGGCCTCATCTTTGTAGTTCTTAACCTACAACCAAAAAAGGTAAGAGTCCCAAGTTTGCAAGAGGTCTGAATAGAGGTTTATAGCAAAGACCTGGACAGAAAGCCTAGCTTCACAATGGGCTTTGTTCTCCTTTCCCAGGATGGATTTCCTATTCTCTCAGGTTGGCCTTTTACTAAAAAAAATCAGAATAATGAAGAGAAGAAAGTTTCATGGGGGATCCTAGGAGCCACTGTTTGTGTTTATTTGGGATCCCTGAGGGAAACCTCTGCTAAATGAACTTGGTTACAAGTTATGAATTGTACATCGTTAATCAACACTGACATGGAGCTGTGCACAGGGAGGTGGCCCAGTCAGATAGAGTGGGACTGGGACAAAGCCTGGTGGCATTCCCAGCAGTGAGGGGAAGGTTGATCTGAGTTTAGAAGTTTTGAGGGATAAATGGATGTCTAGTCTTAAACCCAGTACTAACATAGAATTGTCCTATTTTTAATTTTTTGAGGAATCTTCATATTGTTTTCCGTAGTAACTATACCAGTTTATGCTCTCATCAATGGTGTATGGAGGTGCTCCGTTTTCCACATCCTTGCCAACACTTTTTATCTTTTGACTTTTTAATAAAAGTGACTCTGACAGGTGTGAGGTGATATCACATTGTGGTTTTGATTTGCATTTCCCTGTTAAGTGATGTTGAATATCTTTTCATGTGTCTGTTGGTCATTTGTATGTCTTCTTTTGAGAAAAGTCTATTTGGATCTTTTGCTCATTTTTTAATCAGGTTACTTGTTTTTCTCTTACCAAGTTGTTTGAGTTCCCTATGTATTTTGATATTAAACCCTTACCAGATATAGGGTGTGCAGATATTTTCTCCCATTCTGTAGGTTGCTTTTTCACTCTACCAATTGTTTCTTTTGCGGAGTAGAAGCATTTGGTTTGGTATAATCGTACTTGTCTGTTTTTGCTTTTGTTGTCCATGCTTTTGGTGTCATATCCAAAAAATCATTGCCACCAGCAATGTCAAGAAGGTTTTTCTCTATTTTCTTCTAATAGTTTTATGGTTTAAGGCTTTATATTTAATTTTTTTTTTGTTTGGTTTGGTTTTTACATTTAGGTGTTTAATCCATTTTGAGTTCATTTTTGTGTATGTATAAGGAAGGGTCCAATTTCATTCTTCTGCATGTGCTATCCAGTTTTCCCAACACCACTGATTGAAGGCAACATCCTTTCCCTATTGTTTGCTCTTGGCAGCCTTATCAAAGTTTAGTTGACCATAAATGGTTGAATTTATGTTTGGTTTTCTCATTCTGTTCTATTGGTCTATATGTCTGTTTTTATGATGGTACCATACTATTTTTGATCCCACTTCTGAATATATATTCAAAGGGAATGAAATCAGGATCTTGAAGTGATAGCTGCACTCCCGTGTTCATTGCAGCATTATTCACAATAACAAAGATGTGGAAACAACCTGAATGTCTGCCAACAGATAAAGGGATAAAGAAAATGGCGTATGTCTGTATACATATATATACACACCACACATTAGGTTTTGGAGTACTAGCTTTTGCTGATAGTTTATTGTGGCCATTTCACAATTTATACATACACTAAAACATCAAGTTGTACACCTTCAACATATATAATTTTATTTCTCATTTATACCTAAATAAAGCTGGGGGTGAAAACCAATGAAAAAAAAAAGAAACCCAGCATTAATAACCTTAATATGGGAGGAACACATGATAAAAAAAAAGTGAAAACAGTACAAAGACAAAAACCCACTAATAAACAGCAAGTAGAGGTCTAGAAATGATTTTTTTATTATTCACAATTATTCACATTATTCTGCCTTCCTCAAGAACTTTATGCCAGTGCTCATTTCCTTCACCATTCCTTCCCTATCCTCCTCCAAATATAGGAATAGCTCTTCAATTCACAAAAGATTTTGAGTCTACAATGTACTATGCACTAGGGAGAAAGCAATGAATAAAATAATCTGTACTTCAAGGTATTTAAATAGGAAGGTAAATATACATGTATACGAATTTAATTTTTATATAGTATTTTATGTATAGCAGGTATGTTCAAGGGGTACAAATAGCACTGATGCAAAAAAAAAAATGCTTAAACCCATGTGAGGTGTGTGAGGTGTTAAGAATGAGATATTTAAATGCGTTTAGCAAGGGGACCATGGGAGTGCTAGCCAGCTGACTGGTAACTGCATTATTTTGGGCATGATTTTTTTTTTATCAGAGGGTAGAAAGGCTACTTTAGTCTAGCTCTGTTTCATTCATTTCTAAGACATAGGCCTATTAATAGAAAATTTGAAATCAACAATAATGTATTTATGTAACTCTAGTATAATTAATTAGAACATAAACTTTTTTTTTAAGATTTTAGTTATTTACTTGACAGAGAGAGAGAGAGTGCACGTGAGCACAAGCAGGGGGAGCGTCAGAGGGAGAGGGAGAAGCAGACTCCCCGCTGAGCAGGGAGCCTGACACGGGGCTCAATCCCAGGACCCTGGGATCATGACCTGAGCTGAAGGCAGACGCTTAACTGATGGAGCCACCCAGGCACCCCTAGAACATAAACTCAAACAGGTTCTTTTTGACACAATAAATAAAGACAATAGTCTATTGTTTTTTTGCATGGTTTGTCAGGTTAATTCTTGTTTGTACTTGTCTTTTTTTTTTTTTTTAAATCTAGAATCAGAATGTGTTTTGAGAAAATGCACCAGGCACCTGGGTGGCTCAGTTGGTTGAGAGTCCGACTCTTGGTTTCCGCTCAGGTCATGATCTCATGGTTTTGGGGTTGAGCTCCTCATCGGGCTCTGCACTCATAGAGTCTGCTTGAGATTCTCCCTCTGCCTCTGCCCCTCCCCCCACTTGCACGTGCTCTCTCTCTCAAAATAAATAAATAAAAATCTTTTAAAAATAAAATAAAAAAATGCACCAATGTGTGATAAAATTCATTTTATAAATGGACTTAAACCAGGACATGGCTTAGATTATTAGTTTGTTCAAGCTAAGCTCCTATGAATTCTAACTTCGTTGCAGTACTTTGGCTGCTGCATGAGCAAGGATTTATCGAGACTGGTGCAATAAACTAAAATGGTTATTAGATTATCTTAAATCAAAACTATGTGATAATCCATGTTGAAATTAGAGGAATTTTTTTTTTTTTAAAGATTTTATTTATTTATTTGTCAGAGAGAGAGACAGAACACAAGCAGGGGGAGAGGCAGGCAGAGGGAGAAGCAGGCTCCCTGCTGAGCATGGAGCCCGATGTGGGACTCGATCCCAGAACCCTGGGATCATGACCTGAGCCGAAGGCAGCCCCTTAACCAACTGAGTTCCTCTTTTACCTTTTATTCAGGAATAACTTCAGTTTAAATTATGTTATTCAAAGGCTACGGGAGCTTTCATAAATTATTCATTTGCAAAGATCTAGCTATTTCAAGCCACATCCCCTGAAACAGAATGGGTTGAGTAAGATGGTTTCATTTTGCTGAAGCATTCATAAATATCCCTTTGCCTTACTCCTGAAACTAATTTGGATGTCTGTTAGCTTAAGGGATGCTTCTTTCCCACTATCAGATAATATCATCTAATAGTTCCCTTTTCTAGAACAACCTGAGGATGAGCTTTTTCTCATTCTGATTACCTTATTCACTTCTAAACTGAGAGAAACATTAACTGTGTCTCTGGGAATTTCAGCAGTTCTTGAATCTTCCTATGCAAGCGGGACTTTTCCTTTGCATTGGTGATTTCATGTCTTCTAGGAAAAGCAAGAGCTGTTTTCTTTTTGTGTTTTCCTATTTATACAGATTTCAAAGGTAATATGCTTATCCTCTTTGATACTCTTGTTCATGTATATCTGTTACAGTCAGGATGACAGTACATTAATTGGGAATATTTATTTTTTTTTTAAGATTTTATTTTTAAGTCATCTCTATACCTAACATGGGGCTCAAACTCACAGCGCCGAGATCAAGAGTCGCATGCTCCACTGACTGAGCCAGTCAGGGGCCCCAAGAATATCTCGAAGTAAGGTATTTTTCTTTCTTTTTTTACACTTTTTTTTAAATTATGTTATGTTAATCACCATACATTACATCATTAGTTTTTGATGTAGTGTTCCATGATTCATTGTTTGCGTATAACACCCAGTGCTCCATTCAATACGTGCCCTCTTTAATACCCATCACCAGGCTAACCCATCCCCCCACCCACCCCCCTCTAGAACCCTCAGTTTGTTTCTCAGAGTCCATAGTCTCTCATGGTTTGTCTCCCCCTCCGATTTACCCCCCTTCATTTTTCCCTTCCTGCTATTTTTTTTAACATATAATATATTATTTGTCTGTGATTCAACAGTCTTACACAATTCACAGCGCTCACCATAGCACATACCCTCCCCAATGTCTATCACCCAGCCACCCCATCCTTCCCACCCCCACCACTCTAGCAACCCTCAGTTTGTTTCCTGAGATTAAGAATTCCTCATATCAGTGAGGTCATATGATACATGTCTTTCTCTGATTGACTTATTTCACTCAGCATAATACCCTCCAGGGCTAGTATCCAAAGTCTATAAAGAACTTATTAAACTCAACACCCAAAGAACAAATGATCCAATCAAGAAATGGGCAGAAGACATGAACAGACATTTTTCCAAAGAAGACATCCAAATGGCCAACAGACACATGAAAAAGTGCTCAACATTGCTTGGCATCAGGGAAATCCAAATCAAAACCTCAGTGAGATACCACCTCACACCAGTCAGAACGGCTAAAATTAACAAGTCAAGAAAGGACAAATGTTGGCGGGGATGCGGAGAAAGGGGAACCCTCCTACACTGTTGGTGAGAATGCAAGCTGGTGCAGCCACTCTGGAAAACAGTATGGAGGTTCCTCAAAAAGTTGAAAATAGAGGTACCATACGATCCAGCAATTGCACTACTGGGTATTTACCCCAAAGATACAAATGTAGGGATCCAAAGGGGTACGTGCACCCCGATGTTTATAGCAGCAATGTCCACGATAGTCAAACTGTGGAAAGAGCCAAGATGTCCATCGACAGATGAATGGATAAAGAAGATGTGGTATATGTATATATATATATATATATATATATATATATTTATATACACAATGGAATATTATGCAGCCATCAAAAGGAATGAAATCTTGCCATTTGCAACGATGTGGATGGAACTGGAGGGTATTATGCTGAGCGAAGGTATTTTCTGGGTAGATTTCTGTTAGTCTGAATCAACCTTCTCCATTATCGGATACAGATGCTCAGCTGGTAATCAATCTATAATTATGCTTTGGAAAAACCTCATATGCAGAGATACTCAACTTGTCATAGCTACAATTTGTAAGTAATTCTACAAAATTTATATTCTGTAATCTCTTTGAAAGATTAACTCAGTGACTGAAAGATTGCTTCTCTTCCTGAAAACAAGTATTATTTGGTAAAACTGGTGCTATTTAGTGCAATATTATCAAGCTTTGTTGGGTTTCAAGTTCTGAGTCATTTACCCTTTTTGTATCTTTCCCCTTTTATGCCACAAGTCCCTTGATTGACCTTGTGGTGAGACCTGGAGACAGGTCTGAGGTGGAGAATCAGGACTTAGAATTGCATTTCTATAAGAATAGCTTGAGAGCAGCCAAATGGGAATAGGTAGCAGATTCCAAAAGTCATGGGAATGGAAGCCAGAGAGCTTCGAGTAAGGAGGACTGAATGAGTGATAAGTAAAAGCAATAAACACAGATTGACTAATTTTGCAAGAAATTTGATCCTGAAGTTAAGGAGACCAAAGAATGGATTAGAATGAGGAAAGTTTCTTTAAAACTAGAGCAGATTTGAGCATGTATACCTAGAAGAAGAGCCAGTGAAGATGGAGAGATTGATGATAGAAAAGAGCAGGAATAATTGTTAAAAACTCTTGGAGGAAAATAGGAGGAGAAAGATCAAGAGCTCATGTGGAGGGGTTAGCAATTGCACAAAAGCAGAATACCTCTTGAGAGATTAAAATGAAGTGAGAAAAAATTATGAAAATATAGAATGTGATGGTTAATTTTATGTGTCAACTTGGTTAGACTATGATACACAGTTGTTTGGTCAAACACCAGTCTAGGTTTTGCTGTGAAGATATTCTTTCAGATGAGATTGACATTTAAATTAGCAGACTCTGGGTAAAACATTATTTTCCAAAAAGTGGGTGGGCCTCATCCAATCAGTTGCAGGTACTGAGAGCAAAGTCTGAGGTTCTTGAGAAAAAAGGAATTCTGCCTACAGATGGCTTTTGGACTTGGGCTGCAACATCAACTCTTCCCCCAGTCTCCACCCTATTGAATTTCCCAGTTCCACAATTGTGTGAACTAATTCCTTAAAATAAATCTCTTTTTCTTTATATATGTTGGTTTGCAATCTCAGGAGTCCCCTGGATGAAATCTGAAACTAGCCCCTGTACAAGGAGAGACCTAAGAGAGAGACCACTCCAGTTGGCAGTTTTATTAGGCAAAGGGACTTAAATATAAGGCTTGTCTTGTGAGGCCATAAAACAAGTAGATCTCACCCGCCTGCCAGAAACTTAAGAATTTATACAGAAGGCTTATCAGGTTCAGTCATGTATTGAGTCCAGATGGTCTCAATAACACATTACTCTCTCAAGGCTGCATCCTTGAAGTGGCTCCTAGTGCAGGAATAGTGAGTGGAAGGTACATTCCAAGAATGAGGGGTATAGATAAGGAGCTCAGGTCCAGCTCGAGGGTCAACCGGTAATCATGTCCTCTCAATAACTTCCTCTAACAATGTATATACATCTGACTGGTTCTGTTTCTCTGAAGAACCCTGACCAATACATAGATTCAGAATGAAATGGAAGGGTTTTGAAGATGCTCAGGTTAGTAATGGCAATAATTTTGGTACACTGGGGATTAAGATATGTCATGAAGTGAGGACGAGACTTGAAAGTAGAAAAGTTTTCAAAGAATTTTTAGGTGGGTCCATGAAACTATGAATTCTTCCAGAACAGGGAGTTTATCTTATTCATTTTGTGTCCTAAAATCATAGCATGACAGTTGGCATCATGAAAGTACTCAACAAATGCTTGTTGTTTCTCAAATAAGCTGAACAAAAAGAGTATGAAGACCCCAACTAAGATTGGATGCTACAAACTCACGGTGAATAAACTGTCACAGTTTTGTAACTTTTTACAATAACATTGGTCCTCTGGACGTTGGATCAGAATCATTGAGCCATGGGAATCAGCACACAGAGAACTCCTGAGGGTCAAGAGATCAAAGACTACCAGTATGGCAGTAAATGAACTATGTACTATGAAAATGACACAGTGAGACCCGGGCTGGGTAGAAAGGTGAAAGAAGACAGATTGGGATGATTGGTCTGAGAGAACTGGAAGGAGCCAAAGGAATTAATGACTTAATGAAGACAGGAAGGATGTTTAATGGGAGAAGTAGTGTAGAGAGATGGGAAGAAAGAAAGTATTTGTCTATGAGCTTCATAAGTCTCAGGATCATGGTGGTAGGATAGTTTCGAGTGGCCAAAGTAGGGGTTAGAAAAAGATCGGTATTATTCAAAGAATATATGGTTATTTTGCTATTTATACATAAGTCCTTAATATACAATTTATATTTTTATTCTTGTTATTTATATGTATTTTAATTCCTTAGTATATAATTTAAGAAGGTCTTGACAAATAGAAAATATAGTCAGTAATTGCAGAGCATTACTTACTTTAATTTATGAAAAATTATCTACAGTGGCAAGGTACTGGGTCTTTCTAGACCTCAGTCAGGGTGTTGAGTCTTAAGAGCACTGAACTTGGAATTAGAAGATCTTGGAATAGGGCCAGGCTTTTCTATTTGCTAGATGGGTAAACTTGGGCAATCCATGTAACTTCATTAAGCTTTTATCTTACAAAAGATGAATGATAATAGTTCGGATTATTGTAAAGATTTCATGAAAAATACAGGGGCCCTTTTCAACTGTGAAGTTTAAATATGTGGTAATATTTAACAAATATTAATTAAACATGATACTTTCCTTCAAGGAACATTTTCCTTGAAAAAGATACTTAAGAGTTCATTTTCGGTCTGATGCTGGCATAATTAAAACCTCTTAATTATGTTTATGAATTTTATTATATTTAATAATTACAAGTATTCAAGAGAACATTATGTATAGTTTAATGTAAACCAAAACCAAAATACAGATTTAAAAAGCCTCTGAATGTACCTTAAATGTTGTGATTTCCCTTGTATTCAAAGGGATAATTCTTATTCTTATGGTTCTCCTTCCTAACAGCAGGGATGAAGTAGAGTTGTGTGTATATTTAATTTACTTACTTTCTTCTTTTTTTAAAAGATTTATTTATTTACTTTAGAGAGAGAGAGCAGGGGGAGGGGCAGAGAGAGAGGGAGAGAAGCCGACTCCCTACTAAGAGGGGGCATCCGACATGGGACTGCATCCCATGACCTTGAAATCATGACCTGAGCTGAAACCAAATCGGACGCTTAACTGACTGAGCCACCCAAAAGCCCCTAATTTACTTACTTTCAATAAAATAAAATCCTAGACATAGAAGAGTAACTATAAATTGTATATACTCTGAATACAACTAAAGTTAACCAAAAGGATTCATTTCATGTTAGACTTTAAGCCAGGAATAAAGAAAAATAAATGCGGTATACAAGTGCAAAAAAATACAATTTATATATTTTTTCACTAAGTGTTAATTTTTTATAGTTCATGTTGTAAGTTCTGAGATTCAGACTCTTAACAAAATTCCTAGGCAGATGTTAAATATCTACCCTTAATTGACAAATCTTAACTTGAACGTTAATCCCCTGTATAATCAACACAATATTTAGTATGAAATATATGAACAGTTAACACCCATAATTTTCTGTACCTGAGGTGATATTTAATGCATTGTACAAGACCTATCATGACACTGTGCAACAGGAAATCCTTTTCACCTTGGACTCTATGGAGGAAGGAATTCTTTCCATCAACATGGGTTTAAATGATGCCCTATGCTCCAGCCCTCATTATCACAGAGAACAGAACCCATGTCTTGGGAGGAGGCAAGAACACATGTACAGAACATTCAGGTTAGAAAGAGAGTTTGGGATTCTTGCAGTCGTTGTGGAGAGTATTAGGATATAAGCAGGGCTACTGTAACCAAACCTCTAAAGTGTGGGGGTTTAAGCGAGGTAGAATCTTAACTTCTCTCTCACATACCAGAGAATAAAGTAGGCAGGCAGTCCAGGGCAGATAGCATGACTTCATCAATGAGACCACCCAAGAATGCTGGATGGTGGGACAGCTTTGCCATCATCATGTGACTTTTTTCTCTAGATCTAAGGCAGCTCCTTTACGTGTCCTGTTTCCCAGCCATCTAGAAGAGTGAAAGAGGAAATTAAAGTCGAGCTTCTCTTTTTGCAGATGTGACCCAGAGATTGCTCGTATCTCTTCCATTCACATCCTCTTGTCTAGAACTTACATGGTCACAGTGAACTACAAGAAAAGCTGGGTGATGTACTTTCTAACTGGGAAAATTTATGCCCTATAATTGGTGGTGTCATCTTTTCTGTCTTCTACCACCAAGATGTAATCTATAAGTGAGTTCTGATAGTTTGACTTCCAAATGATTTCCATTATTTTCCATATGCCCAACAATATTCTACATCCCTTGCCTGCCTACTATAATAACCTAACTGGTCTGCTTGCTTCCACTCTAGCCTCGCTAAGTCATTTCTCACATAGTACTCACTGAATTTTAAATATGTAAACCAAATCTCATCATTCTTCTTTTTAAGCTGTTGGTGTCTTCTCATTTCTATAAAGTCCAAACTTCCCACCATGAGCCGTAAGACCCAGCAATGAGGCACCTGGGTGGCTCAGTCAGTTAGACATCCGACTCTTGATTTCAGCTCAGGTCATGATCTATGAGTCCTGGGATTGAATACCACATGGGGCTCCCCGCTCGGCAGGGAGTCTGCTTTGGATTCTCTCTCTCCTTCTGTACCTCCCCTGCCCTCATGCATGTACTCTGTCCAATAAATAAATAAATAAATCTTTAAAAAAAAAAAAAAGACCCAGCAATGACCAGGCTCTATCAAGCCCCATTCTTGTACTATGCTTTTGCCTGGTCACTATGTTCTGGCCACTCTGCCATTTACCTGTTTCTAGAGCACAGTGATCCCCTCCCAAACTCAGACCTTTAAACCCATATTCCTTGTCCAAGAAATTTTTTGTGGGGATCTTTGTGTGGCTGGCTTATGCTCATCTCTTGACACTCAGCACAAATGTCTTCTCTTCTGAGAACCTTTGCTGACTGCTCTTTCTAAGCAGCATGTCTTGTTTCCAGTTACTCTTTATCAGCCACGTTGTTTATTTCCTTCATAGCACTTACTAAATTATATAACAATCCTATTTGTTTGCTTATTGATTGGTCCATTACCTCCTCATTAGAAAGTATTCCTTAAGATTGTTTGATTTACCTCTGATTCTTGGACACTGACACATAAAAGGAGCTTAACAAAAAATGGTCCATTGAAGGAGTGACTAAATGAATTGGTGGATTTCATATGCTTCTTACAAATAAAAACCTGGTGTCCATGATGGAAAAATCAGGTAAACAGAGCCTTATACAGATTTACCTTCATTAGTTTCATTTCTGACTTGGGTGTATTGCATATTACACCTGAGCCATGAATTTATCAACCTCAGATGGGGTGTTTAGAGTTTTAGCTATTCCCCTCTGTGGCAGGTTGAATGATGAGCCTTCAGAAGTTACCTCTTAATACCTGGATCCTGTTAATGCTACTTTATTTGAAAAAGGGTCTTTGCAGATGTAATTAAGGATCTTGAGATGAGATCATCATAGATTAACTGGATGAGCCCTAAATCCAATGACTGATGTCCTGGTAACGGTAGAGAGAGGAGAGAGATCTGAAAAACTAGAGAATGTGATGTGGAAAGAGAGGTAGAGGTTGGAGTTATGCAGCTATAAGCCAAGGAACGCCTGAACCACCAGAAGCTGGAAGAGGCAAGGAAGCATTCTCTCCTAGAGCCTTTGCAGTGATTGTGGCTCTGCTATCGACTTGATTCAGACTTCTGTCCTCCAGAACTGTGAGAGAAGATTTCTGTTGTTTCAAGTCACCTGAATGATTTTTCAGTATAAGTATGACCCAAATATTGCACGGAATATACTTATACCAAAACATTATTTGTTATTTACCTGAAATTCTAATTTAACTGGGCATTCTGCATTTTTACTTGCTAAATCTGACAATTTTACTCTAATCCCAAGAATATGTGAAAATGAAGAATTGGCTGGAAATGATATGTAGATTCTGCCAAGTAAGAATTGGCATCACATTTTTTTTTTTTAAAGTCTATTAAGTAACCAAAAGAAAATGAAATTGGTGTCATGGAGTTTTAAATATGCTACAGGATCCTGAAATTTTGCCCAGAGAAGTAACCAAGCAAAATGCTTGGAAATATAAAAGGTCTTTGGTGTTCTAAATCTGATCTAAAACTACCTCAGGAGTGGCTCATTTGTTTCTTGTGACTGTAAAAAGTAAGAACTGAATTCCATCTGATCCTGACTTAATTTTTTTTTTTTTACATCTCTGGGGAATTAAGATTGAATTAAGGACTGCCTCTTATTTCAACTACCAACAGTTTATTAGATTCAGCTTGAAAATAGGTAGATTAAAGCACAGGAATTAAAAAAAAAATAGACTGAAAATAGCATTCAGTGAAGTGCAAGGAGAGGTGGTCTTCTCTGAGGGCCTACAGGGATTTCTTAGCAATGAGTGAGAAACCTCTGTGAGCCCATATTTTCTTCACCTGCCTCAGGAGCAATAAAACCACCCATGAGGCAAAATTCTGGTTTGCTCTGTTTAGATTTTGTATTCCTAATGTTTATAATAACCTTCTTTTCCCCCCCCTTGTGAGTTTTTAAGCACAAATATCATGAAAGCTATTAAATAAGTAATTAAACCCATTTCAGGATCAGTTGAATAGGCAAATGGGGTGGGGATAGCAGTGGGGGGAGAGAGAAAGAAAATGAAAACAGAGCACTGAAATTCCCCAAAGCTCTGCTTTATTTAATGAAAGACTAAGTGAATTGGGTGGATTTCATGTCTCTTACAGATAAGAATCAGGTGCCCATGGTGGGCAAACCAGGTAAAAAGATCCTTATATAGAGATTTTCTTCTATTAGCTTTATTTCTGACTAGAGTGTACTGAGTGATATACCTAAGCAAAAGACAACCTCACCTCCCCTGTTGCAGTTGAAGAGTTAAGACTCCTTTGGAAGGAAAGAGCAATAGAGACGGAGGGAAGGAAAACTGAGAAAATGGCAAATGGTGGATGATGCTAGTGCTGTAGGGGGGTCCCAGAGTCTCTAGGGGGCCCTGGTGGGAGGCTGTGGTGGCTTCTAGAGGCTTCAGCAGTAGCATTTGGAGCTAGGGCTGAGGCCACAGAGCTCTCAGAGTCAAGGCTGAGGACAAGGAATGGATCCCCATCACCAAACTGGGCTGTCTGGTCGAGGACAGAAAGATCAAGACTGTGGAGGAGATTTATCTCTTCTCCCTGCCCATCAAGGAATTTGAGGTCATTGACTTTTTCCTGGGGTGTCCCTCTAGGATGAGGTTTTTGTTGTCATGCACAGAAGTAATGCTCTCAGACACCAATCTGAGGGGTCATGCAGGGCTGCCTCTACAAGGGAGAGTAGTTGCAGCTGAATTCTGCACATAGCTTTTATTTAGTTTTCTATCAGCAAAGCAAGGACAGATGTATCAAAGTATGGGGAAGGAATAGAAAGAGAAGCTGGAAAGCAGGCCTGCACCCTCCTCTGTGCGTGGACATGCAAGGAGGGGGTTATGGGATAAGGGAGGAAGGTGACGTTCATGCTAGCAATCACCCAAGGGTTACTTTCTTTCATAGCTCCTTATGTATGCCCTGCCGCACGAGATGATAGGATCCTGTTCCTTCCAGGCCATTGTGTTCAACAGCCCGAGAACAGGAACGCTGCTGATGTTTCAGCTGCTTCCAGTCACCCCTTAGGGCTTACACTATACTTTCTCTAAGACTAACCCCGGAGATGGTGGGATCCTGCTCCTACCAGGCTATTGCGTTCAATGGCCCGAGAACAGGAACGCTGCTGACATTTCAGCTGCTTCCACGATCACTTCTTAGGGTTTACAATACATTTTCTAAGAATAACTCCACAGGGGGCACCTGGGTGGCTCAGTTATTAAGCATCTGCCTTCTGCTCAGGTGATGGTCCCAGGGTCCTGGGATCAAGCCCCACATCGGGCTCCCTGCTCAGCGGGAAGCCTGCTTCTCCCTCTGCCACTCCCCCCGCTTGTGTTCCCTCTCTCGCTGTCTCTCTCTCTGTCAAATAAATAAATAAAATCTTAAAAAAAAAAAAAAGAACTCCACAGGTTTTGAAGATTACACCTGTGTAAAAGCAGACCTGTGCTGGCCAGTGGACCAGGATCAAGGCATTTGTCATGATCAGGATTTACAATGGACATGTTGTTCTGGGGGTAAAGTGCTCTCAGGAGGTAGCCATTGCCATCCATGGTGCCAACATCTGGCGACACTCTGCATCATCCTATGCAGTAAGGACACTGGGAGAACTAGATCAGCAAGCCCCATACCATTGCTTGCAAGGAGACCTGCTGCTGTGGCTCTGTGCTGCTGGTACCCTGTTCCCTGCCCCCCCACCCCTCAGGCACTGTCATTATCTAGGCCACTGTGCCTGAGATGGCCAGAATCAATGACTGCTACACCTTGGCTAGGGGCTGTACCACCACTTGGTGACATCACCAAGGCCACCTTTAATGCCATACCCAAGACCTACAGCATTCTCACCTCTGAACTCTGGAAAGACATGTGCTCACCAAGTCTCCCTATCAAGAATTCACTGACCATGTCTAAAGACCCACACCAGTCTCTGTGCAGAGAACCCAGGCAGTTATCTGTGGCCACCAAATAGTTTTTATACAAGAAAAATAAAATGAAGTAAGTCTGTTTTTTTTTTTTTTAAAGGGAAACTAGAAAAAGATGAACAAAGCCCCATGTTAGTAGAAGGAAGGAAATAACAAAGATCAAAGAAGAAATAAATGAAATAGAGACTAAAAAAAAGCAATGAAAAGGCCAATAAAAGAAAGAGCCAGTTCTTTGAAAAGTTAAACAAAATTGACAGACCTATAGCCTGACTCATCAAGAAAAAAAGAGAGTTCAAATAAATAAAATCAGTGGGTGCCTGGGTGGCTCAGTTGGTTAAGCGACTGCCTTCGACTCAGGTCATGATCCTGGAGTCCCAGGATCGAGTCCCGCATCAGGCTCCCTGCTCAGTGGGGAGTCTGCTTCTCCCTCTGACCCTCCCCCCTCTCATGCACTCTCTCTCTCTCTCTCCCCTTCTCTCTCTCAAATAAATAAATAAAATCTTTAAAAAAATAAAAAAAATAAATAAAATCAGAAATTAAAGAAGAGATGTTAAAACTAATACAACAAAAATAGAAAGGATCATAAGTAACTACTGTGAAGAATTATATGCCAGCAAATTTGACAACCTAGAAGAAATGGGTAAATTCCTAGAAACATGCAAGCTTCTAATACTGAATCATGAAGAAATAGAAAATCTGAAAAGACCCATTATTAGTAAGAAGATTGAATCAGTAGTTAAAAACTCCCTACAAACAAAAGTCCAGGACCAGACTGCTTCAATGGTGAATTCTACCAAACATTCAAAGAAGAATTAATACCAGTCCTTCTTAAACTCTCTCAAAAAGTAAAAGAAGGGATACTTAAAAACTCTTTTTACAAGGCCAGCTTTATCCTGATTCCAATGCCAGACAAGGACACCGCAAGAAAAGACAATTACAGGCCAATATCCATGATGAACATAGATGCAAAAATCCTCAACAAAATGTTATCAAACCAAATTCAAAAATACATTAAAAGAGTGGGGTTCCTGGGTCGCTCAGTTGGTTAAGCAACCAATTCTTGATTTCGGCTGAGGTTGTAATCTCAGGGTCATGAGATTGAGCCCCACATTGAGCTCCATGCTCAGCGCAGAGTCTGCTTGTCTGTCTCCCTCCTTCTCTACCCCCACTGTCCTTGCATGCATGCGTGCCGGTGTGCTCTTTATCTCAAATAAATAAATACATAAATACATAAATAAAATCTTAAAAAAATACATTAAAAGGGTCAGATACCATGATCAAATAGGATTTATTCCAGGTTGCAAGGATGGTTCAACATCAGCAAATCAATCAACCTGATACACTGCATTAAAAAATGAACGATAAAAGTCATATGATCATCTCAGTAGATGCAGAAAAAGTTTACAAAATTCAATGTCCTTTTGTGATAAAAGCTTTCAACAGAGTAAGTATAGAGGGAACATACCTCAACATAATAAAGGCCAAATATGACAAGCCCACAACTAACATCATACGCAATAGTGAGAAGGTGAAGAAGATTCTCTACATCAAGAATAAGACAGGATATCTCCTCTCACCACTTTTATTCAACATAGTATTGGAAGATCTAGCCAGAGCAATTAGGCAAAAAAAGAAATAAAACACATCCAAATTGGAAAGGAAGTAAAACTATCTCTATTTGCAGACATGATGCTATATAGACCCCACCAAAAACCCTTTAGAACTAATAAATGAATTCAATAAAGTTATAGGATACAAAATAAATATATAGAAATCTATGGCATTTCTATACACTAATAATAAACTACCAGAAAGAAAATTAAGAAAACAGTTTCATTTATAATTGCATCAAAAAGAATAAAATAAATTTAACCAAGGAGATGAAAGACCTGTACACTAAAATCTATAAGACATGGGTGAAAGAAACTGAAGAAGACACAAATAAATGGAAAGATATTACATGCTCTTTGATTGGAAGAATTAATATTATTGAACTGTTCGAGGCACATGGGTGGCTCAGTCGGTTAAACATCTGCCTTCCCAGGATCCTGGGATCGAGCCCCACATTGGGCTCCCTTCTTAGCAGGGAGTCTGCTTCTCCCTCTTCCTCTGCCCCTCCCCCCTGCTCCTGCTTTCTCTCTCTTTCTCTATCTTACTCACTCAAATAAATAAAATCTTTAAAATATATATATATATTATTTAAGTGTTCACACTACCCAAAGCAATCTATAAATTCAATGCTATCCCTATCAAAATTTCAATGGCATTTTTCATAGAACCAGAACAATTTTAAAATAATATGGAACCACAAAAGACCCTGAACAGACAAAGTAATCTTGAGAAAGAAGAACAAAGCTGGAGGCTTCACACTCCCTGATTTCAAACTATATTACAAAACTATAAGAATTAAAACAGTATAGTATTAGAATAAAAACAGACACATAGATCAATGGAACAGAATAGGCAGCCCAGAAATAAACCCACATACATAATGGTAGTTAATTTATCTTTTTTTTTTTTTTTTTGAGAGAGCACATGCAGGGAGTTGGGTAGGGGCAAAGGGAGGAGAGAGCATCTTAGGTAGGCTCCATGCCAAGTGTGGAGCCCGAAGTGGGGCTCAGTCCCAGCACCCTGAGATCATGACCTGGGCTGAAATCAAGATTTGGACGCTTAACTGACTGAGCCACCCAGGTACCCCAATGTTAATTAATTTATGACAAAGAATATACAATGGGGAAAGGACAGTCTCTTCAATAAATGGTGTTGGGAAAATTGGACAGCAACATGCAAAAGAATGAAACTGGATCACTATCTTATAGCATACACAAAAATTAACTCAAAATGGATTAAAGACTTGAATATAAAACCAAAACTGTAAAACACCTAGAAGGAGGCATAGGTGGTAAGCTCTTTGACATTTGTCTTGGTGATGATTTTTTGAATTTGACACCAAAAGCAAAGGCAACAAAAGCAAAAATAAACAAACAGGACTACATCAAACTAAAAAGCTTCTGAGGAGCAAGGGAAACCATCAACAAAATAAAAAGGTAACCTCCTGAATGGAAGAAAATATTTGTAAATCATATATCTGATATGGGGTTAATATCCAGAATGTATAAAGAACTTATACAACTCAATAGCAAACAAACAAACAAAAACAAAAAGCAAACAAAAAATCCAATTAAAACATGAGCAGAGGATCCGAATAGACTTTTTTCCAAAGAAGACATACAGATGGCCAATGGTATATGAAAAGAGGCTCAACATCACTAATCATCAAGGAAATGCAAGTCAAACCACAATGAGATAGCACTTCATACCTGTTAGAATAGCTATCATCAAAAGGACAAGAGAGACACCTGGGTGGCTCAGTTGGTTAAGCAGCTGCCTTGGGTTCAGGTCCTGATCCCTTGAGTCCTGTGTAGGGCTCCCTGCTCAGCAGGGAGTCTGCTTCTCCCTCTCCCTTTGCTCCTCCTTCTGATCATGCTCCCTCTGTCACTTTCTCTCTCTCAAATAAATAAGTAAAATCTTTAAAAAAAAGGGGGGGGGACAAGAAATTACAAGTGTTGGCAAGGATGTGGAGAAAAGAGAACACTTGTGCACTGTTGGGGGAATGTGAACTGGTGCAGTGACTATGGAAATCAGTATGGATGTTCCTCAAAAAAACTAAAAAATGAGCTGCCATATGATTCAGTATATTTATCTGAAGAAAACAAAAACATTACCTTGAAAATGTATCTGCACCCCCATGTTCATTGCAGCATTATTTACAGTAGCCAGGATATGGAAACAACCTAAGTGTCCATCAACAGATAAATGGATAAAGAAAATATGGTATATATTTACAATGGAATATTTTTCCGCCATAAAGAAATGAAATATTGCCATTTTCAACAACATGGATGGACCATGAAGGCATTATGCTAAGTGAAATAAGTCAGATAGAGAAAGACAAATATATGATCTCACTTATATGTGGAATCTAAACAAAACAAAACCAAACAAAAGAAACATCAAGCTCATAGATAGAGCAGGTTGGTAATTACCAGAGCTCAGGGGTGGGATTGTGAAATGGGTGAAGGGAGTCTAAAGTTACAAACTTGCAGTTATAAAATAAGTAAGTCATGGGGCATCTGACGGGCTCAGTTGGAAAAGCTTGTGACTCTTACCTCTGTCTGGGTCATGAGTTTGATCCCCATGTTGGGTATAGAGATTACTTAAAAATAAATAAATAAAAACTAAAATAAATAAGTCATCAGGATGTAATATACAGCATGGCAACTATAGTTAATACTGTATTACATATTTGAAAGTTGCTAAGAGAATAAATCTTAAAAGTTCTCATCACAAGAAAAAAATCTATTATGTATGGTGACAGATGTTAATTACATTTACTGTGGTGATCATTTCACAATATATACAAATATTGAATCATTATGTCTTATACCTGAAACTAATATAATGTTGAATGTCAATCATACCTCAATTTAAAAAAAAAGGGGGGTAGACCTAAGTGTGTAGGGGGTTGAGAAAGGGGGATGGGAGAGTAGATGAAGAAGGTAGAGACTTTCCAAAAAGGTTCTCACAGGAGAAAAGCTAAGAATTTGGTAATGATTTTCTACCAAAGACAAAGCAATAGGGAGTTATTGATCATTGGCAAAGAAAGTTTCTGGAGGGTCTGATGTTTATTCATTAACTTATTCCTCAGTCATTTATTGGCTACTCAGTATGTGTAAGGAATTATGTTGGATGTGGAGGTTTCTCCAGGGAAAAAGTGTTAAGCCACTGACTTTAGAGAGTGGGCTGTATAGAGAGAGAGGAGAAAGATATGCTACAAAGAAGTACAATAACAACGAAGTGCTATCACCATAGAAATGTTTATAGCGTGTAGTAAACAGACCAAGGAAACGGGCAGGGAATTGAGGGGAGAGGATGTGGGTGTCAAAATCTTTACAGTGTTGGCGCCCAGGTTAAACTTCTGTGTTTTATTAGATCGATCTGTTCTCTGAGGTTAGACACATATTTTGAAGCAGCTAGGGCAGATTGTGAGAACATTAAATAAAATAATCGTTTTTACGAGCAGCTACCGTTGTTATCAAGTGGCTCTTCTGTGCCAGGCAGTATAGATATCGTGTTAATCCTCACAATAACCTTATGAAGTAGAGAGTCTTATTCCCATTTTACAGGGGAGGACATTTAGGAGGGCTGGAAAAATCATCTAAGTTAGCACAGTGACGGAATCAAAAACAAACTTGATTGCCATGTTTTCCATTTTGCCTTGCTGCCTGTGTATTAGAAAACACATATATTAACAGTTGCCTTGCTCTGAAGTGTGCCCTACCGAATGTGTTGATGATTTAATAGTTAACTTCCAATTGTTTTATGGAAAGAAACCACTGTCCTCGATGAAGACAAAAGTTGACAGTCTCTGATTTAAGTGGCTCTGCTTTCCATGAGATCCACATAGTCTTTTGTGATGGCCAAGGCCAGCTTTCACTGGAAATCCCCAAATTGAAATACAGTTATCAGAGAATGTGGTGTTTTGACTCAGCACAGAAACCCAAAACATTGTGTTTAGTACCTACTAAGATACACCAATCTGATCAAAATGATTTTTGATATTTAGATGTTCTTTTACTATATCTGCCTATGTCACTAGGAGATGGCTTCTATTGGTGTCTTTTAGGTAGAAGGGCTGTGGGTAAGTCAGGTCAGCTGCTCAGGCTTCAGTGTGCTTTCTGGTAGGCTTGGGATCTTGTGAATCTCTAGTCTGAACTAGGGCTGACATTCTGCGTTTCTCAATGTCGTCACTTCCTGGCGATGCTCAGGCTCTGATTCGTAGACCACACTTTGTATAGCAGGGGCATAGAGTGAATGCACATCTTCCATCTGATTCAAAATGCCTTCATCCCATAATGCTACATGACTTAACCCATTTATTAAAAAATAATTATTCAGTGCTTGCAATGGACAGATGCCATGCATGACACAGAAGATATATATACATATGAAAAAGTGCAATCTCTATGTATTCTAAATGTGCACTTCTGTAGTGGGAGTAGTGCAGAAAGAGGGGGTCTATTGTTCTTTTTATTCTTGATTGCATTTTTTTTAATTTAAAATAAAAAAAGTTAATTTTGAGAGTAACTTACGTTGTAGTAGGACAGAGAAGCAACACATTACATGTTAAGGCAATAGTATTACTATGACAGCATATGGGGGAGGTCATAAAAAGTCACTCTGGGTTTTTAACTTTATCTGAAAACAAATATAGATACATTAAAGGTTATTTTGGGGGGGAAGGGGAGACATGAATATATTTGGTTTTAAAGTGATAGTTTAGGATTCAGACTGATTAGCAGGTATTAAGTCTGAAGGCAGGTAGCGCAGTTAGAAGGCTGTTTCTATGAACTGGGAAAGTTGAAATTTTAAGAAGGGCTGGATTTTAAGAATCAGCTAGTAATAGGTTGTATGCAAAGAATGAAGAAAAGAGAAAGTCAGGGATGACTCTTAGTTTTCTGGTATGGGCAGTTGAATGGGTGGTCATCCTATTCATTGAATAGAGAAGAAAAGAGGAGGAGATTTGGGAATTTGAAGTGAGGATGGGGCCTCTAAGTTAAAGTGTCCAGTGGGTTGTTGGAGATAGTGTTGTAGGACTTAGGAGAGGTGCCTGGGCTGGAAATATAGGCTATAATGATGATTGAAGCTATGACACTGGTTAAGCTCATCTAAGGAAAATATATATTGTTGAAGCTTTTAGCCAGAGAGCACACATATGGGCTTCAGTGAGTCTTGAACTTTCACAATTTGTATGAAAAAATTAACTTAAAATTTTTTATTTAATTATTTTTTTAATTTCACTATAGTTAACATACAGTGTTATATTAGTTGCAGGTGTACAATACATTGATTCAGGAATTCTATTCATTACTCAGTGCTCATCATTATAAGTGTACTCCTTAATCCCCATCACCTATTTTACCCATCCCTCTACCCACCTCCCCTCTGGTAACCACCAATTTGTTCTCTATAGATAAGGGTCTGTTTCTTGGTTGACTCTCTCTTAAAAAAATTAACTTCTATGTACATTTTTCTGGGGACAGTGATCCTGAGGTTTTATGAAATTTTACCCTGAAAAGTTGAAGAACCATTAGGGTGGAGTATAAAGAGAAATCAGGATGGAACCAGAGACACTAACAAAAAGCTATGTGAAAGAGAAGAATCGAAATCTCAGAACAAAATCCTGGGGGAATGTCAACACGAGGGAAACCTCATCAGATGTTCCTAGGCCCTGAATCTTCAACTGCTTATTTATTTTGCCACATTTTTCCTGGTGTAGAGTCTAGGAAAAGAAAGGTTTGGCATCTGGAAGACTGGGCCACAGACACTGATAGGGTTTGGGGGTAGAAATAACAAATTAAAGGGGAGAGGACTAATGAGCGTTTAGTTGGACTTCAGGCCTAAGGGTTTTCAGAGACACAATTCTTAGACTTTTCTGAAACCTAGAAATGTCCAATTACACCATCAGTAAAGAAAATTAATAAATATAATCCCTTTAGGATAGAGAATTCTTGTCCATGGAACATGTAATTGCTTTTTATTCATCAGGCTATATGGGATAAAATGAAAGCAGAGTCCAGCATTGGCTTCACCTGGTAAAATTAAGATAAAGGATCAAATGTCTTTTCAAGTACAAATAGAATATTCATTTTTAATTCATGTTCTTTGCAAATACGTTATATTTTGAAAGGTTTTCACACCAATTGGACTAAGAACAATTCAATCTTGATCCTGTATCTGTTTTTTTTTTTAAATTAACACTTAACACTAGCGACACTTTAACATTTTCCCCACAACTGAATTTGCTACTTTTCTTTATAGATTTAGGGCAGAAACTCAGGAACTTTGTTACAGAGTGCTAAAAAATAGATGATACCAGTAATCAGGAAAGAGAAGGCATGAGGCTCTCTACCACCAACAGTATTCTGACTGGAGTATTTACTCATTGGTCAAATACTGTATTTCTACTTTCATCAATCATCTTTGTGTTGGTAACTGTATTAGTTTTCTACTGCTGTATAACAAATTAGCCCCAAACCCAGTGTTTTAAAGCAAGCAGTTATCTCATGGTTTCCTTGTGTCAGGAGTGGCTTAGCTGGGTGATTCTGGCTTGAGGTTTCTTGTGAGGTAGCAGTTTAGGTGGAGGTTGGGGCTGCAGTCATATGACAGCTTCATGTGACCTAAAGATCTGATTCCAAGATGGCTGATTTGCATGGCTGTTGGCAGGAGGCCTTAGTTTCTTGTCATGTGAATTTCTCTGTAGGATTTCTTGAGTGTCTTCATGGCACAACAGTGAGCTTCCTCCAAATTGAGGGATCAAGGAAAGCAAGATGGAAGTCTTAAATGTCTTTTATGACCTAGCTTGGAAGTTACACTGTCATTTCTGCAACATCCTATTAGTTACCAATGTCTGTTTTATGCAATGTGGGAAACTATATCAGCCTATGAATACCAAGAAGCAGAGCTTGTTGGGGCCCCTTATGGAGGCTGGCTATCAGAGTAATGAATACTATTGTTTTTTAACAAGTGTTCTCCTGGAGATTATAAATTACTTTAAAATAATCATCACTACTGCTACCACCACTGAGCATGCTGCTTTATCCCCCCCCCAGTTTTATTGAGATATAATTGCCATATAACATTGTATAATTTTAAGGCATACAACATAATGATATGATATATGCATATATTGTGAAATGATTACCACATTAAATTTACTTAACATCCATCACCCTAGCATGCTGCTTTAGAGATATGTCAAAGATCTACTCAATCACTAATACAACTGAGACACAGTTAGGTTTGGAATAAAGCTATTGTCAATAACAACACTTTAGCCATGAAGAGCAATAATATCTATGCATTTTTACTTCAATTTTTAACATAGTGATCTCTACATTGGGAGCCTTAGGTCTCATTGTGAGTCAGCTTTAATGGATGGTAGGACCAGGTAAAGTGGGTTCAGCAGAATAGTTAATGGATATATTTTCAGTAGATTGAATTTGGCAAGGTATCAGTTGCTTTTAGTCAAGAATTTCTCCCCATGAGGATTAAGTCTTTGTTTCACGGAAAATTACTCCATCTCTTCCTAATCCATACAGCCTATAAAGGCTAGTCTGTGAAAAGTATTTATGTACACAGAGTTTCATGACGCTTTAAAAAGTCTTCCATTTCCCTTCCTGCTTTTTGAGGGCTTCCAAAAATGCCATTCCTTATTCAAACATAACTAAATTCTAAGGCAAGTTGTGCCAAATTGTAAACTTAGATTTGATGTAGGTTGTGAACTTAACAAGATGCTTTTTGAATGTCCCAAGAACGGTTAATAAAGACATGAAGTACATAAGGGAAACTCAAAATAGAATGTGGTCTAGGTCAGTGTTAGACCTCATTCTAGACTCTCTGTCTAGCAGCTACTTCCTGCAGCTCTCTTGGGCCACATTCTGTAAACATGGGAGTCACTGCCACAAACTGGGAATGTATGATATTTCCAACAGGGTGGATTCCATCCTTCTGGATACAGAGAAAGGAGTTAATTAACCCGAGAGTAGAGGGAGATGTTTTCTGAGGTTATTGCTAGCCTTTATGTTACTGAAGATGAAGGATTACTCTTTTGAAATTTAGAAAGAAATTTGGGTTATGGTCTTATTGTAGCTTTTTGTTCTGTCAGAAGACTTAAGTGCTAGTTATATTTGAGAACAGTTTGATTTTACCACCTGAGGAATAAGTCAAGAAGAAGGGAAATTTAAAATGGGCTATCTAGGGGGGATAGCAGGCTTAACTAAATCACTAACTCTCCAGTGACTCTGCTTGTATTGATTCTGAAAACCAGAACTGCAACTAAATTTGCTTTAACTTCAAATTATTATACAGAAATTCATACCTGTTTTTATCCCTTTACTGATAAAATAATGCAAACATGCCTCTTAAATTCTAATGGGAAACTGATTCCCTCTTTGAAGAATTTATTGCCCATTTTGTGGGTAGGATATTTGTACAATTCTCAGAAAACGTTACCTTAGTGATTCTTAGAGCATACTGATAAAGTAGAGAAGTGGCAAGCAGGAGCTCTCCCATCTGTACCTGCAGGTAATTTAATCAAGTCACATATACTAATAGATAAGGAACTGCATGAGTTAAATATTCATTGAATGAGTGGATAAGAGTTTTAAGGAAACTGTTGTCTAAAAAAGGCAAATAAGATATGCACAAAAATACTTCTAAATGCTAAAAGATCATTATACAACTTTGTGATAATTCCCCAAAAGAAATACTTTCTTTCAGTTGGAGAAATCTGGGAGTAATTCAGACAGCTTGGGCATGTGGAACCTTTCTCTAGAAATATTCCATAGCTAAAAACATTTATACATCCCTGCCCTTTAGAGCTCAGGATATTCCCCAAGGTTGGATAAAATCAGTAAGGTGAAGTGAGAGACCTGTAGTTTCCAAAGCGCTAGTGAGGACATCACCGAAACGGTCAAGATCCACCGTGGGTAGAGAGGTACAGGATGTGAGAGGAGGTGGTGGATAGGGAATGAAGAGGACACAAGTTCAGTTCTCAGCCATGCCTCATTGGTCAAATGGGTCTAATGAAGGTGATGTATGTGAAAGTACCTGGCATGATGCTGGTCAGGTTGCCGTGCTTAATGATGGAATAGTGCCTACATTAATAAATCGGCTCTGAATCAATGTTGGGAATCTGGAAAGAATGGAATAATAAGGAAAGACCAAAGGAACAAATACCATTAAGAGTGTGAACAAGGTTCACAGAAGTGAGCTAGTGGAAAGGATCAATAGAAGCTGTGGTCCTTTCAGACTTTTTCTTTTACACATTAGACCTCTCGTAACCTAGCTCCTCTTTTTCACGAATGCTTTTCACGCTCTCCATAATTCTTCTTGTACATAAATCTGATGCCTGGCCATGATGCACACTCACTGTTAGAAGACTGCTCTCCAGCAAGTCGTGACACATTTGCTTTCCCCGTTTGAACTATCCGCATACAGAAAGTATCGTTTTTCTCCAAATCTCTTTATGCCAGTTGCACCTGAAATTATGTAGGTTAGTTTCACCTGAAATTATGTAGGTTATTTAAATATAACATAAACTGATGAAATGTAAATGCAAAAAGATGGGAACATTATTTCCATGAAAATTTAAGTTGAATGATGTGTAGAGATGCAATAAAATGTAATTGCTAAAAAGGATGGCTCTCCAAGTAGATGTGGGTGAGAGAAACATAAAGGATTGAAAAAAATACTGAAACATTCTGCACTTGGGTTTGTTTGGTTGGTTTGGTTTGTTTTGTGTGAGGCAGAATCATGGCGAGCATACAACAGGAGCCAGACCTGACTGAGTGGAAATCTGCTTCATCCACTAGGCAGCTGGGTGACTCTCAATTCCTGTTTCCTCATCTGTAGAATAGAGATAATAAATAGCCCCAATTTCAATCAGTGTGGCTGCAGTGGTGAGGTCTGGGAAGAGCCCAAATACAAGGCAGATTCCAGTCATCTCCCTGTGGAGTTCCAGACATTGTTTCCTCCACCAGGCACAACGATGCATGGCCAACACTCAAAAGTATGGCCAACCAAGGAAGCTCACCTGAGCTGCTTTGCTGTCTGCAGCTTTGATTGGGGTTTCATGACAAAGGTGTGGTTAATTAAGTAACTGGCCGCACAGTTGAACTCAGGTCTCCCAGCCCCTCTCTGCTACTCGTAGTTTGGGCTACTGTCTCCTGGCTCAAAGCCCCAACCCTCTTATCACATAGGTGGTCTTTGTGACATGGCCAGCCCCTGTTCTGAGTCATTTCCTTAGCAGAAACTATTCTGGGGTGCACCATGAATCATCTCATTACCATAAACTATGAGGGCTCCCCAAAAATAATAAGGACACTCTTCTCACTTGTTCTAGTCCAAGGATTTGGAGGCTATTTCCCAGGCACCAGGGACAAAGGCTGGCTGAATGCACTATTGTACAGTGGCTTAAAGAGTTAATGTCTGAAAAGCACTTAGAACAGTGCAGACACGTAGGAAACACTGTATCAATGTTTGCTAAGGAAGTAATACATTCTCACTGAACTTTGAAGATGCCAAACCAAAATTCATCTATTTACTGAATATTGATATCTTTTATTTATTTATTTATTTATTTATTTATTTATTTATAAAATTTTATTTTATTATGTTATGTTAGTCACCATACAATACATCATTAGTTTTTGATGTAGTGATCCATGATTCATTGTTTTCGTATAACACCCAATTCTCCATGCAGTACGTGCCCTCCTTAATACCCATCACTGGGCTAGCCCATCCCCCCACCCCACCCTCCCTCTAAAACCCTCAGTTTGTTTCTCAGAGTCCATAGTCTCTCATGGTTCGTCTCTCCCTCCGATTTCCCCCCCTTCATTTTTCTCTTCCTTCTCCTAATGTCGTCCATGCTATTCCTTATGTTCCACAAATAAGTGAAACCATATGATAATTGACTTTCTCTGCTTGACTCATTTCACTTAGCATAATCTTCTCCAGTCCCATCCATGTTGATGTAAAAGTTGGGTAGTCATCCTTTCTGATGGCTGAGTAATATTCCATTGTATATATGGACCACATCTTCTTTATCCATTTGTCTGTTGAAGGGCATCTTGGCTCTTTCCACAGTTTGGCTATTGCAGACATTGCTGCTATGAACATCGGGGTGCATATGGCCCTTCTTTTCACTACATCTGTGTCTTTGGGGTAAATACCCAGTAGTGCAATTGCTGGGTCATAGGGTAGATTTATTGATATCTTTTAGAAATAACTCTTGGGTATAATAGCATCAGACAAAAGGACTTTTGTTGTATTCTTTGTGTTGTTTTTCTTTTAGGTCCTTTTTTAAAATCTAGAAAGCATAATGAGCTATAATTTTATGCCAATAAACTATGTTGGAAACTATGTGGAGTGAAACCTACAGCAACAGATAGGCTGCCAGGAGATTGGGATTTTAGTCATAGCTTTGTTTTTGATTAATTGTTTGACTTTAGGAAATTCCTAACCTCCTTGAACCTCAGTTTTCTTTATCAGCATTGGTCTTCTACTTGCTTAGGGATCATTTGGCACCAAAATCTTTCTTTCATGAAAGATACATTTTTTTTCCTTATCTCTACACTCCTTCTCCCTTTGGCCTCCTGTCCACCAGGTTTTTCTAATTTTAATATATTTTTTTTAAAGTAATGAGTTTCATTTAGATCATTTCCCACAAAACGTTGTCTTGTGGGAAAGTCAATATTCTATTCATTTGATGTTATTACTCATATTATTGTTAGTATAACGATTATTCAGGTCACTGATGTCTGCAAGTAATAGGAATCACAGCATCATTATGATAATGGTAAATGTTAAATGAGATAATGAAAATGCCATGTGCTGGTAAAATTTGATGGCTAGAACATGTTTTTATCCTGTTTTCACTGTTGTTTTTTTTTTAATCATTTGTCTAAATATTTTTTACTCAATGCTGACTTAATATAAATTTATAGCTAGCATTTATTGATAGTAAGATACATGTAAGACTCTATTCCCAAGATAGATTAAGACAGAAACCTAATATCTATAACTAGATCTACATTTATATCTGTATCTATTATCTATTTAGCTATCAACAGCTAGCTAGTTATAAACAACTATATATAAAAAGACCAGTAGGATGAACAAAGCATGAAAAAATCATATAAAACTCATTGATGATAATAAAGAAAAGATGTTACTTGAGTGAAAGACATTTTTATGTTCTTCATTTTTTTAAATTCTTTATTTAAATTCAATGTAGTTAACATATAGTGTATTATTAGTTTCAGGGGTAGAATTTAGTAATTCATCAGTTACATATAACATCCAGTGCTCATTCCATCAAGTGCCCTCCTTAATGCCCATCACCCAGTTACTCCATCCACCCACCCACCTCCCCTTCAGCAACCCTCAGTTTGTTCCCTATAGTTGAGGCTCTTATGGTCTGCCTCCCTCTCTGTTTTTATTTTTCCTTCAGAAAGAACATAACATTAAAAATATTCGTGGGATGCATGGGTGACTCTGTTGGTTGAATGTCGAACTCTTGATTTCAGCTTGGGTATGATCTCAGGGTCCTGGGATCGAGCCCTGCATTACACTCTGTGAGAAACGGGGAGTCTGCTTGAGGATTCTCTCTCTCCCTCTGCCCCCCCAAAAAACATGTCTCAAGGTAGCCCTTAACCAAAGGCAAACACTGCACTTTTGATATCACACAGAAAGAATTTGACTTATATTTTCTAAGTAGTTCATAGTACATTGGCTGTTTTATTACATAGTTAATAGTTTTTTAAAAGAACGATGTAGAATAGATATAGTTTGAAATAATTATAAAAAGCCAAACTATCAGCAGATCTTAACAAGACTCTAATGCTGAATGAGGAAGCAGAAATACAAAAAAATGGATATAGAACTTAATTTTTGCATAGAATGTAGCAGATGTTCATAGTATGACTGTGGCATTAAGGAGAAGTTAAATTATGTTTATGGTCTTTGTAGAAAACACATTTTTGGCAAGGTATCTGTAAAAAATTATTTGAAAAGCCCTTTGTTTAAAATTTTTGTTTTATTGGTAAACTCCTTTTATCTGGAAAATTAATTTATACAAAGCATCTCATTCTCTAACAGTGCCAGGCCATGGAAGGGAGATGTACCTATCACGTGAAGGAAAAAACGCTATGATCAGGAAACTGGGGCCACTTATGCAACTTTGTTGTATTGGATCCAGCTTCTAAATTTCCCTGAATCCAGCTTTTCTTAGATGTAAAATAGAGATGGCGAAGTCTGCTTCCCAGGATTATTGTGAAATCAAATGAGACCCAATATATGAAATCATCTAGTACTCACTTACAAAACAGGAGCCTGTAATAAAGGTTCTTTAAAAATAATTTACTGTTGTTATTTGAAGTCTAAAAAGCCTCAGAACCATTTAATTTTCCTAAACCATTATGGGCTGGTGATCCAACAGGTTTTGAGTTTTTAGAAAAAAGCAAACTATCGGTAACAGGGCCAAATGCTGAAGGAGGGAGGAAGGAGGATTTAGCAATTGTTGGTGATTTTTAAGAGGGCAATTTCATGAGTGGTGAGGATAGAGGCCAGATTGCAGGGATGTGAGTATCAACAAGGAGTTCGATTCAAGCAGCTGGGCAGAGAAGGAGAAGAAAGGGAAATAGGGTAGAAGCCTGAAGGCTTTAGGCAAGGGATTTTTTTTTTTTTTCCAGATTGGGAGGAGATGACATCCTTAAATTTCTTGAAGGTCAGCAAGAATAAAGAGGAAGACAGTGGAAAGAGTATAGATAGAAGAATCAGGTCTGTTTTCAGATCTGGCTTACTTACTAATTCAGTGTTACCTTGGGCACCATCCTTAGCCCCTCCGAGTCCCTGTGATATGGAGGTGCTAATACTATCCTTATCTCCTCCATGACTTTTGGGTGAAGATCATTTGTAGTAAAGCCAGTAAAAACACCTTGAAACCTATAGGGCATGTTATCATACAAAATAAGTATAAATCTTTTCAGAAGATGGCTTCTCTATGTCCAAGGTGCTTACCTTTATGGCGGGTGCTATGAAAATGTTCTTTGGCTGCTTGTAAAGGGCACTCTTGGAGAAGTGTTTATTGAACTGAATTGCACTAACATGGCAAATACACTTTTAGATTACAAGGCAAATCATTCCTCCCCGTTTGTAAGCTAAGAGCCCTTCCCCAGTTCTCTGGACATTCTGCCTTGGTTTTTGTTTTCATTACTCACCAACTGCTGTGTGGCCTGTCAGTTCTGTGTTCTTCATCTCACACACTTTAACCATATCTCTCAGCAATTTTCTGTCTGGAAAAATTGCCTGCTCTTTGTTTTCGTCGAGGTAAAACGGTAACCACTTAAGGCCCATTTACACAAGGAGAAAAAAAGACTGTTTAGAAACCTGGTGTCAAATATGGCTTTTTCAAACCATGTTGTGTTTTGAGCACTGTAATATCAACAGAGTCAAAAGTTGATTTTTTTTTTTTTTTTTTTGAGTACACAGACTGTGAAAGATCTTCTGGAGTCTGAGCTTTAAATATAACCCCTTAAATTCTTATTGAGTTTGTTTTTCAGCTCTTGAATTTATTTTTGGCACAGTATATACTATGTGGGGCCAAGGAAAAAAGACATTTTCCAAGAATTGTAGATCCCCAACAAGAATCTAAGCACCTCAGAAGGAAAAACTCCACAAAGATTTTTACCAGTTTATTCTCTGATTTAAAGATTTATTCCTCAACCAGCATCATTCTACACCTGGGGAGATAAAGATGAGCAAGGCATTATGCTGTTCTTCTTTTTTCTTTATTTTTTAAAAGATTTTATTTTTTATTTGGGAGAGAGAGAAACATATGAGAGAGAGTATAGAGTGGGGAGGGACAGAAGGAGAGGAAGAAGCAGGCTTCCCACGGAGCAGGGAGCCTGATTCAGGGCTGGATCCCAGAACCCGGAGATCGTGACCTGAGCCGAAGGCAGATGCTTAGCCAACTGAGCCACCCAGGCGCCCCGGCATTATATTGTTCTTAATGAACTTTGGCATATAGGAAAATAATTGCGATTCAGAATGGTGACTGTTAGGACGGAGTTGTCTGTACAATCTAGTGGTCACAGAAACCTTGCAGGGGAGCTGACGTGGTCAGTGGTCAGCTGTGAGAAATAAATGGTGGCATCTCACACACTGCTTGGCAGGTCAGAGGCTTTGGACAAGTTGGCAGCTACTGCTACCAATGTAAGGGAGGGAGCCCAGAAGGGCAGTGTGATCAGAATAACTTTCTGTTTTGTCTTGGGGCTTTAATCTTGATTCATCTTTCTTTACAGCTTGATTGGAGTAAAAGTGACATATAATAAACTGCACATATCTAGGTACATTTTGACATATTTATGTGCTTGTCAAATAACCACCACAATCAAGGTAATGAACATGCCCACTCCCCCACACATTTCCTTGTGTCCCTTTGTAAGCCTTCCCTTTTGTCCCTTTTCTCTCCCCTTCTCAAGGAACCACAGATCTGCTTTCTGTCACTGTGGATTAGTTTGCACTTTCTAGAATTTCACATAGAGAGAATCATATACTATGCAATCTTTTTGTCTGGCTTCTTTCACTCACCATAATTATTTTGATATTCACCCATGTCGTTATCCGTATCAATATTTCACTTCTTTACTTTTTTTTTCCTTTTTTAGCTTAGTAGTGTTTCACTGTATGGATATGCCACACTTTTGTTTTTCCATTTATCTGTTGACAGACATTTGGATTGTTTCCAGTTTTTGGCTACTGAATCTGAAGTTGTGAATATTCTTATACAAGCTTTTATAAGGGCATATACTTTCATTTCTCTTGGGTAAATATCTGGAAGTGGATTGACAAGATCAAAAGGTATATATAGGCTTAAGTTTTTTTTAAGATTTTGTTTATTTATTTATTTATTTGACAGACAGAAAGAAAGAGAGCACAAGTAGGCAGAGCGGCAGGCAGAGGGAGGAGAAGCAGGCCTCCTGCTGAGCGGAGAGCATGGACTCGGAGCCTGATCCCAGGACTCTGGGATCATGTCCTGAACTGAAGGAAGACGCTTAACCACTTAATTTTTAAAGAAACTGCAACATTGTTTTCCAAAGTGGTTGTACCTTTTTATATTCCCACTAGTATTACATGAGACTTTTAGCTCCTCTGTATCCTTGCCAACACTTGTTATAGTTTGTCTTTTTAAAAAATTTCAGCTATTCTAGGGCACCTGGGTGGCTCAGATAAGGTTAAGCGTCTGCCTTCAGCTCAGGTCATGATCCCAGGGTCCTGGGATCGAGCCCCGCATCGGGCTCCTGGCTCTGCGGGGAGCCTGCTTCTCCATCTCCCTCTGCCTCTCCCCCTGCTCGTGCTGTCTCTCTCTCTCTGTATCTCTGTGGCTCAAATGAATAAATAAAATCTTTAAAAAAAAATAAAAATTTCAGGTATTCCAAAAGATGTATAGTGGTATCGCATTGTGGTTCTATTTTGCATTTTCCTAACAACTAGTGATATTGAACATCTTTTCATGTACCAGTAGCCATTCATATATCTTCTTTGTTGATGTGTCTGTTCAGATCTTTTGCCCATTAAAAAAATTAGGCTATTTCTTATTATTGGGCTTTAAGAGGTCTTTGTATATTCTGGGTATAAGTCTTTTATCAGACCTATAATTTTTTTTCTTTATTTTATTTTATTAAAATTTTTTTTAAAATTTTATTTTATTATGTTATGTTAGTCACCATACATTACATCATTAGTTTTTGATGTAGTGTTCCATGATTTCATTGTTTGCGTATAACACCCAGTGCTCCATGCAATATGTGCCCTCCTTAATACCCAACACCGGGCTAACCCATCCCCCCACCCCTCTCCCCTCTAAAACCCTCAGTTTGTTTCTCAGAGTCCATAGTCTCTCATGGCAGACTTATGATTTGCAAATAGTTTTTCCTGGTTTGTGACTTTTCATTGTCTTAACAGTGTCTTTCAAAGAGCAGAAGTTTTTAATTTTGATTAAGTTGAATTTACCAATTTGTTCTTTTTTAAATTAGCTTTACTGATGTATATATGACATACAAAGTTGCACATATTTAATATGTACAATTTGATGAGTTTGGACACATGCAAACATCTGTGATACCATCACCACAGTCCAGGTGATAGACACATTTAACACCTCCTGGAGTCTCTGTGGGTCCTTTTGCTTTACGTTGTTTTGTTTGTGGTAAGAACACTTAACATGAGCTCTATCCTCTTCTCAAATTTTGAAGCTCAAAATGCTGTATTGTTGAGTATAGGCACTGCACAGTTGTACAGCAGATCTCTGTAACTTATTCATGTAGCATAACTGAAACTTTATACCCATTGAATAATAGCTCCTCATTTCCCCTCTTTCCAGGCCCTGGCAACCACTATTATATTCTCTGCTTCCAAGAGTTTGATTATTTTAGATTCCTCATATAAATGGAACTATGCAGATATCATCTGTGACTGGCTTATTTCAGTTACTCTATGTCCTTCACATTCATCCATGTTGTCACAAATGGCAGGATTTCCTTCCTTCTTAAGGCTGAATAATATACCATTTTATGCATATAATACATTTTCTCTATCCGTTCATCCATCGATGAACATTTAGGTTACTTCCATATCTTGGCTACAGTGAATAATGTTGCAGTGACCATGGGAATGCAGGTATCTCTTCAAGATACTGATTTCAGTTATTTTGGATGTATACCCAGGAGTGGATTGCTGGATAAGGAAGTTTTTGACGAATCTTCATACTCTTTTCCATAGCTGCTTCAAGTTTGTTTTTTTAGGGATTAGCGTTTTTGTATATGTAAAAAAGCTTTGTCTAAGCCAAGATCACAGAGTTTTCTCTTATATTGTCTTCTAAAAGTTCTATTGGTTTAGGTTTTAAATTTAAGTTTGTGATCCATTTTGAATTAATGCTTATATTTGTTGAGGTATAGATTGAATTATTTTTTTCTTTGGATATCCAATTGTTTTTAGCCCTATTTATTGGAAAAGACCATCCTTTCTCCATGGTAGAAGGTAGAGGAGGGGAGGGACTGTAAAGTATCCTCCAAACTGAGAAGGCACTTTGAGACTGAAAGATGAAGGAGGTAACTTCATACAGTTTACACAGAGTTTTACTCGGGGTAACTTACTGACAGGAAGGATTGGGCAGACGACAATCCAGACCTCTGCAGCTATTCTCCACAAAGTCCAGACCTTGGTCTACAGGTTTTATAGAGTGAAGGGATGCCCAGGAGGGGCACTGTAGTGAGATCAGAGGGTTTGTATGCACCTAGTTGACAGCTAACATTCAGTTAGATCTCGTGGTGCCCCACCTGTGCATCAGTGGGGGGAAAGACTATGTTATCTCTAACAGATTCATGGGAGGCCAAAGCAAGCCTCTCTACCTTCTAGACGTGGGGGTATTTCTAAGGTATGTATATGAATCTCCAAGGGGCCTGGAACATGTAGCCCCAAGAGAGGTCATCGAGTGGACAAGAACAAGATGGAAGGCCAAGGATGGAGTCAGTATTGTCAGCCTTCCTACCTCCACCCCTGACGTCTTTATGGCCAGTACAATCTTTTACATGCCATTTTTCTGTGATGCCCCTACAGCCAGATATCAGGAAGTGACTTGCATCCTTATGCCACAGCAATAATATAGACAAAAGTGTGAGATTAATATACCTGTAAGACAAAATATTTGGAATTATGCTTTCCCAGTGACCTTGTAAAGAGGTGAGCCATCTAGTGAAGGCATTAGCAAAAGAGAGCTTCTTTACACAATCAATAACTTTTTGTGTATGGGACACTTAAGTTCAGCATTCTTTAGACCCAGCAGTCAGAGTGATTGTGAATTTCAACTTAAGTGGTGACAGGGAGATGTTACCTGAGGCAACAGGGAGGGACATCACCAATGTGAGGCTAAGGGCAATAAGACAAACATTTTAAAGGCAATAAATATGGTAAATCTTCATTTAGTAACAACCCAGTAGCTGTTTGGACCCCATGAACCACTACCATCCTGGCTTTTCACCATTACTCATTCTTGAGGGATGGGGTAACAACACTCTAGCTACTTCCTGCTGGAAAGTGGCATAGATTAGGATTTGAGGAATGAAACTGCCTTCCATCCAGTTATAGATACTACCTAGTACGAGGTTGAGCCCCCATCCTTCATAGAGCCATTGTTTCAGAACTCTCATGTATAGTCTTAGATAGCATCTCATTTCACATTTTGTAACCAGGTCACTTCAGCTAAACAGTTGTCTCATTTCAGGAGGCAGTCCCACAGGTGGGCTTTCAAAGTCAGGCCTTTAGGTAGAAAATTAGCCGGATATGCAAGGAAACCAGAAGAATTCAAGATCCAGCCCAGTTTTATATGTAAACAAGAGACATTCAAGGACAGTTCATCAGAACTCGAATCTAACACCCATAAAAGTGTGTTACTGAAACACAGTTTTTTTTTCTCTTTAAAGTCACCCTCATTTCCATCAAAGATAGCCAAACTAAGACGAATCTGTTTGTGAAACAAGTTCAGTTTTAAAAAACTTGGTCTAATTATTTACATAAGTACAGCAAGAATAGTGGCTGGCCATATAGGCTCTTTTAAATCAGCTTTGCTGGAACTTTCCATAAGGAATTTCAGATTAAACATTTAACAGCCTTTTGAGGCTAAGAACCAAGAGAAATACTTGTCATCAGATTTGCCTGCAATACTATACATTTGGGTTACTTCCTTTCTTCTCCAGGTCCCCAAAATATTCTGAGATTCCTGAGCCTGCCAGGAAGTGACCTTCCTTACTCACCTGGTAAGGCCCCTAGGAACCATGTAAGTTAGGTACCAGGCTGATTTTTCAAGGGGCTTCATTAGCTCCACAAAGTCAACCTTAGCTCCTTAAAGCTACCTGGTCATGTCTGAGTCTATGCATGCCTCTCTCAAATATGACATTCTGGTCAAAGCCTTGGTAATATGACCAATGTTTCCAATGGTGTCCTGTTATAGGACCACAGATTCTTACCGAACTTAAGCAAATAACTGTAATTGCCATGAAAATAAGAATACTCCTCTCCTGCTCCATCAGCCCCTCCCCCTCCTCAAATAAGTAAATAAATCTTAAAAAAATATAAAAGAAAGAATACTCACTGAGGAGTTTCCAAATTTTGGAGACCAGGTAGGGAGAAAAAGATAACTCTTTCCTTAAATCTGGAGGAGTAAACATTAGAGAACTAGGAATGTTTTAAACAAGAGTCAAAAAACTATAATCATTTTCCTCAATTCATTCAGTCTTGTGTTAATAATTCTTGTTCTGTTTGAATGCAGTTTTCCATTAGTTCTGGAAATTCTTATTCAGCTTGGTTTTATGATCCTCAGGTATAAGAAACCTGTATTTGTCAAAAGTTCTCTCCATGAATCTTCTTGAAGATGAAACACATTTAGCAAAAGCATCAGAACAATAACTGTAAATGACAAAAGACTCAAAAATGGCCTTGGTTGAAGATCTGATGAAAGTTCATTATAATGCAATTGACAAGAAAATTTGTTTATTTTCTGTGACATACACTTCAGTAATTAGAATTACAAGTGATGACATTATACCAGGACATATCAAAATCTTAGGAACTTTATATGATTTCTAGAATAGTTATAGAATTCTTCCAGATAATATAACCTAAGAAGGTTTATCATCACTTATTTGACGTTACTTCCCATGTAGCTTGACATACCAAGACTAATTAATCAAGAACTTCATTTAGAATTTGAATTTGGGGAAGTTTGTTAAAAATATCAGAAGGTTTTAAAGCACATGCCTAAATAGGAGCACAGATCATTATAAAACTTAATTACCTAATTAACCAAGGTGATAGTAAGAGATTCTTAAGGCAAATATAGAAGGTGACACAGTTGTTAGCAAAACTTAGTTCTTTTAATATTGATAAGATTCAGTTTTCTTAAGTAATTGAAGACCTGATAAAGATAAAATATAGAAACTGTTTTGTTTTTTTTCTGGGCAAAGAGAAAAAAACGTTTGTTTACAATTTCTTATCAGGAGTAGACCAATAATCTACAAAAACTTTATCTTAACAGAGAAAAAACAAATTCTAATCTTATACCAGTACTTTTAAATCTCTTTCATTCCAGTCTTTGTCCTGACCATGCATAAAATTCTTTTCCAAAGATTCCTATTTCACAAACTTCCTACAACTTTTTTTTTTTTAGATTTTGTCCTAAGTTTTCCCTCCAAACAGCCAGTCTCATTTTAGGAAAAAATTATGTCCTCAACAAAAATGTATTCCCCCTTTTCATACCTTTCTTACCAAAAACACATACCTTACTACTTCTTCTTCTTTTTTTTTTTTAAATAGGTTCCAGGCCCAGCATGGACCCCACCATGGGGCTTGAACTCATGACCCTGAGATTAAGATTTGAGCTGAGATCAAGAGTCAGAAGCTTAACCAACTGATCCACCCAGGTGTCCCACATGCCTTCCCTTGTTTGCATACAGTTGTTTCCCTTATTATTTCTAGTTGTTTTAATTACATTTATTAGAATTCTTACGGCTTAGAAACTTTACTTCAGTGAAAACTAAGTAGTAAGCAATTGTGAACTGTCTGTAAGTTACACCAGAATTCTTTGGGATTGGCAAATTTATGAATATATTTTATAATTTCCAGAAACATGTTCTTTTTTATAATTTTAATATTGATAACTCTGAATACATGTCTATTAAAACAACAACCTTAAATTAGCTTTAATACTAACTATTTTTCCAAATACTAAGTATTTACTAAGATGGCATGAACTTGAAAAGCATTTGGGTTAGTTTCCTTCTTTCTGAGTTTTAGAATGCCCAATTCTTGTAAGCGCTTGCCTTTATCCCAATTAAATAGAGCTCTTTTACAAAGTAGTTTTAGCAATACCATTCAGAGGTCAAAAAATCTCTCATGTTTACAACCTACATATGTGGATACACACAGAGACAGATGTAAAACCCTATAGGTACAATATTTATGGAGAAGATTTTCAAGATTTGTGTTTGTACCTGTACCTGAAATTAGTCTTGAGGTGACTGTGCTCGAGTTTGAACACAAGAGCCATCTTACGAGTTTGTATTTTGAAAAAAGTCTTCTTCCCACCCCACTCCACCATTTTTTTTTCCTTCAGTGTCAGGTGATTGTGGGCTATGTTTACATTTCAAAGACAGGACAAGTTGTATAACTTAAAAGAGGTGGAGAAAGAACACAAGTTTTCCCCAAAAAGGACTTTCGTTTCCTGAAGCCAATAATTTACAAGCCTTTAAGATAAATAGGGGAAGATTTGGGATCAGAAAAGGAATAGGTGACCTTTGGGGGTGGATTGCCTCTAGAGTTGCATTTCTAGCTTTGTAAAGTTTTGTAAGATAAGGAAAGCTGCTTCTAAAACTTCAAAGAACTGGGTTGCAAGTTAAATAATGTTATAAGTTGATCTACTCAGCTGATTCCATTTTCCTCAATTTGCCTCTTCCTCTCTGGGTACATCTTACTCGTTTCCTGCCAGGATAGCATCCTGTCAGTGTTTTTAGAAGCTTCGAAATACCAATCGAAATATGCATCCCACTCAGATTGTTTAGTTCAATAGCCAGCTTTTTCTCAAGTTGGGTCCACAAATACAGTAATTAGGTATTTTAAAGAATCCTCATTTAGGCCATTTGAGAGTTGAAACCATCCCTAGTATAATCCTTTAAAAACCTTTCTTTTGACCTCCTTCACCCAGGGATTTCTAGGCTCAATTTGAACAAGCATTGAATCCCACAGGGCGTTTACCCAAGGGGTCTTCTAAAACGTTTTCCCCAGCGTTCCTTTAGTCTTTGCAATTAACAAAACACAGAGCATTAATTATTGTGGCAGAGCCAGAGCTCACTTATCTGCCAGTCCCTTCAGGTGCTGAACAAAGGATGTTCAGGTGGCCACTTCACCTCTAAGGTTGTGGGATAGATGAGTTCGGTCACCAGGGATCAAGTGGGATGGTCCTCGTGGAGAACCCAAGGTGACCAGTTGTCCAGAGTCAGCGAGCACCACATGAGCTGCTGCTGCCGCCAACTGCTTTGCTCCTGCTCCCAGACCACCCAGGCACACAAACCACCGACATGCCCCACCTGGGTGGCCAAAATTTATAACCGAACTTAAAGGGCTTATCCTTTGGGGTACATTAAATTCAACATAACCCAAAGGAGTGTTGAAAGCAAAGAACTTTTTACCACTTTTTACAAGCAGGGAGACAGGGAGATAGCTCTCAAAGCACCGTCTCTTTACTCATAATTCCTTTTCTGTGGAGTCTTGTCTGGCACAGAGCATGGGGGTGGGGGTGCTGGTCAGCTTGGGATTTCCCCCATGGACAGGGGGCTTTACCCTCCTGGCCCCTTGACCCACACTTGTTTCCTTTTCCGTCTCCTGCCTGGCTCGCCAACTGGTAGAACGTGGAAGAGGGGAGGGACAGTAAAGTATCCTCCAGACTGAGAAGGCACTTCGAGACAGAAAAAGCAAAGCAGGCAACTCCATACAGTTTACATAGAGTTTTATTCGGAGAAACTTACTGACAGGGAGGATCGGATGGATGTCAATCTGGAGCTGTGCAGCTATGCTCTGCAAAGCCCAGACCATAGTCTATGGATTTTATTGAGTGAGGGGACGCCCGGAGGGCATTGTAGTGAGATCAGAGGGTTCCCATGCACTTCTAAGGGTTTGCATGCTCTTAATTGACAGCTAACATTTGATTAGATCTCGTGGTGCCACCTGTGCATTAGGAAGGGGAAAGACTATGTTATCTCTAACAGATTCATGGGAGGCCAAAGCAAGGTGCTCTACATTCCAGCCTTGGGAAGCATTTCTAAGGTATACACATTAATCTCCAAGGGGCCTGGAATATGTAGCCCCAGGAGAGGCCATCCAGTGGGTATGAACAAGACGGAGGGCCAAGGATGTGGTTAGTGTTGTCAGCACTCCTGCCCTCCACTTAATTGCCTTTGGTCCTCTGTCGAAATTTAGTTGTCCATATATGTGTGGATCTATTTCTGGATTTTACAATCCAGAATTCCTTTCATTTATTTGTCTGCATGTATGTCATTATTGTACTAACTTGATGATGGTAGCTTTATAATAGGTCTTGAAATCAGATAATGTTAATCCTCCAATTTGGTCTTTTTAGAATTATTTTGGCAATTTATAGGTCCTTTGCATTTTCATAGGAATTCTGGAAACTGTCAGTATCTACAAAAACCCATGCTGAGATTTTGGTTTTGATTGTGATAGGTTATACATCAATTTGGGACAACTGAAATACTAACAATATTGAATGTTCCACCTTATTACAAGGCATAGCTCTCTGTTTACTTAGATCTTTAATTCCTCTCAGTGGTGTTCTGTAGTTTTAAGGGTGCAGGTCTTTGCCATGTTTTGGCAGATTGGTTTATCCTTCAGCATTTCATGTTTTTTTGATTCCATCTTTAAAAAGAAGAGTTTTGTTTTGTCTTTTTATGAGCAATTTTAGGTTCACAGCAAAATTGAGCAGAAAGTTAGAGGAGTTCCTGTATGCTCCCTATCCCCATATACACACGGTCTTCCTCACTATCAACATCCCACACCAGAGTGGTACATTTGTTACAACTGATGAGCCTACACTGACACATCATAATCACTTATAGTTCATAGTTTATACTGGAGTTCATTATTGGTGTTGTACATCCTATGGATTTTAGCAAATATATAATGGCATTTATTCACCATTATAGTATTATACAGAAAGTTTCATTGCCCTACAAATTCCTTGTACTTCATGATTCATCTCTCCTTCCCCACTAACCCCTGGCAAACATTGATCTTTTTACTGTCTATAAGTTTTGCCTTTTCGAGAATGTCATATATATTGGAATCACAGTATATAGCCTTTCCAGATTGGCTTCTTTCACTTAATAATACACAGTTAAGTTCCCTCCATATCTTTTCGTGCCTTGATAGTTCATTTCTCTTTAGTGCTAACTAATACTTTATTGTCTGGTGTGCCACAGTTTGTTTATCCATTCACTCGCTGAAGGATATCTTGGTTGCTTCTAAGTTTTAACAATTATGAATAAAGCTTCTATACAGATCCTGATGAAGGTTTTAGTGTGAACATAAGTTCTCAGGTTCTTTGGATAAATATGATAGAGCATAGGATCATATGGTAAGAATATGTTTAGCTTTGTAAGAAACTACCAACTGTCTTCCAAAGTGGCCATACCATTTTGCATTCCCACCAGCAGTGAATGAGAGTTCCTGTTGCTCCACATGTTCTCCAGCATTTGGTGTTGTAAGTGTTCTGGATTTTTGCCATTCTAATAGATGTGCAATGTTATCTTGTTGTTTTAATTTACAATTTCCTAAACATGTTTCATGTGGACCTTCTTTTCATATCTTCTTTGGTGAAGTGTCTGTTCAGATCTTTTGCCCATTTTTTAATTGGGTTGTTAGTTTTCCATTGTTGAGTTTTAAGAGTTCTTTGTATATATTGTATAACAGTCCTTTATTAGATATGTGTTTTTGCAAACACTTCCACCAGTCTGTGGCTTGTCTTCTCATTCTCTTGACAGCATATTTTTTTTTTTTTAAAGATTTTATTTATTTATCTGACAGAGAGAGACACAGCGAGAGAGGGAACACAAGCAGTGGGGAGCGGGAGAGAGAGAAGCAGGCTTCCCACCTAGCAGGGAGCCCAGGACCCTGGGATTATGACCTGAGCCAAAGGCAGACGCTTATCGACTGAGCCACCCAGGCACCCCCTCTTGACAGTATCTTTTGCAGAGCATAAGTTTTTAATTATAATAAAGTCCAACTTATTAATTCTTCCTTTCATGGATGATGCCTTTAGTGATTTATCTAAAGAAGTCATCACCAAACCCAGGGTCCATTAGATTTTCTCCTACCTTATCTTCTAGGAGTTTGAGAGTTTTGTATTATACATTTAGATCTATGAATCATTTTGAGTTAATTATTGTGAAGGGTGGGAGTTCTATATCTATATTCATTTTGTACAAATGGGTATCTATTTGTTCTAGTACCATTTGTTGCAAAGACTATCTTTTTTCCACTGAATGGCCTTTACTCCTTTGTTGAAAATCAGTTGATTATATTTATCTGGGTCTATTTCTGGACTCTCTATTTTGTTTCACTGATCTATTTGTCTGTTCTTTTGCCAATGCCACAGTGTTTTGATTACTGTAGTTTTATAGTGAGTCTTGAAATGGGGTGGTGTCTGTCCTCTGACTTTGCTCTTCCCTTCAGTGTTGTGTTGGTTATTACGGATCTTTTGCTTCTCCATATAAACTTTAGAACCAGTTTGTCAATATCCACAATAACTTGCTGGGGTTTTGATTGGGGTTTCTAGTTTTATTTATATAGAACTTGTTCATATTTTGTTAGATTTATACCAATGCAGTTCACTTTGAGGGGTGCCAATGCAAATGGTAGTATATTTTTAATTTCTGATTCCATTTATTCATTGCTGTTATATAAGGAAGTAATTGACTTTTGTATGTTAACTTTGTATCCTGAAACTTTGCTATAATCATTTATTGGTTCCAGGGAATTTTTTTTTTTTTTGTCAATTCTTTGGATTTTCTACATAATCATGTCATCTGCAAACAAAGACAGTTTTATTTCTTCCTTTCCAATCTGTATATCTTTTATTTGTTTTTCTTGTCTTGCTGCATTAGCCAGGGCTTCCAGTGTGATGGTGAAAAGGAACAGTGGAGAGGAAATCCTTGTTTTGTTCCTGATCTTAGTGGGAAAGCTTCTAGGTTCTCAACATTAAGTCTGATGTTAGCTATAGGTTTATGAGGGTTGGTATTATAAATAGGTATTGAATTTGTCGATTTTTTTCTCCATCTATTGATATGATCATGTAATTGTTCTTCTTTAGCCTGTTGTGATAAATTATATGAATTGATTTTTTTCTTTCTTTCCCCCAGCTTTATTGAGGTATGATTGACAAAAACAGTACATATTTAGGTTGTACAAAAATTTTAAAGGTGTACAATGTGATGATTTAATATACATGAACATTTTGAAATGATTACCACAATCTAGTTAACATATCCATCATTCACGCAGGTCTGTGTGTGTGTGTGTGTGTGTGTGTGTGGTGAGAACATTTAGGATCTACTCTTTTGGAAGATTTCAAGTATATAATACAATATTACTAACTACAGTCACTATGCTGTATGTCATATCTTCAAGACATATCCATCCTGCATAACTATATAACTTTGCATAACTGTATAACTTTCATAACTGCATAAACTTTGTATCTTTTGATCAACACATCCCCGTTTCCCTCACCCTGCAGCTCCTAGTAATAACTGTTCTACTCTTTGGTTCAGTGAATCTGCCATTGTTTTTTCTTTTTAGATTCCAAATATAAGTGAGATCATTTGGTATTTGTCTTCCTGTATCTGACTTATTTCTTAGTTTCTGGCTTACGTCCTCTGTGTTCATTCATGTTCTCACAAATGGCAGAATTTCTTTCTTTTTATGGTTAAATAATGTTTCACTGTGTGTGTGCATGTGTGCCTGTATGTGCGCGCATGTGTGTGTGTGTGTGTGTGTGTGTGTGTGTGTGAGAGAGAGAGAAGCATTTAAAATCCATTTATCTATAGATGAGCACATAGGTTGTTTCCATTATCTTGGCTATTATGACTAATGTTGCAGATGAACATGGAGTACAGATATCTCTTTGAGTTATTAATTTCATTTCCTTTGGATATATTCCCAGAAATGGGGTTGTTGGATCATACAGTAGTTCTATTTTTATTTTTTTTGAGGACTTTCCATAGTGCCTGTACCAATTTACATTTCCACCAACAGTATACAAGGGTTTTTCTTCATACCCTTGGCAACACTTATGTCTTGTCTTTTTGATAATAGTCATTCTGACAGTGTAAAGTGATACTTCATTGTGGTTTCGATTTGCATTTTTCCCTGATGATTAGTGATGTTGAGCATCTTTTCATGTACCCATTCACCATCTGTGTGTCTTCTTTGGAAAAATGTGTATTCAGGTCTTTTGTCCATTCTTAAATCAGATTATTTGGGTTTTCTAATCTTTTATTTTTGCTATTGAGTTGTGTGAGTTCCTTATATATTTTGGATATTAACTTCTTATCAGATATATGGTTTGCAAATATTTTCCCCATTACGTTGATTGCCTTTTATTTTGCTGATTGTTTCCTTTGCTGTGCAAAGCTCTTTATTTTGGTATAGTCCCATTCCTTGATTTTTACATGCATTGTGTATACTTTTGTTATCACATATGTTAATTGATTTTTTGAATGTTGAACTGGCCTTGCCTACATGGCATAAATCTCAGTTTGTCATGGGGTATGATGCTATTTTTTTCAATGATAAATTTCAGTTTCTAACGGTTTGTTTCTAGTATATAGAAATACATTTGGTTCGGGACGCCTGGGTGGCTCAGTCGGTTAAGCTGCTGCCTTCGGCTCAGGTCACGATCCCAGTGTCCTGGGATCGAGTCTCACATCAGGCTCCTTGCTTGGCAGGGAGCCTGCTTCTCCCTCTGCCTGCCTCTCCCCCTGCTTGTGTTCTGTTTCTCTCTCTCTGACAAGTAAATAAAATCTTTAAAAAAAAAAAAAGAAATATATTTGGTTCTTGTATGTGGATCTTGTATATTGATCCTGTAATCTTGCTAAACTGATCTTTAATTCTAGTAAGTTTTTTATAGAATCCATTGTATTTTCTATGTAGATAATCATGTCAGTGTTGGTGAGTTTGCAGCCAAAGACTCGAGGGGGACCCTCTGCAATCTTCAGAGCTCTTTTTCTGTGCATTTCTCTACTTTAGGGTACTCTACCCTACAAACTCCAGGCACTTTGGCTTCCCAAGCTTTCAGATCTCTCTTATCATCTCAGGGAAACTGATGGGCTCTATCTGGGTTCCCTTACTCTCTACCATGGCCTGAAAATGTTTTGTAGTAAAGTCATAGGATTTGTTACCTGTCCCTCAGGGACCAAGATGTTCAATGTCTTGAAAATTGTTGTTTCATGTATTTTGTCTGTTTTTTTGAGTTGTTTTCTTTTGGGGGAAGGGTAATGCAAATCTGGTTTCTCTTACCCCTTCTTGGCCAGAAGCTAAAACGTGAAGATAACTTCCTATGTAAGAATGTATTAGTGTATTTCAATTTTTATTAAAGGAAGCACTGTATTTATTTTACTTTATTTTATTTGAGAGAGAGAGAGAGAGAGATCATGAGCAGGGGGGAGGGATAGAGGGAGAAGCAGACCCCCTGATGAGCTGGGAGCCCAATGTGGGACTCGATCCCAGGACCCTGGGATCATGACCCGAGCTGAAGGCAGATGCTTAATGGACTGAGCCACCCAGGCACCCAGGGAAGCACTATGTTTTGTATTTATGTGCTATACTTTATACATTGTTTCCTTATTGAAGGATATTTAGATTGTTCCACTTTGTTTTCTTTACAAATGAGATGTAATGCATGTTCTCAATATTATCTGAATTGCACTGAATTTTGCATGAAATGAGTACTTACTGAGATACTTAAAATTGTATTCATATCAGCAAAACTGAATGCCTAGTACTTGGCCAGAATTATATTAAGCAATATATATAATCATATTGAGAATTCTTATTTAAAGACACAATACTTAAGAGAATTAAAGCATAAAGTGAAATAATAAGAATACACAGCCACCTTCAGTTTATCCAGAGTCTTAGGGGAATTGGGTATGCTGGATAAATGCCTTTTTTGGACATTGGTAAGGCTAAAAAATGAGGTAAAAAATGATTTGAACTCAACCTAATTGAAATCCTGAAAACTGTATTATATACTTCCTAACTTTAGTATAAAGAATAAAATTAAATAATTTAACCATATCTTGATGATTCACAATCATTCTTATAAACACAAATGCATATATGCTGATGTAGAAGTTGTGGGACATTGAGATGAATCAGTACTGGCAAATGCCATCAGGATTAGGTAGAATGTCCATGCATTTTAGCTGACTTCCTGGTAGAATGTCTCTTTTCTTTCAAGTACTTTCATAGTGCACATTTTAGCTTAGACTTAGTATATCAGTTATTAGAGTGGTTTATATTTATATCTTTTCATTCTGCTATATTTTTAGTTCCTGGAAGGCAGGAACACCCTGTTCGTCATGTTTTTAAACCCCACAGTTCCTGGGTAAGTATTGGATATGATTAATTTAGGAGGACTTAGGAGAATAAGAAATTTCAAACTCTTTTCTGATGAATTGGGATATAAATACATAAGTTAAAACAAAATATTGAAAAGGCTAACAGTCCAATATTACAACAAGACAAATAGTTTATATCTTAATCTGAAATTTATCTCTGTACATTGCTGAAAGTTTAGTAATGTGTATGTGGACCAGCAAGAATATACAAAGAGAGTGAGAAATGAATAGATTGGGAAAAGGAATCTCTCCAGTCACTCTAAGGATAGAGAAATTTTACCTTTTGGCTTCTCAGGAGGAAGAGGAAAAAAAACTTAGGTTTGAGTGTGTTGTGTCTTCTTTCCCATCTGATGTATTGTCATAAGGTCAATGAGAGAGGGAAATTCTAATGTAGTCTAATATAGTAGTTGAGGCAAAAAAGACTCTAATATAGTAATTAATTAGTTGAACAAATTATATATTGAGCACTTACTATTCAGTTATCACTTTGCTAGCAAAATTCAGAATCCACTTTTTAGGTGTTTGCTAACTAGCCATGGTTTACTTCTTCTGAAATGGATTTTTTCTTTGGGATCAAGAAGATAAACCCTAACAAGGATGAATTGGAAATTAAGATATAAGGCACTTCTCAAAGATTTTCCTTTACACTAGGAGTAATTTTTGCTTTGGCCATTTGAAAAGTAAATATGGAAAAAAAGATAGCAAGTCCCTAGTTTGAGAGAGATAACCTTTAGGAAGATTTTGATATACGTTGACAAAACTACCATCTGCATTTTAAATTTTATTCATAATTTATGATTGCTACCCCTGCTCACCTTCCAAGCAAGGTCTAAACTAAAAGGGAAATATTTTTCCTCTTTTCTTTTATCTTATGTGTATTGAAACAGTTGTATTTTAAAATTTCAAAGTACAGAGCATAGCTGGATCTCTTTTTTTTTCTGTGGGGATTACTTACACATCCCAGAAAGAGGTGTGAAGTAGGCTACAGGAAAGATGTACTGCAGAAGAAAAAAGCATAGTGAGAAGCATGATGATATTGTTTCCAAATTTTTAACCATATACTTTGGCAGGAAAAAAAAATGATCTTAGAAAAATGATTAAGAATACAGATGGTTCCTAGCTTATGATGGTTCAGCTTATGATTTTTAGACTTAACAATGATGCAGAAGCAACCCACATCCATAGAAACCATACTTTGCATTTTGAATTTTGATCTTTTCTTGGGCTAGGCGTATGCGGTAAAATATTCTCATGACGCTGGACAGCTCCCAGTCAGCCTTGCGCTCACAAAGGTAAACAACTGATACAACTATGACCATTCTGTACACATATAACATTCTGTTTTTCACTGTATTCAATACATTACATGAGATATTCAGCACTTTATTATAAAATAGACTTTGTGTTAGACAATTTTGCCCAGCTGTAGGCTAATGTAAGTGTTCTGAGTTTATTTAAGGTAGGCTGGGCTGATCTATGATAACAGGTAGGTTAGGTGTATTAAATGCATGTTTGATTTATGATGAATGTATTGGGATATTGGGATGTAATCCCATCATAAATTGAGGTAGATCTGTACTGAATTCAACGCTCTCTTTTTAATCTGCTGACTTCTAAATGCAAAAGATTCTATTTTAGAACAAATCCTTCACCGACAAATTTTCTTTCCTGATACATTTTGGTATGTGGTTAATTTTATAAATTGCCTAAAATATAACATCTTTCCATTTTGCTAACTCATTGATTCCGTTTTGTAACAATTGAATCAAGGCCTGAATGAGAGGATAATAAAGATAGGGTAGATTAAGAATAAGTACTTCAAACAATGGAAAAGAGTTATTTCAACATGTTCTTTTCTTGCCACAACACACTCAGATAGGCACGTCTGGATCTTGACTTTCTGGAAAAGTTATGGAGATGTAAAGCAACAAATATTATACACAATTATACCACTGTACCTTTAACCAATGTCTCCCCATTTTCTCCTCCCCAATCCCTACCCCTGCAATTACCTTTCTATTCTCTGTTTTTATGAGTTTGACTCCTTTACATTCCACATACAAGTTAGGTGAGATCATGCCGTATTTGTCTTTTTGTGTCTGGCTCATTTTACTTAGTATAATGTCTTCCAGGTTCATCCATATTGTTGCATGTAGCAGGATTCCCCACCCCCCTTTCTTTAAGACTGAATAATAGGCTGAATAATACTCCAGTGTGTGTGTGTGTGTACAACAATACATACAAACACACACACACACACATATATATATATACACCACATTTCTTTATTCATTCTGTTGGTGGGCATTTAGGTGGTTTCCATATCTTAGCTATTGTGAGTAATACTGTAGTGAACATGGCAGTGCAGTTATCTCTTCAAGAAAGCACTATTATTAGGGCACCTGGGTGGCTCAGCTAGTTAGGCATCCAACTCTTGATCTCAGCTTAGGTCTTGATCTCAGGGTTCTGAGTTCAAGCCCTGCGTTGGTCTCTACTCTGGGCATGGAGCCTACTTAAGAAAAAAAAGAGAAGGCACTATTTTTTTTTTTTTAAGATTTTATTTATTTGACAGAGAGAGACACAGTGAGAGAGGGAATATAAGCAGGAGGGGTGGGAGAGGGAGAAGCAGGCCTCCCGCCAAGTAGGGAGCCCGATGTGGGGCTCGATCCCAGGACTCTGAGATCATGACCTGAGCCGAAGGCAGACGCTTAACGACTGAGCCACCCAGGTGCCCAAGAGAAGGCACTATTATTAAATATATCTTCTTGCTAACTAAGACTATTTACGGATTTTTAACCCATCACTTGAAGAACATAATGACTAATATTACCAGCATCATCACTTAGTCTTCATTCGATTTGGTCATTTGGACTGTTACTCATGATACTTGAATCATGATGGTTCAAGTATCAGGCCAATGGAGATGACTGGTTGTAAAATGATTGTCAGTGGAGGGGCACCTGGGTGGCTCAGTTGGTTAAGTGTCTGCCTTCAGCTCAGTCATGATCCCAGGGTTGTTGGATTGAGCCCCACATTGTGCTCCCTGCCCAGTGGGGAGTCTGCTTCTCCCTCTCCCTCTGCTTCTCCCCCTGCTTGTGCTCTCTCTCTCTGTCAAATAAATAAAATATTTAGAAAAAATAAATAAAATAAAATGATGGTCAGTGGATCCTGAGGTTCTGTGGATGTGTCTCAAGTGTCAGCAAAGGGGAGCAGCCAAAGTCTAAGTGGGCAACCTTGTCCCTGGCCCAGGGTTTGAATTAGAGCAATTTCACATTTATCTGTTTTATATTTTGGGATTCTACAAAAGTCTTCTTTGAAAAAAGTTTTCCTTTTCCTGTACAAAGAAAATACTTGAAAATTTACGCTATAAATGCCTTGTTGTGGTCTCTTTATCTCTCCTTTCTTAATAAAAATTTATCCATGGGTAAAACTAAAATGAAAATGGAACCAAATACAAAATCAGCACCAGAAACACTATAATGATTCATAATTGCTGTAGTTATTAATGGCATATCATTAATGATAGCTCACTAAGGGATGTGGCAGAGGAAATATAAATTGCAGGTTATGTCTAATTCTCTTTACCTGCAATTTCAGCTATTTCTTCCAATTTAGAAAGCAGATAGGAAAGCAAGTGAGTGAGAGAGTGATACTATTCAGGGGATAACCTTGAATCTATTCTAATTTAGAAGAGAAAGTAAATCATTTGTATGATCGACATCCTAATTATTACTATTAAAAGTATTTCAACACCTCTCATTACTAATGACATCACAGTGTTTGAGGATTTTCTAGGGTAAGGAGCTGAGAGCAAGAAGTCACTGCACTGATTTTAAAATATGAAATTTTTGGATTGCAAGGGATACATTCTGTTGAGGACACCTTAGATTTTTGAGGTATAATAGCTCTTATTCCATATTTATTTATTTTTATCATAATCTCAATAGAAGATAATCTACGTGGCAAGAGAGAAAACATCCTTGGAGGATGACTGGTGATTCTGCCTCACAGGATTGGTGTGAGAATCTCATGAGGTCCTCTGTGAACGATGCCCATAAGGAAACAGTTCTTAGTCCCCTGGAGTGAGAGGGAGAAGGCATAGCTCAGATAAGCAGCGTAGCCAGGAAGAGTGAGGGACTGGAACCTGATTAATAAGTTAATTGAAATGAAACTAAACAGCTTGTTTGTAGTAATACAATCTTCAAAGCACAGTTTTGTAAGGGATTTGGATCTGTAGGAAAAGTGGGATTTATGCTAGAAATAGAATCAAGAGGGTAAGAATCTGTACTGTTACTAGAAATTAATAGGCCAAGGCTGTGCATATTCTCTTCAGGAATAACTCATGGATTTACAAGTGACTTATTAAATTAAAACTGTTACCCCCTAACTGTGCTAGTAAGCTGTGACAGCAGAGTGTGGGCTAGGCCTGGGGACATAATACACGGAGCATGACACCTGGAGGATACTTTCAATAACCTGACCCACCTTCCTTTTTTATTTTATTTTATTTTATTTTATTTTATTTTATTTTATTTTATTTTATTTTATTTTATTTTATTTTATTTAAGTAGACTCCACACCCAGGGTGGAGCCCAGCGCGAGGCCTGAATGCATGACCCTGAGATCAAGACCTGAGCTGAGATCAAGAGTGAGACACCCCACCTTCCTATATTTTAATAGTGGATTAGGTGTGAATGGGGTGAGCAGGAGGTGGGTGCGGAGGGACCCCTAAAGGAAACCGTTAGGAGGTGAAAATGTTCAAGAGAAAAAAGGCTTCTAGACCTCCTTTCTTCACAACAAGGATTTAGAAAACTTTCTGGGTTTTGCGACTTCCAGTGGCATGTGCAGAAATCCAAATGACCAATCCAATAAAATTAGATATAGTAACATTCTTATCTGTATCTTGATAAATCAGTACTTGTTCCCGACAGATGATTAAGGGTTGAGATACTGGGTGCTGCTAACGTTACTGACAGACATCACGAGACTTGGTAGGACTTTTGCTTCAAAGCGGGAGGAAAATTGCCTAAGACGTGTTTTACTATGGGCCAGGTGTGCCTCGAAGGGCAAAAACAGCTGACAACAACAGGACTTCAGAGCATTCGCAGAGCGTGCCGAAGGAGTGAGGTGAGACTCTCTTTGCTATATCCGAATCAAGAAAGAATACCTCCAGTGAGATCCATCGTTACGGTTAAAGATGGGGCTCTGCAGTCACACACACCTAGGGTTGAATTCCCAATTAGTCATGCACCTGGTGACCTTGGATAAATTCTTTAACCTTGCCAAGACTCACTTTCCCTATTTTTGAAGTGGCATAATAATGATAATTTTCTCCTAAAATGGGATTAAATGAACACTTGCCGAGTTGCCAATAACTCTTCTTATTCCCATTATTGTGAATAATAACCAAAATGCTATGCAGAATCATGTAAAGCTTCTAAAATGTGAGAAGCCACAAAATACAAATGTGACCCCGTCATTATTCTCAGTGGGTGGTGTGGAGGGAGGAAATTCGAGAGGCATGAGGAGGGTTTTCCCTAAAAATAAGCTGTTGTCCCACTCATCAAAAATACATGTCAAATTTGGGAGAAGGGGTAACATCAGCTTGAACTTAAGACAATTTTAGATTATCCGAAAAGCTAGTAGTGCTGATTGTTGGAGGTCTTTTTGCACGAAGCATGCGGGGCTTTCAAAAGAGGAAGAAAGCAAAGGATGGTTTATCTGATCTCATGCAATGTTTGTCTTTTGCTTGTCAGATTTTGCATTTTGCTCTTGAGAAACAATATAGAAACAGACAGTTGCCAAAGCATATGTGACAATTGAACTCTGACCCATGTAAGAAACCTGGATGACAAACCACAATTTCTTTAGCAACCAGTTCCGGAAACCAAACCACAACCCATGCAACAAACAGCCCAGAATGGTAAGGGTTTCGTCAGTAACTGTCAAGTTCCCTCTTTTTGCCCTAACTTCCAACTCAGGACCAGCCAGATAAAGCCAGAGATACCCTCCAAACCAATCACAGAAGATGACCTGCTTTTAGTGAGTCCACCTCTACCTACACCATAGCAACACCTCCAATCAGAGCACACCTGAAGCCTTGCCTTTTTTCTTGACAAAGCTTTCCTGCATCCGTGCCTGCCTTTGAGTTTCCTCCAAACCCAAGTGATGGGTGCTGATTCCCTTGTTATAGCAAGCTCTGAATAAATATCCTCTGTTCTCATTTGGGTTGTTTTCATTTATTATCAATTTCTATAGCATGCATGTTTGTTTTCATGAGACAATAATGTTTAACATTAATGTATGAAATTGTCAGTGAGTAAAATGAATGTTTCAGAGTGGTACTGTGTTTGATCCTGTACCTCTGGGTGTTCACAAGCCCTGGTTTGAGGATTTTTTTTTTAAACAATTTTTTTCAATTACAGTTTACATACCATATAATTCATCCAGTTGTTCTGGCACCGTTTGTTGAAAATGCTGTCCTTTCTCCCATTGAATTGCCTTGACACCTTTGTTGAAAATCAATTGACCATAAATATGAGGGTTTATTTCTGGATTTTCTATTCTGTCCCATTGATCTATATATCATACTATCAATTACTGTAGCTTTATAGTAAGTATGAAGTCAGGTCGTTTAAGTCCTCCAATGTTCTTTTTCTAAAGTGTTTTGGCGATTCTAGATCCTTTGTACTTCCATATGAATTTTGGAGTCACTTTGTCTTATTTGCCATAGACCTCCATGCAGTTTAGGTGCTGAGATGAGTCAGGGCTTGGTGGTGCAGGCTGGGGGAGTCTCTTCATCTCTTACTCATTTTAGCAGATACTATGTTTAAGTGAAATATTTCTGCAAGAAATATTCACCAGAAGGTCTTGGAAAGCTATTTCTTTTCTTAATTCTACATTCTCTACTAACATCTTTGACTTCTCTAAAGAATCCTTTCTCTTCATTCTCTGAAATATTCTTTTCTGCTTTTGTCCTTTAACATGGACATTCTTCAATGTCATACAAGCAGTCACATCTGCTAAAGTGTATCTCCAAATGTTTCATTGAAAAGAACAGGAAAAAACTAGGATTATCCTCTTACTAAATAGGAATTTATTATTTGTGTAATCTGAAAATGAGAATATTGAATATAGTAATACATATGCACTTACATTTGTTTTTGCAACAGAAAGTAGTGGTAGAAATTATCTTCTGTGTAAACATAGATGGTGTTCAGAGTAAAATGGCTTCCTTTATGGAGAAAAAAATATATATGCACAATTTAACTAATTATGAATGTGGAAGAAAAAGCAATTCTGTGATTGCATAATAACTCACTAGCTGGCTAATCTTAAAGGGCAAGTGGTAAAATCAGCCTTTTTGAGCTTGCCTATTAGAAGTCTCAATAATGTATAAGAGGCTGACTTTTGTTTTTCTCGTATTGCTGCTATTTAAAATCAACACATGAATTTATTTGTATTAAAGTTTCTAACCAAGTGTAGAACTTTTAAAAGTGGAAAAATTTAAAGCACATTTTAGCATGAGTAGAGCACCTTTTTTTTTTTTAAGATTTTATTTATTTATTTGACAGAGACAGAGACAGAGAGAGCAGGAATATAAGCAGGGGGAGTGGGAGAGGGAGAAGCAGGCTTCCCGCTGAGCAGGGAGCCCGATGTGGGACTCGATCCCAGGACTCTGGGATCGTGACCTGAGCCGAAGGCCGCCATTTAATGACTGAGCCACCCAGGCGCCCATGGGTAGAGCACCTTAAAAGTAGTAGTCATTCAATCAACATTTAGAGCCAATGATAAGCATTTTATTTTACTTTTTTTTAAGTTTAAAAAGACACTACATACATCTTAGGGTATATTTTATATAGTATTAATATAAATTTTGTACCAGAAAAAGCAAATGAAAAAGCATTCAAACATTCTATCAGACTATGTCTATGTATTGTTAGGAGAGCAAGAACAAATAAACTCAGGGTTAAAAAAAGCAATTCTGGGAATTTAAAAATAGTTTCCTTCAGCAGAAATAAAGTAACCAACTCTCCAAGCATACCATTTTATTCACTTGGAAGAAGCAAATTCAAAATGTGTGTAAACCAGTCTAGTTGACTACAAAGTAAGCAGAATCAATTTATATTTATCATGTAACTATTTTGACATCTTTTATTACTTAGTGGGTCTCCATGCTGATTGAAGGGGACTGGCACAAATTCTAGGCTTTGGAAAAGTTGAGTAATTTTCATCTAATTGCACTATAAATAGAAATATCTCAGTAATATTAATGGCTATCAACTAGTAGGGATTTCTTGAGTTTACATGTAGATATCCATACATTAATAAGTATATATGTAAATGAGTGTATTAAGTAGTTAAGTGCTTTATTTTTATTTTATTTTTTTAAAGATTTTATTTATTTGACAGAGAGAGATAGCGAGAGCAGGAACACAAGCAGGGGGAGTGGGAGAGGGAGAAGCAGGCTTCCTGTGGAGCAGGGACCCTGATGCGGGACTTGATCCCAGGACCCTGGGATCTTGACCTGAGCCGAAGGCAGACACTTAACGACTGAGCCACCCAGGCACCCTAGTTAAGTGCTTTAGAACAGTGCTTGGCTGATAGTAAGGAGTCAATATGAATTAGTTATTATATGGACATATTAGTGTTATCCACATATTATTTCACTGTATGTTTATTAAATAAGTTGAGGAAAATCCTGCTCTATTAGCTGTAAATGGAACTAGCTGCTTGTCAGTATGAACTTTTGACTCTGGTGCTGCCCATTTGAATAGTGAGCCGGCGGCTGATAAGCATGTAATACTGAAGGGTCACCAATTCTCTCAGCACTAGGTGTTCATTTTGACATCATCTTGCCAGGGAAAGGAATAAATGACGTAAATGATTGAAGTAGAGAACCAAAAAGAATGATCCTGCAAAAGTGATATTATTTTACACTATGAGCTGACTTAACTTTCTCCTTTTTTTTTTTTTTAAGATTTTATTTAGTTATTTGTCAGAGAGAGAGAGAGGGTGCGCGAGCACAAGCAGGAGGAGTAGCTGGCAGAGGGAGAAGCAGGCTTCCCGCGGAGCAAGGAGCCCAATGCTGGACTCCATCCCAGGACCCTGGGATCATGACCTGAGCCGAAGGCAGACGCTTAACTGACTGAGCCACCCAGGCGTCCTAACTTTCTCCCTCGACTGAAGTTTAGACTCTTTGCTGATGGCATCAGTTGGCTTTTTTGTAAAACAAATCACTTTCTTTTGAAGTGTGATTCTCTAACAAGGAGTCATGGTTTAATATATATTAATGACATGGATAAAAATAGTATTCAACCTATTCATTTTTATAACAAAAGTATGAGTGAATGGTAGGCAGCTTTTGACATGCCTCCCAATGAACTCTACCTCCTGGTATTCATGTTTTTGTGGAATCCCGTTGAGTGTGAGCTGATCCTAATGACTTGCTTCTAATGAACAGCAAATGGCTAAGGTGATGGAATATCACTTCTGTGTTTGGGTTGCTAACATTCTCTTTCCTGCACTCTCTCTTGCCACGGCCACATTGTGAGTTATTCTGTGGAGAGGCCCACGTGGCAAGGAATTGAGGGAAATCTCCAGCCAATAGCTCATGAGAATTGAGGCATGAATCCAACAGTCTGCTAAGATCTGAATCCTGCCAAGTACCACATAAATGAGCTTGGAAGTGAATCCTTCCCATTGGATCTTGAGATGACTGAAGTCTCCCTTGAGTGATGCTCGTAGCTGGAATACTTACCTAAGTTGTACCTGGATTCTTGATCCAGAGAAACTGTGAGATAATAAATGTTGTTTTGAGCCCCTAACATTTTGGGGTAGTCTGTTACACAGTAATAGATAACTAAAACAATGCATAAATTGAAGAGCCAAATATTTACTCAGTGAATTTGGGTTATGGAGACAGGCAATTTGGTTAATTTGATGCCAATTATCTGAGATACTTACACAATGTCTCTTAAGAGTTAAAAAGAATTATACAATATTATGAACAAACACTATTTTTCTAATAATTTTCCCTCCTCTCACTCCATATCCAGCCTGAGCTTCATGATCTACTTATTTTATATGTATGATATGACTATGATGTTAGAATATTTCTTTATACATGATTACTCACTAGCCAAATAGCAAAAATAAAATAATTTGACAAAAATGCTTTGTATGTCATAGCTCTAGGCCATATCATGTCAGGGAGCATAAAATATAGCATTTATCTGTAACACATTCATTACCCATGAAAAAAGTTACTTCCCATGGGGTGTTCTAGGCAGAACACTCCTTTGAGATGATCTGCCTGGATTACATCAGTCATGATGCATTACATCATACAAGGGAATGAGGATTGCCACTGTCCAATGCAATGTGCCAGATGGAAATTGTCAAAGAAAATTTTCTTGGAGCTCACATGATATAAATTTTTCCGTGCTTCCCCTCACCCTAAGTAATCTGTAATTCAAACACCATTTTGTGGGCAGGGAGAATCCTGAAAAAAATGTGATTAAAGATACTGTGTCAGTTATATATGTACTATTAGGAGTTTGCCATATTTTCTTCCTGCAACTTTGGGCTCATGCATCCAGATGAGGAGGGAGGTAAGGAAAGTAAGGCTGAAGTTTATTGAGTCAACTCACTTTGCCAACAAACTAAATGAAATTTAGTGGTGTTTCTAGTTTCACTTTATTCCAGGTCTAACAATGGTTTTGTGCAAGTTTGACAGCTCTGGTTTGAAGTGTTTCTGTTAACATGTTGTGGTTTTCATCTTCTGATGAGTATAGCTGGTTCTAAATAATTTAGCTGTTAGCTTAAGGGCAGTTTCTGTGATGGTACAGATTCTTTTCTTCTGGGTCTATATTTAGGGCACTCTAATTAAGGATTTCAGCCAGGAGCAGAAGGCAAGCTCAGGTTATCTTGCAGTTTGGCTTATTGGCTGTTTTGATAAAGAGAGTCAGTGGAGGAGGAAGTTGGATTTAAGAAAAAACATCCGCTAATTTCAATGATCCATATTAGTTTGGGTCCTGTTAACAAACAATCAGTTTGATTGGTTTTAAATTTCAACTCCTGCTGGATCAGTACAACTGGTCAAGATACAATAGGAAAAAAATTATCCACGAGGATGGGAATTTGCTGCAATAATAACTGCTTTGTAGTTCTGTAGTTGACCGTTAATAAATACTCTTAACATTATTGCTATGGACAATTGGAAAACATAGCCTATTAAACCATGAGTCAAATTTACTAACTTTCTGGGCATCTGCTGGTCTGTTTAGAGAGAAATTGATCCTGATTATCTGTTATTTGCTCGGATTACTTGTAATCAGTCAGGTGTAGCAAGTTTTTCTGCATCCAGACACATGTAATCCTAACAAAGTCTGCTTTTCTTGCAGAGGTTTCTACTGGTTGTTGCTTTCAGGTACCTTGAAGAAATCATTCTTTCCAACATTACATAAAAGATGAAACACATGCTCTAAGTAATTTGACAATGATGGAAGAGAATGGTCAATTATTTTTATGTATCTAACTTTAGAGTTATTACTCTATTATAAAATCACCTAAATAAAAACTCTTTATTCTTTCAAGAAGAAAAATAAATCTATGGCCTGCTTTCTTGTTTTATAAATTAAGGTGTGGTTTGGAAAATAAAACTCTAAGAAAAAAGTGTGCACAGGATACTGCATTATCTTTCAACTTTTTAGAGGGAAAGAAATAAACATGTCAGTCCAGAAAGATTGTCCTGAGGATATTTGCAGTCTGTCATAGAAATGACTGGTTGGGGGCGCCTGGGTGGCTCGTTTGGTTAAGCGACTGCCTTCGGCTCAGGTCATGATCCTGGAGTCCTGGATCGAGTCCCGCGTCGGGCTCCCTGCTCGGCAGGGAGTCTGCTTTGCCCTCTGACCCTATCCCCTCTCATGTGTTCTCTCTCATTCTCTCTCTCTCAAATAAATAAATAAAATCTTTTAAAAAAATGACTGGTTGGATCAGGAAAAAAGCTTCTTTCTTAACTTTTGTGTGAAATTGGCTATATAACCTCATGGATCAATATCCTTTTATATATATTAATTTTTTATAAAAATGTGTTCATTATTACAAAGGAATACTTATGCTAGAACAACATAAAAATTAGTTTGTCTAAGAAATCTATAATTTCACCAAAGATTAACCTTTAATCCTTTAATTATTTATTATATACCTTTGAGATAAACACACACACATAACTTTTTTTTTTTTGAAGATTTTATTTATTTATTTGAGAGAGAATGAGAGACAGAGAGCACGAGAGGGAAGAGAGTCAGAGGGAGAAGCAGGCTCCCCGCCGAGCCGGGAGCCCGATGTGGGACTCGATTCCGGGACTCCAGGATCATGACCTGAGCCGAAGGCAGTCGCCCAACCAACTGAGCCACCCAGGCGCCCCACACATAACTTTTTTATCCAAGACAGTATCAAGGGTTATGCTACTTTGTCCCGACTTTAACTTGCTTTTTAATTAAACAGTATTTTGCTAACACATTTCTTTTCAACAAACATCATCATCATTACTATTCTTCTTGACTGTATTAATATTTCAGTATGTGGATGCACCATCGTTTGTGTAACCAGTTGACATTATTGGCCATCACACCCAGTTGTTAAGCAGTCCTGAAATAAACTCCCCTCTTCATAACATTTTGGAGCCCTTGTCAAATTCTTTCTTTAGGATACGTTCCTAAAGGTAGAATTTCAGGATTGATGGCATGCATTTTAAGTGTTTTGATCTACTCTAAATTTATTTTATAAATGAGAATTTCCGTTATCTTAAAGGACATTTTCAGGATCCTTCTTGTTACTTGATCATTTTGTACTTTGTAATATAAACAGCTCTATTTCACATGCCAGTGTGAGTCTTGCGTGACCGTAAGAGGTCATCTAGGCAACTAAATATCCCACCTGCAGCTCGGATTTTTCAGTCAGCAGTTGACCTTTATGTAAATAAAAGAGAAAAATAGTGTTGAGTTCAGGCTCACTAACAATTTAAACATTACGTATTAAACTCAAATCTCTTTCCTCCACACCACCACCTGCTTTAAGAGAATGACTTCCTATTTGTGGAAGACTCAAAAGCATTTGACTGTGTTTTCTTTATGTTTGAGAAGTGGGTTATGGCCTTTTGCTTGGCACATATTCTTTGTCATAGTCTTCCTTTCGCATATTTTGCTCTTTTATATATACTTACTTGGATGAGTTTTAGTCAAATAGCGGATCTGAGAAATCTTGGAGTCAAAATGTCTGGCGTAAAGTATTTTGATCCTGCTTTATTAAAGGGGCAAGTATTTTTACCACTGCATTCTTCCCATCCCTCTATTATGATGTAGATTATGCATGGATGTGCCAGACTTTGTTTAGCAAATTGGTATCATTTTGTTAATATATTTTCCTCATCATTTTCATTCTTGAAGCCTGTGGTTATTACATATTTTAACCGTTAGCATTGGTCTAAGTATGTGAGAATTATTTCTGTCTATGCTCTACTATTCCCTACATAGGGGAAATAAGGCAGAAAAGATTTTAAGAGGCAGAAAAGACATATAGTAAAAGTTGGAAAAAAATTTTGGTCTACAAATCTTCTGTGGTTACTTTGCTGATAAACTGGAGATGACAAGCACCATCTAAATATACACGTTATATACAAAGATATTAGTTTGTGTTGTGAACGTTTAGCTAGCTACCCACAGATTAAGAAAGTTGTCACACTGATCAAGGGGACCTTCTAATTTCTTCTGTCACTTAACTAGTTTATTCAGATTATCTGTATCTATACATATCTCATAGTATGTAACACATACTGTGATATATAATATAGCAATTATATACAATTTCATTATGGTTACATTTTTATAACTCACACATATATACTTTTTTTTTTTTTAAGTTAAAGACTCATCACAGGTTATGGCAAGCTAAGCTCTTCACCCTCTTTCAATATACTGTGTTGAAGGAATTCCTTGATAATCTTTTAAACTTTGAAGTCCTATTAAAACAGGCACAATACAATCTCATGATAAAGGCATTCAACTTCTCACTTCCTAATTCATATTCCACTTTACTCCCATATAATTTTTAAAAATCACAGTATCACCTGACAATAATCTCATGGAAAGTCTTTCATCATGGAAGAATGCCCTCAGTTTGGGTGGATGCAGTGATAAAAATGACATTCAATTTCAGGGTGCCCAGATAGCTGCCAGGCTAACTTAAGTGCTCATTGAAAAACCACTCCTTGTAAATAAAATCTTTAAAAAAAACCCCCAAAAAACAAAAAAACAAAAAAAAAACCACTCCTTGTATAATCTTGTTTTCTCACCTATGCTCCTGTACTGACAATATCATAAATGCTATGAGTATTTTTTAAGGTTCTCAAACTCTTTGTTCTTAGGGTCCCCTTTAGACTCTTAAAAATTGAGGTTTTGTCTATGTGCTTTTGTCTGTGTGTATTATAGCTAGAGATTTTTAGTATATTCAGATTTAAAACTGAAAAAATATGTATTGATTATTTAAAAATAACAAACTCATTACATTTGACATAAGTAACATTTTAATGAAAAATAATCTTATTTTCTAAAACTAAAAAAAGAATGTTAGCAAGAAGTGTGCATTGCTTTATATTTTTGCAAGTTTCTCTATTGCCTGGCTTAATAGAGGACAGCTGGATTCTTATATCTGCTTCTGCATTCAATCTGTGGAGACATCGCAGGTCATATAGCCTCTGGAAAACTTCATTGTCTGCTCACGAGAGAATGAAAATAAAAAAGGCAAATAATGTTTTCATATTATTATGAAAGGAGTTTTGACCTCACAGTCTCTCTGCAAAGGTCTTGAGGACCCCCAGGAGTTCCCAGATCACACTTTGTGAACCACTCACTGTGCTAGATTATAAAAACATGGGTGTCCTTATACATCTTTATTGCAGAATAAAAACATTTATGGGAACTATTATTGCAGCGTGGTATTGGAGGGTTATAGGCCAGGTTTAAAGGGCAGCTCTGCCATTTAGTTGCTTTGTTATCTTGGGAGCGTTAAACTTCCAAACCTCAGTTTCCTCTCGTGACAAACGAGTATAATGATGTTTACCTCGTGGAATTACTTTTGAGGCTTGTCATTCTTAGTTACTTACCATCTCTTGCAGTTTTAGTTATTATAAAGTTATTACTGAGAACGTGGTAGACTCTGGATTTATTGATAAAGACTGCTTTCTGGTCTTGCAAAGTGGAGAACCTGGCTCTGTGTTGTGATAAAATCAGAAAACAAATGAACGGCTGGAAGGTATTGTGGCATTGGTATATAAAATTAGTGCTGCTACCACTAACATTATCCCCGTGTTTGAGTGAAGACACTGAGGCCCACCAGAGGTCAAGTTGCTGGGGTAAGGCCAAGGCCAGCAGAACTGGAATGGGAATCTGTGCAGTTCACCTGCAGCATCCACATTCCCAACCAGTATCCTACACAGCCGCCCCAGGTAGTAATTTGACTGTCATACTCCAAATGATTCAAATCTAGAGTTTGATTCTTGTGGTTTTTCTGAGTGCATTTTACATCATGGAAAAATTATTACAATTTACATCCATTGTTAAGTTAACCATTGCTATAAAATAACAGGTGCTGAATGTGGATTTCTTCACTCAATCCCTTGTAGTCAGTCACTGCTTCGCATACTTAGGGATATTGCCCTATTTACTTTAGTTGTAATTGCTTTTCTTTGCATCTGGTGTGACTTTGTCAGAAATTCATGTTACTCTTTGTGTAGATGTCTTATGATGTTCTTTCTATGGAGTTTCTCACCCTCAATCCTGTAAGGAATAATTTTCCAACTGAAATGTGTTTTCAAAACTTTTAAATGAAGAGAACTTTATTACTTTAAATAAAGGGAACTCCCATTTGTTGGATTTCATGAATGAAACATCTCAAAAATACTTTCTCTTCATTCACTTTAATTTTTAACTGTACTGGGCCATCCGATTGCATCAGTGACATCATTCCTCAAAGCAATTGAAATTAGAGTAATAGGTTTAATTTGGTTTTCTCCAACACATATTTGACACAAAAATTATGTTTTTTATATTTAGGTAGTAATTACATGGCTGATTCAGATCTCAATGTAAGAGGGTAAGATTGATCTTTTCTGATGAGTGCCCTTTCTTTTATCAGAGAAGAAATTTCTGTGGAAAGCTGGGCTGCTAATATTCATTGTTTTTCTTGAATAAAACTATGTGGCACAATTTAGGTGATATGTGCAATTTAATTTGTGTTAATAAGGGTCAGCATGGCCATCTGGACTATAAAATAAGGCTGCCTCTTGAGAAAAGAAATGATCTAATTTCTAAACTCATTATAAGAGTTTCCTTTTAACAGCATTTATTTAATTATGATACTGAAGAGAAATTTCATTCTTTGTGAGTCAGTTTAAAAAAAAAATTTCATAAAGCTGGCCCAACTGCTATGAAGTAACATGGTTTCAGCAGTTTGAAGAAAGCTCTGAATGAAGTGTGAGAAGTTATAATTTTTTTTAAATGTTTTATTTATTTATTCATGAAAGTCAGAGAGAGAGAGAGAGGCAGAGGCAGAGGGAGAAGCAGGCTCCCCGCCTAGCAGGGAGCCCGATGTGGGACTCGATCCCAGAACCCTGGGATCATGACCTGAGCCGAAGGCAGACGCTTAACCATCTGAGCCACCCAGGCGCCCCGAAGTGTGAGAAGTTAGAGACTGATCATAGTTCCTGTGTTTGCTGGCTCCCATTACTCTAAAAAGTTTTGGCTCTCTTTGCCACCCCATCTCCTCTAAGCATTTTGTTTTTAATCTCTTTTTAACCCTGAACTGTGTTAGTCTTGCCTCTCCAAGGTTTTTCAGAGATCAAAGGCATCAACATCTTTCTTCCTCTATCCAGTTCTCTCTAAAGCAGACACACCTCTACCAGGCTGAGTCTATAAGGTTTCCAGATCATTTGTTGTGTTTCCATTTTTCTCTTCTGCACCCTTTCCTGCCCCACCCCTAGCACATCTCTATCTATGCTAGCTATAAGGAAGCAGATACCCCTCATGTTGGACTGAGTGAAAACCCCATTTAATAAGGTAGCTTAAAAAAAATTGCAGCTGGAGATACAGTTCATTGTTGTTTTAAACTATAATCCTTCTGATGTCTCCCAAATTATTAGGTGACATAAAATTTTTGTATCAGCTTTCATAACTTGGTAGAATATATATCATTTCCATAAATCTGGGGATTGTTAAACGTGTTTTTAAATAATTTCAAACATAAGTGATTTTGAATAGAGCAGATCTAAATATTCAGCTTAGAGAAACATTGGAAAAACTCCCTCTGATAATTTGGTTTACATACTGGTGATTGGTTTTAATTTTAATAAATTATTTTAGCCCCAGACTAGACAATAAAGAAGAGAACACAAATTACATAGAAGAGAGACTGTGGGGATGAACAATATTTTTGGTGTCCTGAAAAGATTGCTCAATTTACACCTGGAAAAAAATGACTAAGATTTTAAAGATCTATTTTCCCAGGGATAGCAAGAAGACCTGCTTTTAACAGAGTCATGTCAAATGCAAGAATTTTAGGATTTCTCCATTGAGATCCCAGGGGAGCAAAAGGGCCCTAAGCATGGTTCTCTAAAAGGTATAATGCAGTTACAAAAATTACGTGTAACACAGCATCCCATGTATGAGAGTCAATGTCTTTAGTGATTCCAATTTCAAACTGTTTATTCTGTCAAATGCATGTATTTTACCATTTTGAGGTGGTATACCACATTTTTCTTTTAGGTGATTCTTGAACTTGTCCTGATAGTTAAGTTCTATAATAGGAAGGAAATAAGAATTGTCACATAGAGACTGAATGATTCAAGAAGCAAACGTAGTAAGTATACTTCTTGATCCATAAACTCTTCTGAGATATAAGGATGTTCCAAGGGGCCCTTTCTTGCTCTCCAATCCAGATTATATTGAGAGCATCCTTGAAGGAAACACTGACTCTTTTTATGGGGTGGGGTGGGGGAGTACCTATGGTTTATTCATCAGTTAATCCATTTTTCCAATCAGCAGCTAGCTAGTGAGCATCTACTATCTGCAAGGCATTCTTCTAGTCCTGGAATAGGTGAATAACAGACACTGTCACCGCCTTCTTTTGGCTTAGTTGAGGTGAATGGCTGTATGATGGGAGAAGAACAATACATTGAGGTAATTTCAACAACGAGTAAGGATAATGTTGAAAATAAAACAGGGCAACGGGATAGAGAGTGACTGAGGAGACTACTTTATTGAGAGTTCAGGGAAGGTCTTTTTCTGAGAAGATGATTTTTGATGTAAGACCTGCCTAGAGATGGAATTGAATGTGCATGTATGTGGCACTCGATTCCAAGCAGAGACAGCAGCTTGAGCAAAGGCCCTGTGGCAACAGCCAGGTGTGTTCAAAGAACAGGCAATATGGTTGGAGTGCAGGGAGTGAGATTAAATATAGTAGGAACTGAAGTCACAGAGGAGGGCAGGGGCCATGTAGAGTCTTGCAGACCATGGTAAGGATTTTATTTTATTCCAAGTAATTGGGGGGTTTTAAGCAAGAGACTAATAGGATAAGATGTATATTTTCTTAAAAAAAAATTACCCTGACTGCTCTGAGGATTATGGATTGTAGAAAAGACACAATATTTGGCACTTTAATATATTAATTTCAGTCTTCATTGTGTACTGATGGAGATATTATTATGATTTTCATATAAAACATGAAAAAACCGGAGCTCAGAGAGGTAAGATGCGCCAAGTCACATAGCCTGTAAGTAGCAGAGCCAGGACTTGAAATCTAGTCTCTCTCTAACGTCCATGCTGTTTGTAAAAGATGCACAGTTAATATAAAGAAAAACCACTGAGGAAAATGAACTCACAGAATTGTTATGTCTGAAAGTTTTCTTTTTTAAGTAAACTTAATTGTTGTGTAACATTCATTCAGAAAAAGAGAGTGCACAATCATCACTTCACAGCTCAAGGAAGTTTTAGAGGATGAAAACACCTGTGTTTCCATTGCCTGCTCACGAAGCCTCCTTTGTCCCCCTTCACAGATGCCACCACTCCATTATTCTGATTCTTAGCGACACCCAATAGGCTTATCTGGTTTTAGACGTTATGTATATGAAATCATTATTCTTTGCCATCTGGCTCTTTTGATCCACACTGTGTTTTGAGAGATTCACTTGTGACATGTACAGCAGTAGTTTGTTCATTGTTGACTATTATTTCATTGTACTCTTTCCCTTACACATGGACATTTGGGTTGTTGCCAGTTTCTGGCTTTTAAAAATTGTGTTGCTATGACACTCTTGTAGGCTGCTTTTCATGAACATATATGTGCATTTTGGGAAGGGGATTATAATTAGAAGAAAAATTTCAGGGTTATGGGGAAGATTCAGCTCTAGTCAAAGGAAAGATGGAGTGGCCTGTATCAAGTCATATGAATCTATTTTTGCACATCTCTTCCCAAGCTCCTGTTCAGTGATGTCACACTGGTACTTGAACGTGGCCATCAGAGGAGGTACATACTCCATGGAAGTAGGCAAACGCTACAAATCAGACCCCTGACCCCTTTCCGAGAATCTGTTGTTAAACATTTAAACATTAAGCACACCACTGGCTTTAATAGTTTTCTAAGTTGGTTTCTTACCAGTTTATGAATTCATCAGCAATGTGAGCATTCATTTGCTCTGCATTTTCACCCACACTTGTTACTTTTGTTTCAGTTTCAGTCATTCTGGTGGGTATGCAATGGAATCTCATTTTGAATTTAATTGTTATTTGGAAAACGTTTTGAGTTATTCAGATTGGCCCGCTATCTGCATTTGTGAACCCAGACATAATTTTTGTGAGCAGATGTTTCTTAATGAAGACAGGAGCAGTTGAACAAATAAAATTCCTTACCTAAAACTCATACTATAGGCGAAATGCATTCATTCTGTAGAAGGTTAGAAAAGTTTAAATGGGTTTTGGTCAAGGTAGAGATATTTGAAACTTCATTTGAAACTTTCTCACAACTGCTTTCACTTCTAAAGGTATGGATTAATTTTGATAGCAAATGAAATTTATCAATGCCTGTAACTTAAAAAATGACATTGTGGGACATCAGCATGAAAGATGCATTTCTTCTCATCTCCTACTTGTGTGGTCCGGTGGGATGACAGATGGCAGGAACCACTGTAAACTATTAGCTTTAACACCACATCAGCTTCTTCATGGGGTTTTTTGGGGGGAGCGGGGCACTTTCCAGCCTATATCACTGCTGCAAGCAGGCTTCTCCCTGGTGATTTGTGGTGACGGCTCCAGTCGCTCCAGCTTTATCTAAGTTATATGCTCTTTCACACCAGGCAACTGACGGATGGTAGCAGGGCTTAAAATAACTCAGTGCATTTGGGTTTGAAAAATTAAGCACTCTTTTATACTAAACCAGCATTCATGATTATATTTGAAAATGATCTACCTATCCAGTTGGACAAGGCAGAGTAATGTGATTTATTTTAAGTTTCTTATTATTTCTTTCTTAATTTAGTAATGGAAAGTAAATGAGGGGGATATAGGAATATATAAATACACATGTTTTTCAGAGAATAGACACATTCTGTAGAGCATCAGGGATATTATATTCAAGAAATGATTTGAATGCCACACTGATATGAAAAGTGGAGGTGTTATGGATGGAAAAATGAGTATCAGGACCTTGACAATATAATAAAAAGAACAGAGGAGAAAGGCATGGAACACTGCATATGCAGTTATTCTGGATTTTACCTTTTTGGGGGGAGGGACCACTTTTAATGTATCTTTTGTTCTAAAATGTTTCACTTACCACATTATATTATAGAAACAAAATCATAGGACTACCTGTGAAAAATAACCTCTGCTTTGGGTTGGCGGTGCTATGTTTGCAAACATTTGTGTATTCAGGAAAATGAACAATTATGGAAATGGAATTCGTAAGGATTTTCAAGCTGATAGGATGTGTCAATAGTTTACATTGAGAGAGTTTCAGGAGGGAAAGAGTAAGTAAATTTGAAGGTTCTGAGGTGAGGGGGGTAGAGGAGAATGACGCCAAAGCTTCTGCAGGGAATTTCACACCTTGACCTGTATCCGCACAATCTCGTTTCTTATCTTGTTTCTGCTCATATCCATTCTTAGGCTTATGCTCTAGATCCCATCTATGCTTCTCATCAACCCCTTCCTCTCCCTTGGACCATTCCCAATCCTTTCAGCACACATACATGCTCTGGTTTTTCCTGAATTTGGAAAAAAACCCAAAACCTTCTGAGTCCCCATATTCCCTCCAGCAATCATCCCATCCTTAGCTCCCTATTCACAGGTGAATTTGAGAGAGAGAGAGAGGGAGAGAGATGTGAGTCTCTGTTTCCTACTGGCTTTCTCTCCTACTCATTCCATGAAGGCCCTTGATTGTTGAATCTTCTTAGAGATGGCTCCTCTAACCATTTTATTTAAGCTTACCTTCTAATTCATCTCTATCTTAGCCACTTTTCTATTTGATACTTATGAGATACTTTATCTGTTGTATATTTATAGTCATATGTTCACTTCTTTTTTCTCCATCTCCCTTAGTAGAATATAAACTCTATAAAGACAGGAACCCTGTCTCTGCATTGTTCATAGTGGTATCTTTGTTACCTAGAACTATACCAGGTATTACCTATAATTAAGTGGAAAGGGACAAAAGTAATTATGGTTTATATTAATCTTACCATGCTTTCATTCCAATAAATGGGTCTTGTTTTCAATTCAAATGGTTAAATGGGAAATGGCATTCTCAAGCTTCTTTTTCTTTTTTTCAAAGATTTTATTTATTTATTTGACAGAGAGAGAATGAGTACAAGCAGGGGGAGTGGGAGAGGAAGAAGCAGGCTTCCCACCAAGCAGGAAGCCCAAGCGGGGCTCAATCCCCAGACCCTGGGCTCATGACCTGAGCTGAAGGCAGACGCTTAATCCACTGAGCCACCCAGGTGCCCCTCAAGCATTCTTTTTAAGTTCCATTTTTCGTATATATCATACTGCAATAAATAAATTACCTTCTCATTGAACTTTCATCCAAAAATCTTAGGTAACATTGAAAAGGCTTTGTTTTTCACCCCACTTAACTGAATCTGAGTGCTTGGATTCAAGTTAAATTAAGTAGAAGATGCACCTTGTTGCAATATCAAAGATGCTAAACTCCCTCCCCCCACCCCGTTCTCAGATCTACTCCCCCCTCTGTGATTTTAAAATTTTGCCTTCCTTCAGAGCTTTGAAGTCACATGGTGTGGGTTACTCTCCTAAGTTTTTAGCTTCCACTTCCTGGTGTAATTGCAGCCAAAAGTGCAGAGCAGTTTGAATGCTTTGACAGGGTTAGCTTTGGAGAATCTTATTAATGTAATTAGTTTAGCTTAATTAAGGGTGAAAACTGAGGGTTCTTCAACCATTGCTATCCTATACCCTGCATTAAATGCTTTTAGCTTTACTCAGGGTAATTCCATTCCAGGACAGATAAATCCCAGCAGGACATTCTGACCTGGTTCTGTCCCCAGTACACACAAACAGATAAACTCAACATCAGCTCCAAGGTCCTTGTGTTTTTGATTTATTAATCTTTTCCAAGCCTGCCCTGCACAGACATTGCTTCTCTCCTGTTTTCATTTTATTCTCTATTCTTTTTTTAAAATACGAAAATCAAAGCATTATCTTAAAAAAGCTGTTGCTAACTACTTCTATGTCTGAAAAGAGAGGCAGACTCTGACCATGACATAAGGTTTCTCCATTTCTCCTCTCCTGTGGCATAGAAATTCTTGCAAAAATAATTTCTCATCATTTAGAAATTTTGGCAGGCAGAGAGAGTTAAAGGATAGGAAATAAAGAAAAGATATTCTTCAGTGAAAAGGGAAGAACTTGGGCCACTGAGAAAAGAAGAGCATATGGGGACGTTGAGGGCAGTGAATTAACAGGAGGGCTTGGAACTGAAATGGAAGGCCAAAGTGCTGTGTTGGGGTAAATAATGGATATATAACATACTCATTCTTGCAGTTTTCTTTATCTTGGGTTTTACTCCTACCAGACAAGTGTCTGTGAGTATGTGGATCTTGTCCACATTCAGTCGAAGGTTTTTTTATTCTCTGGGGAGGAAAAAAATGTATGGTCCCAATGAAACCTGCCTTGCTTTCATGTCCTCTCCCTTCCAATTCATTCTGTACCACGGCCCTCAAATTGGTTTCCTAATTCATGCCTTTCCTCATGTCACTTTGCTAGTCAAGAATCTGCCTCCTCATTGCCCATTGTGAAAAGTATAAACAGTTCATCCCCTACTTTAACCACATTCAGCATCATTTCCCACTGCTTCTCCATACACTGCTCTTCGCCATCTTCCCTTTCTCCAGGCTATTTCTTGGCTCTGTATTTTAAAATTCATTTCTATGGAACACCTATATCTTAACAACAGTAAGACCAGGGCTACCCTATGGTGGATTATGCACATATGAATAAGGTATGTCTAATAATTTAGTGTGTGTGTGTGTGTGTATGTGTGATTAGGGGGTAAAACAAAAACACAAATAGCTATCTTCATGCCATTCTTTGACTGGAAAGACTTTCTTTTCTAAATATTATCATTATGATGTAGATCCACAGTGTTTACAGTTTCTTACATGACATCAATGCTTCTCAAACTTTGGTGTGGATAAAAGTCATTTGGGGGCCCCACTCCCAAGGATTCTGAGTCCACACATGTGGGTTGGGACTCCAGAATTTGCATTTCTCCCAAGTTCCCAGGTGATATTGGTGCTGAGGCTTCAGGGAATCACACTTGGAATAGTTTTAGTGTATCCAACAACCCTAAGAGGTGGATGGAATTATCTCTCATATGTAGATGGGGAGAATGACACTCAAAGGAACACAGTTGACTGGTCTACGGTCTTGTGACTAGTAAATGACAACACTGGGACTTAGGTCCTCTAAGCTATCAAGGGTCATTGCTATTGTGTCCTACTGTCTAGGTACGATCTGAACACCTTTGAAGGCTAAACTCAATTCTTACTTCAGCCAGGCAAAAAAGTGAGGACTTTTGTTTGTGATCATTTATAACACTTAGTGCTTATATCAGTCGTTCTCAAAGGACCATCCACAGAGCCTGTGGGTCCCTGAAATCCTTTCTGGGTGACTCAGAGGACAAAGTTATTCTCATAATAATACTAAACTGTTATTTGCCTTTTTCACTGGGGCGACATTTGCAAGCATGGTGACAAGCAATGGTAGATAAAACTGTTGGCACCTCAGCTTGAGTTGAGGCAGTGGCACCGAACCATACTAGTAGTCATTGTATTTTTCATGGCCATACACTTGCAGTTAAAAAAAAATGCCAGTTACACTTAAGAATATCTTTATAAAGCAGTAAAGGTTATTAATTTTATTAGATCTTAACCTTTGAGTGTGTCAAGTTAACATTCTGTATGACAAAGTGGGAAGTACTTAAGTTGTAAAACTCAGAAACAGCAGAGTGGTGGTTGTGAGGGGCTGGGGTGGGAGAGTAGGAAAGTAGGTGAGGATGGTCAGAGGATACAAACTTCCAGTTATCAGATGAGCAAGTTCTGGGAGGTAATGTACAGCATGATGATTATAGTTAACAACCCTGTATTGTTTGAAAGTTGCTAAGAAGAGTAGATAAAACACACACACACACACACACACAGACAATTTGTAACTGTGTGAGGTGATGCATGTGTTAACTATCTTTATTGTGATAATCATTTTGCAATATATACATATATCAGATCACTATGCTGTTATCTGTTGATCTATGATCATATGTTAATATCTTAATAAAGCCGGGAAAATATAAAGTGCTGTGGTTACATGCTGAAGTCTGATGGTTGTCTTGGAGAAAAACATGTGTATCTCTGAGTTATATGCTGAAGTAGCTGCTTTTTTTCATGGAATATCATTTTCACTTGGAGGAACAACTGTCAGACAAACTAGGGCTATTCTGATTTATTTGGCAGACATTTTTTTGAAACTCAATGAAGTGAGTTGATCATTTCTAAAAAGGAACTGACATTTGTTTCCAGTGAAAAAATTGGAGCTTTCACACAAAAATTCAAAATTTAGAAAACTTGTATCCACCACCATGAACTAGAGAGTTTCCTAATACTTGCAGTCTTTTCTAATGAGAATAATGATGATATTGAATGTGATTTTTGACACGAAATGGGTTAGCATTTGGAAGATCTGAAAAGCTCAGTGGACCAGTGCTTTTCAAGTGACTAATCATGCACGGTTAACAAAAAGGTCCATTCAAAGTGCAAGATAGACCAAGGACTTTTAATGTAACAGGATACAAAAAGTTCATGGATATGGTTTCTGATTTCACATTTTGGTGTAGAATCAATGAAGAATAACTACAATTATCTGAAAAAGCTGTTAAAATATTCCCTTCTTTCCCAACAACATATCTATGTGAGACCACTTTTTTTTTCATGTATTTTAACCAAACAACATATCACAACAAACTGAATACAGAAGCAAATATAAGAAATGAACTGTCTTCTATTAAGCTAGAAGTTTAAGAGAACTGAAAATGTTCAACAATGCTGCTCTTCTCACTCAAGTATTTTGATTTAGAAAATATGGTTATTTTAAAATAAAAATATGTTATTTATGGGCGCTTGGGTGTCTCAGTTGGTTAAGCGACTGCCTTTGGCTTAGGTCATGATCCTGGGGTCTCAGGATCGAGTCCCCATTGGGCTCCCTGCTCAGCAGAGAGTCTGCTTCTCCCTCTGACCATCCCCCCTCTCATGCTCTCTCTCTCTCTCAAATAAATAAATGAAATCTTTAAAAAAATATGTTATTTATGACAATATACAATTTAGATTTATTATTTTTAGGTGAATCAATACACAAAAATCTTTTAAAATCTCAATTTTATTCTCTAACATGATCACTATCATTAACTAAGATATATAGAAATTTTAAGAGTGTAAAGAGGTTCTGAGACCAAAGAGTTTGAGAATTGCTGACCAAGTCTATGAATTTTGGTAAGTGATTACATTCAGTATGTTAGTAACATAGAAGTAGACATGGTTTAGCTTCAAAAAAATTACTTTGATTTAGCCTTTCTTTGCCTAAGATTAAAAGCTATTCTTAGCTGCAGTAAGTGTCTAGAATAAAGTATTCTACCATGTAAAATACTTCTAATCACTTTTAATCCCACCATCATGGACTGTCTCAAGTCAAATCATTTAGAGAGCCCCTCACAGGATGGTCATATGAGAAGAAGCTATCAATCATGCTTGACATCCAGAGTGGCTGGCGTGGTTTACAACTTGACAATTGCCTTTCATCAGTGCTTCCCCTTTATTCACTTCACTCCCCTCATTTCTTCTTCTCCAGTATTGCGACCTGTAATAAAGAAGCAGCATATCAGCCTTTGCCTCAGGCTCTGCTTTCTGGGGAACCCAAGCTAAGACTCTTCATATGTCCCAATAGCATGTTTAGGCTGTGGTCTCTTGATTTTTTAATTTAAGACCTTATCAGGTGACCTTTTTTGCGTGTGAAAGATGAGGATTTTGTGTTCTTACATTTCCATTCCCTACCACCCCATACATTTTTCACTCTCTTTCTCTCTACATGTTCTGTAACAATCTTTGGTTAAATGAATATTAGTGCTTATGGTATTATAACTGCCTTAATATAATTCACAGATGAGTCACATGGTATACTGACATATGTCTCTTCTTTTCAGTTAATTTTTATGTACCCTTCACTAATTAAACCCCATGCCCTCTGACAGGACATTAAAACTTCTTTCAAGAGTCAAACACACCAAAGAATCTATTAGTTCAATGCGTGTGTGGGTGGGGGGTGTGGTGCGGTGGTTAGGGTGGGGGAAACTCATACTTTCTGGAATCCATCTTATTGCTGCATTCAGAATTTGCTGTCTAGGTTTGCTGTCCAGCTGTCAGACTGGAGTATCTTTTCACCACCATCACTGGAATTCAGTTCATTTCACTCTTATTTTTTGGACCCTCTGTTTTCTGTGTTTTATGTTTTCCTCTTTCTTGGATTCTACCCTTGCACATTTCCAGTAACTTCCTGAGAAAGTATTTGGGAGGTAAATCTTTTGGGATTGTACAAGTCTGCAAAGTCTGTCTACCTTTCATGTTAATGGTTTGGTTAGGTATAGAATCCTAGGTTGACCATCATTTTCTCTCAGAATTATGTAGATTTTTCTCCATTGTCTTTCTGTGTTTTTTTGAGAAATTTGATGGCATTCTGATAACTGGTAAGTGCCTTGTTTTTCTCTCTCTGGATCTTTTAGAATCTGCTGTTTATCTCTGGTGGTTTGAAATACAGTGATATGCCTTAATGTGTGGCAATTGTGACTGTCACCATAATCCATTCTTCTCTTCTGTGGTATACAGTTGAAGCTCAAAAGAGGCTAATAGATGAGAAACCTCCTTTTCCAAGTCTTTGTGCAACTGGATATGGCCATATAACTAATTCTCACCAATGTGATTAGTAGAAGCGACGTGTACTGTTGGGGGCCAAGGCTTTTGTGAAACAGGTGTGCTTCCCCTGTATTTCTTTCCTCTTCTATAGGTTGGATACTGATGACAGTGATGAACTAGGGGATGATAGAGCCACCAAATGGAATGGTCACGGATACCTGAATTATCACATGGAAGAGACCTCCTTACCCTCCTTGAGCTCCTATATAGTGAGATATAAACTTCTACTGTGTTTGACCATTATATCTATAGCTCAGAAACATAAATATATATTCAGTTAAAAGTTCTTCTTGGGCTAGTCATTCAATGTGAAACACAAAACTCTCCTTTAATCTCCCTGGAAAGTAACATTAAACTTTAAGACATTAAATTCTTCACTTAATCTATAGAATATATTGCTCATGAGTCAGAAAAAAACTGTTAATCGGATCCATCACTAAGTATATTGTTTAAACTCTACTGTCAGTTGGAAAACCCTCACCCTCTTGGGCCTGGTTTTTTTCCTACCTGACAATTCAAATTAAAGAAGAAAAATGTTAGGTCTGGTGGATTAGAATCCAAAACCAACTTGAAGCCTAAATGCTGTCTTCTTATTTTTTCACACAAATGTCTTTTCTATGAATTTGCATTAAATTATTTGAGGCAGAAGCTATGTTACATACTTTTTTTTGTGTACCCTATTGGATTTCCAGGAATAGTTTTTAGTTTTTTCCTGACCCACCAGTATTAGAATCTCCTGTCAAATATACATGTCTACTCAATCAGAATCTCTGTGGAAGGGCCTTGGAATCAGACTTTTAACAAGCATCCAAGGTGATTGTTATCACATTAAAATTTGAAAACCACTTCCTCACAGCATGCTAAGTAATTTAGACACTTTTAAATCTTTTTTAAATTAATTAAATGTTCATATTATAACATATATCATTGAAATTTATTTACTTAAAAAGAGAATTATAACAATAAATAATGATGAGGCTTTGATAAACAGAATCTCCAATGAAGTCTATGTAATGATTTATATAACTGCAGAGAAAATTCTTCCAAACTTTGGGTAGGACCATTTTATAAGATGTGAGTAATTGAATCTTGATGTTTTAGTGTTATCCATTCTTAAGTTCAAAATACTCAATATGAACGAGCCCAGTCCCCTATTTCCTTTTGGAAACTATTTCCATTATTTTGCTGGTGTTGCTGCTCTGGTTATATATTGCTGGGTCATAAATCACCCCAGACTTAGTAGCAGAGACAACAGCCTTCTTATTATATGCATAGATTCTAAAAGCAGGACTTTGGATAAGGCAGAGTGAGGTGGATTTAAAGAACATCCGTGACTGAGGCCTCACATAGAAAGACTCAGAAATGGTTAGGGTTGAATCACGTGGGGGCCCCTTCACTTACATGTGTGAGCTGACAAGGCTCAGAGCCTGAGCTCAGCTGAGACCACTGACCAGGATACAGGTGTCTCCATGTGGCTCTGGCTTCTGCAGTATGGATCTGGGTGCTGAGAGACAGCATCTCCAAACGGGATGTTACAAGGTAAGTGCTTCACGAGAACCAGGCAGAAGCTGCATGGCCTTTCATGGCCCAGCCTCTGAATCCCTGAGTGTCACTTCTGTCCTAGTGTGGAGTTCTAAGCAGTTACAAGTCCACGCCTCATCAAGGTGATGGTGGTGGAGGGGTGCATATCTTATGGGAGGAGTATCAAAGAATTTGGGGGCCATGTTTTAAAAGTGCCACAATTACTAAATTAAGAGGCACGTCTAATCATTTAATTTCTAAAATTCTTTCTTAGCCCTTTGATCTTTATAGTTTATCAATGATAATAGTTCTTTGCTTTTCTAGTGAGCACAAATATAGCCAAACATTAAATCTATATATTCTTGTTTCCATATGTAATTTTCATAACCACTCTATAACATTGGTATTATCATCGCCATTTAACAAATGAAGACACTGATATGTTGAGAGGTTGAGTCGCTTGGCCGAGGTCACATAGTTGGGGAGGTTCTGACTCCAGAGCACAGGCCCTTGACAACATCTGATTGGCAGCATTTTCATATTCATGTGAGATCTTCTCAGAGCAAATCCAGGGAAGTTTACATAATCTAAATGTCATTGGTGAGAGCTGAAATAAATTTATAATCACACTCTATCAAATATCCTAAGCCTTTTAAAAAGTTGCTTTTGGCTAAATGATGGCTGGATCATAAACCTTATCATCTTATGAAAGCACTCAGGGGCTACATATTTTTAAGGTTTTCATTTCCTGTGGAAAAAAGAAAATGTCTTCATTGCACTCTGCTGCTGAATTTTGACCAGGGAGTAACAGATACCTTTCTCTGTGGAAAAGGGCAGGACCCTTCCATTTGTTTTTCCCTGAGGGGTTGGCTATTTCGTCTAATTTTTGTGATAAGTTGACTAAGGGTCAGGAAATGTCAGGAGCGCAAAAGGCAGCAAAACCTTGGACAGAAAAAAGAAAGGCTGATATCAGGTGAAGACCATAAATAATAGAATGCCTGCCCGGGAAGGGTCTGACCCAGGAGACACGGAGTTAACTATCTTAAGTCAGTTAAAGCTAGACTTGGAATCTGTGTACCAGGTTAGGTCAAAATTTGGTTAATGAAGTTGAAGTCCAAATTGGAGACAGAAATTTAAGCCAAGGAAGCTGTAAAAGTCACCTTTTAGTGAATGAAAAACGAAGGTATACCAGCTTGCACCTCTTCTTCACCAAGGACGCTTAGTAGCTAATGGACGAAGAGGTAAGACTGGTGGTGGGTGTTCACTCTGCTAAAGGTTTGCTTACAATTTATAAAAAGAAGATTAGCAAAGTCCTAATAAGTCTGGAAGCAAGAAAGAACAAGGAAGAACTCAAAATCATTTTAAATTTCCTTTTAGATATCGGTTTCTATGGAGAGAAAATGTGATACTAATTCCATCCTTAAGGATATGGGAGTGGCTTTTTAAAAAAATTTTATTTTATTATGTTATGTTAGTCATCATACAATACATCACCAGTTTTCGATGCAGTGATCCACGATTCATTGTTTTTGTACAACACCCAGTGCTCCATGCAGTACATGGGGAGTGGCTCTTCTTGACATTAGGATTTTTCCAAATCTACGAGTTATATGTTTACTTACTTCCTACTTTCTGTATATTGCTTAAATTTGTAGCATCAAATTGTAGATCATTATTACGTAAACTTCTTCCCATTCTGAACAGTTTAAATAAATATTACAAAGCTTCAAGTCAATCAATAATGTTTATTTAGCACCGTCCCCTCCCTAATATTGTACTAAATTAAAGGATAACAGATGTGTGTCTAATGTATATCCCCGCTTTGTCCATGGAAGACATCCTTAATTGGTCAAGACATTTCAAACTTGACCCTGGACCATCTTCTACATGTGTTTCAGGTCGTTACTCACATTTAACCTAAGTTGATACTTGAGTGAAAACTAAGGTATGATTAGGTGCTAATAGTGAATAGAGAAAAAATTACCAATTTGGACTTACTGTGGGATAGATCAGACTGACTAAAAGAAAAGAAATATCTGGTAATAAGATATCTAATTAAAAATAGAGGCCAACTCTAAACTAGACATAGCAGATGCTGTTGACAGTCCACCAATGTCCCCTTGGCTAACCTGAGTTCTCTTGCACTTGTGGACAACCCGCACCCCCTGACAGGTTCCCACCTTAGGTATACCTGCATTCTCTGCTTTCTCTGCCTGAGGGTTTCCTCCAGTGTAACTAGAGCTTGCTCAACTGTAAAAGCTAAACCATAAAGTTCGAGGGAGCTAACCCTCTGGAAGGCAACCTTCAATTAGTGAGGATGGAATGGGAGTAGTAGACAAATCCCCTAGACTCCCTGTTCTTTGGTGGGAGGGTCCTGATGTTTGTCTCACAAGGTCTCTCAGAAGGTCTCCAGCAAGACTGAGCCCCTCTTGCTTTTTATTGGCTCTTCTCCCTTCCCTGTCTCACGTTCCTAGCTTCCAAACATGTCTTCCTGGGTTTACCTTCCAACTACTCTATCTGCCTCTAAGTCTTGATTTTGGGGTCTGCTTTTAAAGGAGCCCAAATTAAGATTCTAGAATAACTAACTATTATAGGAACCATTATATAAGTGGATAATTTTTATAATCAACATCACTTTTAATGTCTATATGGGAGTCATTGATTTTATTATATAGTTTTTTAGAGCTGGAAGAGCCAGTGGTAGATTAGATATATATATATATATGTGTGTGTGTGTGTGTGTATATCTCAATATATATAAAAATATATAAATAAATATATAAAAATATGTAATTATTATATATATTATTATAATTATATATATATTGTTCCCTATTATTCATTTCCTCTCCCTGTGGGAAGATTATACAACCCTACTCTGTTGAACTCAGGAGTGTCCATATGGCATGCTTTGGCAAATGAAATGTGTGTGAAGGGACACATATCACTTCCTAACAAAGGCTGTATGAGCTAGATATGGTTTTCCATATCTCTTTTCCCTCTGCCATAAGGCAGTCAAAGTTCCAGATGAAGCTACTCTATCAGCACTGAGCGCAGATATGAAGATGACAAACAAACATTGAGCAGAGCTTCAGCTAAACTACAATGAACATATCCAGTGAATAAGAAATAGAATTTTTTTTCATAAATTACTGAGATTTTGGAGTCATTTGTTGCCATAGCATAGCTTAGGTTAAATTGACTAATAAAGAATCTTTAAAAATAATTCAGTACAGTGGTTCCCAATCTTGGTTAATCATAAGATTTACTAGTGCACATTTTACACAGATTTAAACTTATTCTAAGTCAGTAGGTTTGGGGCAGAAAGCTAAGCGTGTTTTGTATTTTAAAATCTCCCCAGATGGTTCTAAAGATCTCACTGTTTGAAACACAACCATTTTGCTTATTTTATTTTATTTTATTTCCATTTTGCTTATTTTAAAGGAGAAGAGAGACTGACAGCTTGAAAAGTTGTCTATTCTTTGAACTAATTTATGAAATATACTATTGCGATATAGGTCAGAGTTTGAGTTATTTATAAAGTCTTTTCTCCTATAGAGCAAAAGAGCAAGCTTAATTGTATACCTGAATAAGGACAAAATCTGAATTAGTATTACCCAAATTAATAAAGTTTAATTGTATGTCATATATAGGCCATCTGGGTTCAAACCTAATCAAAAATTATAAATGCAGCATGTTACTAAGGCCATTAGTAGGGCAGAAAGGCTAAGAGTAGTAGGGTTTTAATAACAGAAAGTAAATTTGTTTCATAGATATGTCCAGAAAAAGAAAAGCTTTGTCCTTGCTATTAAGAGATTATGGGTCTACAAGGAGAGCTTGTCATGGAGACCAAGAGATCAAGTTAAAGGTGATTCAAAGGCATCTGATGAAATTCTCTAGCATCACACCTGGCAACTATATGCCATTCAACTTGTCTGGGTCACTGTATATGTTTAAGCTGTAGAAATTACTTATTCAATTTGATTATACTTTTTATTTTATATATATATTCTGGGGAAGGCATCTTAAGAGATGCTGGTATCATAAATTCCCTCAAGGGGGAGATGGTGGAGGTGAAATATCGGCCCACATATAATGGTAGGATAAGGCAGAATATATTAATTATAATAAGAAAGGAACACCCTGTAAACCAACTTGGGTTGCTAACTGATCTACTGCTGCAAGGTAACTTTGGGCTTCAGGGAACCTCACATCATCATTCAACTTTGGTTTCCTAGTCAAGGATATTGTTAAATGTGTGCTACAGGACTCACAGCTGCCCCTGCAGCTCTGAAAGGGGAATTAGATTCCCATCCTCACTTCCTCACTACCACTCATCTTAGCTCCTTGCAATCTAGCATTTGACTCTACCTTGCTTCTCAAACTGACCTCTTCAAAATTCAGCAAGGAATCACACAATTCTTCATCCCTCCAGATTTAGACACTATTAGTAAATCTCATCTTGAAACTTCTTTTTCTTTTAGATTTTACAATACTATGCTATTCATTACCTGTCTATCAGGTACTCACCTTGTGCATTAGGGATGTAATAATAAGGACTTTCATTTACTGAGTGCTTGTCACATGCCAGGGACTTCCTATCTATCTATCTATCTATCTATCTATCTATCTATCTATCTATCTATCTATCAATCATCTATCTATCACCTATCTATCTATCGTCTATCTAGATACACAGATAGTTATAAATATAAATGAAATTTTTAAAATTAATTAATTAATTAATTAATCTATTTAAAACTTGCAACAATCTACTGAACTGGCTGATATTATCTCCATTTTCTATATGAGAAAATTGATGTTTAGAGAGGTTCAGTTCTTACCCATGGTCATGCAAGTAATTATCAGAGGTAAGACTCAAACCTGTGTTGAATATCTAAACTTGTGCTCTTCACCAACACATGAGGGTCTCAGGACCCCATTTACTCTTAAAAAAGTATTAACAGTCTGAAACAGTTTTTGTTTATGTTATATCTGTTGATATTTATCATAATAAAACTGAAAAAGAAAATTTAAGAATATTCATTAATTCATTTAAAAATAATAAACCCACTATGCATTGACATAAATATTGTTATGAGAAATAACTGTTCCTCAACAAAAACTGTAGTGATAAAAGTGGTATTGCTTCCCATTTTTACAACTCTTCTTAGTGCCTGGTTTAATTGAAGATAGCTGGATTCTCATTATCTGCTTCTGCATTCAATCTGTTGCCGTATGATGTTTTGGTTGAAGTGTATGAAGATGGTCCAGCCTCACACAGATATGTAGTTGGGAAAGGGAGGAGTATTGTAATAGCATTTTCAGATAATTGTGGATTTCCTCCTTTAATAGTATACAAACATTCAACAAGTGGAGGTTTCGTAAAGGTGAGTTGCTACGTGGAGTCTGAAACGGGATCAGTGAACTTTTTGTGTTCTTTTACATTAAAATTCATTGGCCTATTTTGTATTTTGAATGGATCTTTTACTTGTGTGTGAAGCTGGTCCCAGGCTTCCCTTACACCACTCTCCTTTCTAACATTGAAAAAAACAAAACAAAAGATGAAGCATGAAACTAAACACCAATGTGCTTGAAAACAGCTAGCAAATTTCTACAGTAAATTGATGAGAGCTGATGATAAAAGTACAGACAATTTAAGGAAATTTCTGATTTTTATGTCTATTGAATCAAACTGTGGACTTGGAACTGTCTTGTTGGTTCTACAAGGCTGATACATACTATTTTCTAGATGCCAGTGTATTCACTTTGTGTTATGTATAAATAGCTATTCATCTTTTGCCATTAACATCTCATCAACTTTATTGCCATTGATAGTTTTCAAATGTTTCAGGTCAAGGCTATTGAGTTCTAATTTTATTTTGGCAACACTTTAAAAATGTAACTTTGCCCATCTATGGCTGCTTTCTACCAAACCATTCAGCATAGGTGGTATTTCTCTTCTACAGATTCTCTCTTTCACAGAATGTAGACTCCTGCATACTCATTAACATTGTTAAAGGCTATTGAAGATGAACATTTTCCTACAATGGACTAGATCATCTTTTTTTTTTTTTTGAATTTAAATGATATATATGTCATAACTAAGTGTAAAGTGGATGAGGGCTGAAGCCCACACATTCATGGATTTCCACTGTAGGGAGAAACATACCACCAGTTTTCATATAAGAATCTTTTCCATCCTCCAATTGCCAATGAAATTAAGGATATAAATAATTTTCAGTAAGATATTACTGTGTTGACTAAAATATAATTATTGATCATGATGAGATGATAGCATGCTACCATTTCTATGATTTGGTTGGCTCTTATATGTCTTATTTTTACTCAGGAGGCAAGAGTCTGTCATCTTTATGTATTCTTGGGGCTTGACAATGGCAAAAGGAGACTGGTTTTATAACTAACTTCCAAAAGGGCATAAAACAAGACATATATAGAATGTTGTTTACCTTTAAAAGCATTACAAGTGTTCAACATCCTCTCAAACGTGTATATATGTGAATCAGTTTCCTCCCTTCACTGTGGGTTGAGCAAATACATTATTCCCCTGCACTCCTGCTCCCATCCACAGTTTTGCTTTCCGCAGTTCCAGTTACCCAGGTCAGTCACAGTCCTGTAGCAGATCATCCACTTTCTGATGGATGTAGCATCAGAAGACCAACAGTAACCAAATGCGGCATCACAGTGCCCACGTCATTTCCTAACTTCATCTCATCACGTAGACATCGTCACAAGAAGAAAGGTGAGTACAGTAAGATATTTTGAGAGAGACCACATTCACATAATTTCTGTTACAGTATACTGTTTAATTGTTCTATTTTATTATTTATTGTTGTTTATCTCTTACTGGGCCTAATTTATAAATTAAACTTGATCACAGTTATCTATTTATAGGATAGGAAAAAACAAAGGATATATAGGGTTCAGTATTACCCATGGTTTCGGGCATCCACTGGGGGTCTCAGAAAGTATTCCCCATAGATAAGGGGGACTACTGGGGATGTAACACTCTCTACTTTTCTGTTTTTAGTAAGGTATAATTCTGAATATGTTTATAAAGCCTCTCTTGCTGGCCTCCATGGAATTAATAAATTATGTTGATAGCTGGAACTTTACATTTTCCAGACAGTTGATAAACCTCTCAGGACCCTTGTTTTTTCTATAGGTGGTAAACCCAGATGGAAGCAAGCAGGGAGATTTATTTCAACTGGGAATATTGATCTCAGCTGGTCCAGGACTTCTCTTACACCTCTGCCCTTTATAATGTTTCCGTGAGCTCTTTGGTGAATGGGATTGCCTATGAGTCCTTGCTTTCATGACTTCAGGTGCTTTCCACTGTCATCTTTCCTTAAGGTTCTTGAGAAGCCTTTAAAGGTGGGAAAGAATGCAGCCCATTGAAGGTGTAATTCCTTCACCCCCTTTATGCACAGCTAACTTCAGCTCCTTTTTAAAGACTCTGCTCATATCTCACCAACTCCAGGAAATCTTTTATCGTCATCTGTCCCCTCTTCTGCTGGGCTATGTCCCTCCTATGGGATCTTTCTCTGTCTCCATCATAGCACAGCCCTTACACCGTGGGAAAACACGTCTTAATTGACTGTCTCTCTAGATCTTGACAGAGAATTTTCCTTCATTTCTTTATTGGTGGTGCCTGGTGACATGTTTGGCATAGTCAGTGATGCGATTCAGTGGTACAAAGGTGGTCCCGTAGTACCAGTTGAGGAGTCTGTTAAAAGTCATAGCTTAGACTTTGTGCTTTCAGAGAGTGAGGCAAAGCCAGAGCTGGATTGGAAGAAAATAAGGAAGCTAAACAGTTTTTCAGTGAAACGGGTAAAAGAGCAGTAGAACCTAATACTGTGTAAATATTTGTGTAGCAAAGTCTGTGGGGGAAAAAATGTTAGTTGCTAGGATAGATGAATGAAATTTCACACTTCAAGGTAAGAATACCCTAGTGTGGCAATGGGGTTATATTATCTGATACTGTTTTCTTACATCAAATGTTCTATTTCAACTCCATTATATACATCCTAATGATCGAGTATGTTAATAGAGAATTAAAAAAAAAATCTCCCTTTAGATTGCTATCAGTTTTGGAGGGACTGGGGATAGAGGAATGGATTTGTCCATTAAGTCATGGTAGGGAAGAAGTATATCCCATATACTTAAATCTTCAGTCTCCTTCAGAGGCTGCTTCCTGAGCTCCTTTAGCACCCAAGTGAAGAGCCTGTTGGCTACATTTATAACACTATAATGAAATCTAAGAATTACTTTTTCTGCTTTTACAATACACTGTTTGCTTTTTTTAAAAAAGATTTTATTTATTTATTTGAGAGAGAGAGAGAGAACGTGAACAGGAGGGAGACGGAGAGAGAATATGAAGCATGCTCTATGCTGAGCACAGAGCCCAATGCAGGGCTTGATCTCACAACTGCTAGATCGTGAGCTGAGCCAAAACCAAAAGTCGGACACTCAACTGACTGGGCCACCCATGTGCCCCACACTATTTGCTTTCAAGGATTATTAAATAAATATGAATTTTAAATATTGACTTCTTGGGAACTGGTATAGTAATTGGCACATAGAAAGTGTCCCATAAATATTTGTTAAGTATTTTTCTTAGAGATTTACCCAGAGCATCCATATGGTAGTTCTTTTTCCCCAATGAATAATGATAATTTTTTCTTCTTACTTACCAATCTCTTCATCTAAGGTTATCTTAAAGCTCTACATAAGATCGTCTTGGAAGATCTACACTTTTGACATCTTTCTTTTGTTCTGGTTGCCTCATGTGGGTTCTTTATTCTTTGAGTAGAATGTGAGGAAATCTGTGGATATAGCTCAGACCAAAAAAATTCCAAAGAATAATCTTGTCTACACAGTGGCAATGAAGAGGAACTCATCAAAACCAAATTTAATGTGACAAATTCCAAGAGGACACTTTATATTTCTTTTCACTTTGGGTAGGCACAAACCTAGTCTAGGCATTTCCATCTCTATCTCATTGTCTCAGGCAAATTCCTTGATTCAATTAATAAATATGGTATGTCTGTGGATAAAGGTGAGGGTTGAGGTCTTAAGCAACACACTATGATGTTGGGATGTTAAAACTATACACCTCAGACAGTGGTTTGACATTTTAAGAGACTATGATGAAAAGATTGAAAAAGTGGTTGAAATCAATTTGACTATTCTTTGTTTGTTCTGCAGTGAGGAAAATGCAGTTTACAGTACTCTGGTAAAAATATTTTAAAGTAAGCAGTTTGTTAGGAGTGTGAATGACACTTAGAACTAAGTCATAAAAAAAAATCTAAAAAAAACCCAAAAAACGAAGAAAAGTCACCCCAATTTAGCCCTAAGTCATGTAGGCACTGAGGTGCAACTATTTTAAGAATAGACATGCACACTGAATTTCTTCTCACAGAACCTCTTGTGAACTAAGCTCTGATACCTCATTTTTAGATCTCATTTAAACTGGTTTAACACTAGTGAGTAAAAGTGCTGACCTAGCTTTGTACAAGTATTCTCGCTGTGTATTCCCTAGGACAGTGCTTTATACCAGATTTTTACACCAACAAAACTGTTTCCATTTGGGTGCCCACAGAAACAGATTCTGAGACAGTTTCTTAATGACAAAATAATTTATTTGAGAAATGTATGAAGCACCAGTAAGGAAGTAGAGAAGTGAGACAGGGAAGGGAAGACAGCCAATATAAGGTACATTCTCAAGTCAGTTAACTATTAATAGTCTGCACTTAATTCCAGAGGGAAATCTGAGAAATGGTGTAGAATATACACCCCAGAGATCTCTCACCTCAGGGATGAGGAATATTTATATCTGTATTGGTCAGCTTGGGCTGACATAACAAAATACCATAGATTGGGTGGTTTAAACAATAGGAATTTATTTCTTACGGTTCTGAAGGCTGAGAAGTCCAAGATTAAAGTGCAGGATGATTCAGTTCCCCAGTAAGGACCTTCTTCCTGCCTTGCAGATGGCTACCTTCTCCCTGTCTGAGGACAAAGAGATAGAGAAGGGGGAGGGAAGGAGGGAGGAAGGGAGGGAGGGAGGGAGAGAGAGAGAGATAGTAAGCAAGCTCTCTGGTATCTCTTATAAAGTCACTAATCCCATCACGAGGGCTCCTCCCTCATGAGATTGTCTAAACCTAATTACTTTCCAAAGGCCCCATCTCCAAATATCACATTGGTGTTTAAGGATTCAACATATGAATGGGAGGGTATAATTCAGGCATAATAATATCCCCAACCCTCTCTTTCTATCTCTATACCTATCTCTCTTTATCACCTCTACTATCTATATTCTCCCCCACCCCCATTCCTTTCTCTAGGGAGCTGTGTATCATTGGAGGAGGGCTGCTCCAGAGGTTAATTCCAGGAACTTCCGTCTTACTATTCACTCAGGCAGAATGGGCTCTCATTAGATTCAGAGAAAAGCCCTCGGACAATGAGATTCAGACGGGCAGGTGAAAGTTGGCCCATAGACACTGCAGAAACCAGCCTAAGTTGTTACCCTTGAGGGACTTACTCTGCATTTACTATAGTAACTGTTTGGTTTCTGGGATGCCATTCCTATGTTACCCACTCAAAGTATGAAACTTAGAGTTTTGTATTTTAAGATACAAATAAATGTAAAATGTGCATTTGTTTCATAACATATTTAGAATTAATTATAAAAATAAAATTACATTAAAAATTACTTAACCTTTTCCTCCAACATGAAAAACATTTAAAAGAAAAAGAATGTCTTAGCCTGGTTTCCCTTGAAAGTAGAGACTAAGACAAGTCTGGCATGTAAGTAGTTTATTTAATTGCAGGAGCCAGAGGGATGTGAAATCAGGAAGGAAACCCAAAATAAAGATAAGTTATCAAGTTGGTTATTGGTAAGGATTGACTAGTGATTGATCTTGCTGGGGTTTTCTGAGGAACCTATGAAATACTTTTCAAAACTGTCCAGGTGGGACTGAGAGATGGAAGCCTTTATCCATCATCTTCTGTTCTTCCATGGTCAGTGGTAGCCCCATAGGCATTAGCTGTGTTCTCCCCAAGGTGGTGCACGCCTGAGTCATGATCGAGTGCAGAAAAGCCCTGGGGCAGGACAAAGGGGCAAGAAGAACAGGCTAGGGTGGGGTGCTGTCAGGTTACTTTTGAGGAAGTTGGTAGAAGCCGGAAGAGAACTGGTTGCAGTAGTTGTGGCTGAAGTGAGTTTGTGAGTGTGTGTATGTGGGAGGGGTGGCTAAGAAGATGTGTAATGGTGCACACAAAGTACCCATATAGTGATGCTTCAGGAACATGGGACTAGGAGTTGGGGATGTGAGAAGGGGCATGCCCTACAGTATTGTATGGGGTTATTGATATATTATCCCTTTAACAAGATCCAGCACTCCTTTGCTGAATTCAGATGCTTTCATACTGTTCTTTCTATCAAAAACAAATAAAAAAAAAAGTGATTCAAAATGCATTCTTTATTTCACCTCAGAAACACCTATTAATTTTATATTGTTATATAAATTTAATTTGTTAGTCCCTCAAAGTTATTTATTAGAGTTGTAATAATTATGACCATTGAGGTCTGTTAATAAAGACTCAAAATATAAAAATCCTTTCTTTCAAAATATAAAAACTCTTTAATATTATGAAAACATATATGTATATGTTACATAAAACAAACAGAAAAATGTAATTATTTATAAGGAGTCTTCAGTTTGATTCTGTTCTCATCATGACCCACATATCTCACTGTTTGTTGGTGGTAGAGTCCTGCTTTTGCATCATCCACGGGAGAGGATGGAGATAGTCTAACTCTAGCTCTGCTGGCAGCTACGGCTCCCTCCAGTCAGAGACTCTGAGTGACCTGGGAGAACATTTATTAGAGCAAGTATTGAATGTGTGTGTTATAAAGTAATCAACACCACATCAGCTGCTGCCGCCCAGCTCAGTAGTCTGTGAAATGGGCAAGCACAATATTGGACCCAGAGGAAATGGAAGGAGAACCACTGATAAAAGAATGCCTTTTTTTTTTTTTGTTTAAATTACAGAAAGACATAAAATGAACATAAATAAACGTTTAAGTATTTGATTTAAACATTTGGTTTTGGGGCACCTGGGTGGCTCAGATGGTTAAGCATCTGCCTTCGGCTCAGGTCATGATCCCAGGGTCCTGGGATCGAGTCCCACATCGGGCTCCTGACTCAGTGGGGAGTCTGCTTCTCCCTCTCCCTCTGCCTCTCCCACTGCTCATGCTCTCTCTCTCTCTCTCTCTCTGTATCTCTGTGTCTCAAATGAATAAATAAAATCTTAAAAAAAAAATAAACATTTGGTTTTGTTGGTTTAAATACATTGTGTTTCATTATGTCAAGCACAAAAGTCTTTTTTTTATTTTAAGATTTTATTTATTTATTTATTTGAGAGAGAGAGAATGAGTGAGAGAGAATGCACATGAGAGAGGGGAGGGTCAGAGGGAGAAGCAGACTCCCCACTGAGCAAGGAGCCTGATGCGGGACTCGATCCTGGGACTCCAGGATCATGACCTGAGCCGAAGGCAGTCGCTTAACCAACTGAGCTACCCAGGCGTCCCCAGAAGTCTTTTTAAATCAAAATTCTGGAAATCTTTTCAGCTTGTGTGATTTGAAGGAAGTTACTGGTACTGTTTTTTAGTCATTCTTGATAATTATTACCATTGAGTTCTAATGAAGAGAATTAGAAACTATTCCCCTACTTGAGACTGCTTCAGATCAGCAGGTATGTAGGAATTCCTCATCCATAAACTAGGTATTATAATTGTGTCTTTAGTTTAATGTACATAATGAGATTAGAGCAGTATCTGGAACTTAGAAAGCTCTCAGCAAGGGCGTCTGGGTGGCTCAGTCATTAAGCATCTGCCTTCGGCTCAGGTCGTGGTCCCGGGGTCCTGGGATTGAGCCCCACGTTGGGCTCCTTGCTCAGCAGGAAGCCTGTTTCTCCCTCTCCCGCTCCCCCTGCTTGTGTTCCCTCTCTTGCTCTCTGTCAAAAAATAAATAAAATCTTAAAAAAAAAAGAAAGGTCTCAGCAAATGTTAGTTATTAATCTTACTGTGTTTGTGTACTACAACCTGGACTCTTGGATACTTATCTAAACCTTGGTAGTAAAAACATCCAAACATTGCAAGCAGATAACAAGCTAAATAAAGATGTCATTAGCAACACAATAACTATCTTTAAACCCCAAGCCTTAAAATCAGGGATATTGTATAATTTAAAAAAAACAGGGGCACCAAGGTGGCTCAGTGAGTTAAGCATCTGCCTTCAGCTCAGGTCATGATCCCAGGGTCCTGGGATTCTGGGTGACTCAGTGAGTTAAGCATCTGCCTTCAGATCAGGTCATGATCCCAGGGTCCTGGGACTGAGCCCCGCATCGGGCTCTGTGCTCAGTGGGGAGTCTGCCTCTCCCTCTCTCTCTGCCCCTCCTTCTGCTCATGCTCTCTCACTCTCTCTCTCTCTCATATAAATAAGTAAATAATCTTTAAAAAAATAAAAAACTAATAATATGGAAATTCTAGGAAATATCCTCAATAATCCCTCAGATATTTTCTAAAATGAAACATATCAGGTTCAAATTCCTTCATTTATTCAGCAGATCTTTAGTGAGTTCCTAAAATTTGCCAATGTATTAGGTGTAAAAGATTCATCAGTGATTAAGACAGAGTCTCTGACCTCTCCCGTGTATGATGCAAAAGCAGGACTCTACCACCAACAGACAATGAAAAAGTGCCAAATTTTAAGGATAAGAGTATGCCAGTCAAGCAAAATGATGGGAGGAGGGCGGGATAGGAAGCATTTCAAAAAGAAAGACCAGCAAATACAAAGGTGTAGAAGTAAGAAAAGGTTTGGTGTGTTCAAGCAATAGGAAGACCATATACTTGGACTATCATGACTAAAGGTGAAAATTGTATGGATGGAGGTTGAAGAGGAGGACAAACCCATGGTTAGGAATTTGGCTTTATTCTGAGAGAAATGGGATGCCATGGAAGGGTTTTAAGCAAGGGATAATACAACCTAACTTATGTTTAAAAACATCTGGCTATTTTATGAAGCATGGGTAGTTGGTATTGTCAGAAGTAAGATGAAAAGAAAAGCAACTCAGTGACTCTGGAAGTACTCCCAGGGAGAGATGGTGGTGTCCTGGAATATGGTGGTCATACAAATGGAAAGCAGTGAACTGATTTGAGATGTATTTTGGAGCTGGAACCAACAGGGAATGGGGAGAGAAAAAATTCATTGATTCTGCCTTGAATGACTCAGTGGACTGTGCTTTTGTCTCCTGAAATGGGAAAGAGGTGGGGGGAAAAGCTATGTTTTTGTCTTGTGAGATGCCTATTACACATTCAAGGAGTTTTCAAGTAGGCAATGGTGAGGCCTGGATTTAGATCAAGGTATACAGTTGGAAGTTGTTACCCTGGGTGGTATTTAGAAGTGTGGGATTAAATGTGACCATCAAAGGATGCTGCTGAAGACATAATTATAATAAAAAAAGTGAGCAAGGACTTGGCAATAAAAGTTTTTGGTGACTTAAAAGATTGGAAAGTTTGAAGAGTGAATTAAAAATAAGGACGCAGATACACATGGCTCATTCGAGGAGTTTTACTGTGGAAAGAAGGAGAAAATGAAAGTATTTCCTGGATTCAGGGGAGTATATGGTCAAGGGAGTTTTTGTTTTTTTTTAAGATGGGGGATAGAAAAAATATTTGCATACTGATGGGAATAATCTAGCAGAACTAGTGGATGTATAGCTGTGCATGAACTGAGTTGCAAAAATCCTTGAGAAGGTGAGAGGTTTGGAGCAAAATCACATGTGGAAACAATTGGTTTTGATAGACATAAAGACATTCTTGAAACTGAAAACAGAGGAAACGTGTAGAGTTGATGGTGACACCATGATAGAATTCTGATCGAGTAATTTCTATTTTTTTAATGATTTTGAGGAAAGACCCTTATCTGAGAGGGTTAGAGAAGAGGTTTCCAAGAAAGTTAGGTCATTTTAGAAAGTGGAAAAATGAAGTTACTTGGGAAGGGTTATAAAGTTGCTGGAAACTGGTGACCAATCATTTTAGATTTGTTTTCGTGAAGTTGAGATGAAAACAATAAGCCAATGTGTGATATTTGCTAGCAATATGTAGCCACTGTGTGGCAGGCAGACAAAAGGAAGACAACAAAAAAGAGTTGTTTCAGTTAAATACAATGAAGCTATGACAAGGAAGTTGAGGGAGTTTCCAAGAGCATGAATATAGTCATGGACCCCGGGACCTAGCCTGAATGAGAAGGAAAATGAAGACCGAAAAGGGGTGAAAAAATAATGAGACCATAATGGAGATCACAGTGATGTAAAAGAGTGAATGAAGTGGATGCTCTAGAGGGAGTGAGCTGGAAGAGAAGGATCTGAGTGGGATATTTCCAATGGAGATTTTGGTGGTGATGCATTTATAGACAAATGCAAGGTCTTGGTTGTAACAGTAGGAATGGATGGCTAAGGGAAGAGAAGTGAATGAAAGTGAAATCAAAGACGTAGTAAGTAAACCAGAGTTTTTGATGAGTCATTCAAATGGCTGCTGAAATTCCAAGGAATGATGAATGGTGTAGGGTGGAAGGAATGTAGGTAGTCAAGTAAAAATATCATCAATAAATGAGAGGTCCTTTATAAGTAGAATCATAAAGGAGAGAAACAAGAAGGTGGATGGCAGAGCAAGATGGCATAGCTTCAAAGGAATTGTGGGTTTTGAAAGCTTTCAGAGAGATAGATGGGTTAGAAGCAACAATATGGATCAAAAAGGACACCTTTCAGGTGTTTAGGCTTCTTTCTTGTCCCTGAGACAGCTGCAGAAAACAATTTCATATTAGCACCGGGAAAAGGGCATAGATGAAGAAAGCACATATCTAGTAGCTGGTTATAGACTTTTTTTTTTTTTTAGATTCCATTGTAGAGGGCAAAATATCTCCTTAGAAAACAGTGGGAGATAACTGTTATTTTGTGTCTGAATTCTGAATGACTGTAGACAGCCTGTACTGGCATTCTTGTACAAGAAATTGGCCACAACACATACTTGTATGGGAAAAGAACAGCACAGGTCAGGGAAAAAAATGGACAATAAGAGAAAGAAGTAAAGAGAGGTAAGAGGCTAGGGGCTTCATTAATTCTTAGTGAGGGAATTTAATATTAGAATCTTATTGTTTATTTATAGTTTTTAATGTCATTATGCTAACACATATACAATAACCTTTTAAATTTCGATTTCCTAATGTTGGGTTTTGTTATTCTCAACCACTTTTTACTTTTCTTCTCTCTATGATCCCAAGACAAATAATATCTTTCGATACTGTTAAATATAGATATCTGGACTGAATTGAACTTACATGACAATTGCAGTCAAGATTCTGGAACTCAGAATGGGCAAACCAGGTAAGCCGTGCCAATTTTAGAATGTTGTTTTAATAAGGCTTATTCCTGTCTGGGTCGGCTGCATTTTACATATGCAATCACTAGGCTGTGAGTATGAAGAGTTATTGCCATGACAACCAGGACTGACTGACTTGTCTTTCAGAAATGGTAACAATTCAGCATATTTGTAGATGAAACCCCTGGTTCTCAATGACTTTCTAGAAGGTCATACAGTTTCCACAATGGTTCTCAGTCATGTGGAAAGACCCCTCATAAGGAAAAATGTGAGTTAAGTTCTAGTCATGCCTCTCCATGAGCCAAATGTGGGACCTCAGGCAAGTCTACTGGGGCCTCAGTTTCTTCATCCATTTAATAGGAAGCTGTAGGCTAGATTATATAGTCTTTAAGGTTGATTATGGTTCTAAATTTCTCTCATTCCATAGATTTACATATTATGAGCATGTAGAGCAAGATAATGTATCTACTCACTCTGTAATCATGTCATCACTTCTAAACATTCTGTGAACTCTTCTTTTTTTTGTCTTACCTTCAGAACTGACAACCTTCTCTCCTGATTTTGATTAAAAAATAATAACTCAAAACTCTTGGGGGTTAAAAATAATTCACGAATAAAGACAATTCTAAACATTTTTTGAGTGATTGCAGCTTTGTTGGGCTGCAAGGATATTTTTTCTCAAAGTAATGGACTTGAATGTTTCAAGTCATTTGATACACATGTTTTTGTAAACATCAGAGCATGTACTTCAACCAGCAGTTGATTTTGATTATTGTTCACAATAGAAATATGAACTAACTCTCTTTTGTGAATTTATTCTTTGTTCTTCCTGGTTGTGTGTAGTGGCTGGCAATCCATTTTAACTATCATTTATATAATAATATGATATTATATAACTGCTATCTAACTCCTGATTTTTATGTAACATAAAGCAATATTTCATAAATGAACAGTTTTATCTGTTTGTGTTCAAGTGCCCTATCTCTTCATTATTTGCAAAACTAGCTATGATAGTATGGTTTGATAGTCAGATGTCCTCTTTATTCTAAAACATGGATTGACCCAAGTTTAGATGTTTTCTCGCTCAAAGGACTCTGAGAGAACTTTTCCATAACACTTAGTCATTGCCCTTTTCTGGATCCCTCCTCCCCTGGCTTCTAATTAGGCCCTATGGGTAACCAGAATTATCCTTTCCTTGGAGTGAGGGCACATAGTACCAACTTTTTGGTTGCTTGCTATGGAGACCCAGGTATGAACTTGCTTCTTTTGGTCTATATTTCTGTTGTGCCTTTGGTAGGTGACATTGACTCAGGTTTGTCTTCTGACGTTGGTCCTTCTTATCTTTTCACTCTTTCATCTTTATTTCCTATTCTTCTCTCTCTATTCCCTGCTATTTCCTTAACCTAATACCTTTTATCAGGTCTTCCAATATTTCCTTTCCCATTCCCTTATATATTCCTAGACTGTGATCTGAGTTTATATGCTTGTCTTTATTCTCATTTTACTTACAAGCTCACACCTTCATAACCACGGCAGGCTTCGTGGGCATGAGACCTCTGCAGTTACATGGACCCCACACTGAGAAGGCCTCATGCTTGGTTTAATGCTCTGCTGTTGCCAACTTGAAGTTTTTAATAAGCTTTGAACAAGGACCTCTGCCTGTTCTTTTTTGCAATGGGCCCCACAAATTATATAGCTGTTCCTGATTGTAGCTATTTTTTTCCCTTTCTAGTTGGGTAAGTGGTTTTGTTTTAGTTCATCTCTTTTTCATTCCTCATCATATTTTTTTATTTATGGCCTTCCTGTGGTACATCGTTTTGACTGCTATTTTAATATAGCCATATTTAGCTCTGTTTGTTTTTCACATCCGTCAGGAACATTTAGCATTATATAAAAATAGTATATGGTCAACTTTTGATTGACCACTCTGACTAAAGGAGAAGGGAATAAGGGAATCAATGAAGATTACAATTCATATAGGGAGTAATCATTTTGGAGAACATTGTGTGGTTTTTTACCTTTGGGAGAATTACCTTTTAATTCGTGTTTGCTCAGGTTAATTGGTTTGCACTCCCTGAATACACAATAATTGGTGGTTGGGGAGCCTGCTGAGTGGCATAGACTAGCTAACCTGAGGTTAAATATCTCTGCTAATAAAGGAGATTGATTGTTCTCATATTTTTCTGTTTTTAGACATACGACAAATGAATTATTTTTTGGTTTTCACAAGTTTACTTGAGGGGGTTAGTAGGATATAAAGGCTTTTCTAATAATATTCCAACACCTTTTTTGGTTTTCACAAACCAAATGACCTATTCTTGTCTTTTTACCTGGTGGCAGAATGAGTCACCTTACTCTGTGATACTGTCTGCCCAGAAGCACTAAAATAGTAATGAAGTCTGATGTGGCCTCAGGTTGACCTAGCTGCCCAGGTGTTAGTTATCTTGGTTTGCTTGTTTTTGTTTTTTTTTTTTTAACATATCTTCTCCTATCCCTTATTAAGTGTCAGTCACTGTTCTAACCACTTTAAAAATCCAAGCTCAATTAATCCTAGGAATTAGGTACTATTAGTTACCCCCATTCTTTGTTTGGAGAAACAGAGGCATAAATAAGTTATATAACTTTCCCAAAGACACAGTCACTAGGTGCTAACACGAGGATTTGAACCCAGGCAGTCTGTCTCAGGTCTGAGTGGCATCCTGCTGTTCTAATGCATGATCTGTTTAATTTTATCCATTCAGACCCTTAGAGAGTTGGAACCCTAGGTGACTGATGAAATAAAATCTTATCATAGTAAAGGACTTCCTAAAAGTCTCTGTTTCTTTAACTTATCTTCAGTTGGCAATTTATAATAACAAGTAAAGGAATGTGTAAAAAAACCCACGCAGACCTAGATATTAAAAGTGCATATGACTCTAAAGCAGATATATATGAGATGTGATTCTGGATCCTACTGAGATGAATTCCTGACAATATATTCCTGGGAACTAACATTAAAGAGATGCTTCACTAACTGTCACAATCTCTTTTGGAAACTTGTGGTCACAGCTGGTGTCATTGCTGACATCTTTTATCTGTTGCCATACTTTTTCTTTTGGCTAGACATTACAGAGTGCGGAGTTAGATGGCCAATCAATGTGCTGCATCAGAATCAATAGATCTCAGTAAGCATTCCATTAGGCCCAGGAGCCTTTCCATTTCTCAGTCCTGTCTAGGTTTTGCACATTCTTTCATGAAGAAAGAGAGTTTGGGGATTATTTTCTCTACCTGTAGCTTCTCATGGACAAATGCATTCCCTATTATTGTAGAAATCTAGTCAATAAAGCTGTCAGAATTTAAAAAATATCGACAGTAGAGCCAAGTTCAGTGTACTTAACCTCTGTAGTTAAGTTCTGGGTGTGAAATATAAGAGAGGGAAATGATATTTATAGGAAAGTGTCCTGAAGTTTAAAAATAAGTTTAAAATGTTTTATGGTAGAAAAGAATCCTGACTTGAAGAGTTTGGATTTTGGCTTGGTTTGGCCACTAAGAATCCTGGACAGTTAATGAAATCCCTGCAAAATGAAAGGACTTAATCTGATAATTTTTAGTGTCCATAACAGCCCCCACTACTAAATTTTTTTACTTCGAAGAGTTTTATCCCCGCAAGTCCATGTCAGTCCTACGTGGATAGGTACCTACAGAATATATAGGATCCAAATGAGAAGTGACATATGGCTATGGTTATTAAGATCTCTATCCTTTCTTTTTATGGCACCTAAGTATCTCTTCTTGTTACTTGCCCTCTCTCACAGTCTACCCCTCTCCTTGCTGATAGCAAGTCAGAACCCATATAACAGCTTTGCCTCTACTTTAGAGCTTCAGGAAATTTTCTCTGATCTCTTTCTTCAGGCAGATAGGGCTAGTGTGGTTTCTTTACCTTCTACACATCTTAATTTCTCTCTTAGAATCCTAGAGATTATGCCCACCTCAAATAACACTTTCATATATGAGTTCGGTTAAGGCTAGCAACTGTAACAGGTGAATGTCAAGCCTCAAGTGACTTTACACAAATTGGGTATTCTTGACCAACTGGTGGCTTTCTTTCAAGCAGCTTCCTTTTAGTGTGTTGCTCTACCATCTTCTATACAAACCTTTCAGGGTCAACACATTACCCTGCAACAAGACAATGGAAGGGGAAAAACATGGAGTGTCATTAATGGAAACTTTTGATGGACCTAACCAGGAAATAATATTTGTCCATATTCCATTGGCTACATCCAGAGTGTCTGGGAAATGTGGTCTATCTAGTTCTCTGTCTAGGAAGAAGAGGAAACTGGTTTGATGAACAGCTGGTCCAGTAGTTCTCAAATTTTTGAAGGCATCAGAATCACCTGGAAGAAGTGTTAAAACTAAGACTGCTGAGTTCTGGTTCAGTTGGTATGGAATGGGCCCAAGACTGCATTTCTAGTAAGTTCCCAGGAGATGCTGATGCTGCTGATTCAGGGACAATGCTTTGGAGACCACTCAGCTTATGTGTGTTTGCTATACTTCTTAACACGTAACATATGGACTATATTTCTTGAGGACTTCTAATCTTTACTGGAGAGAGAGAAGGGTCATCGATGGAGGAGCAGGAAACCTGGCTTGTAAGGAAGTGGGGGCTCCAGAGTATAGATGACTTGAGTTCTGTTTTGGTTTTTTTTTTTAAAGATTTTATTTATTTATTTGAGAGAGAGAGAATGAGAGACAGAGAGCATGAGAGGGAGGAGGGTCAGAGGGAGAAGCAGACTCCCTGCCGAGCAGGGAGCCCGATGCGGGACTCGATCCCAGGACTCCAGGATCATGACCTGAGCCGAAGGCAGTCACTTAACCAACTGAGCCACCCAGACGCCCCTTGAGTTCTGGTTTTGACTCTTCTTAGCTGTGTGACCCTTGGCAAGTAACTTCATCTCTCTGAACCTTAGTTTCCTGTAACTAAGATGGGAATAGCATAATATCAGTCCCTCTTAAAACACTATTGAAATCAGTTGAGATAATTACGGGGTAACACAATTATCTTAAAAGTGGACATCTGCATTCCTCTTTGGATAAGAACCATCTTTTGAAAGGAAAATATCTTGACAATTTACTTGGGGGTGGCATTGCAAGTTCTGAAAGAGGAAAAAAAGGAAGTAAAACTACTCTGAAAGAGAAATGCGTGGGAGGTTGGGAGAAGCGAACGCCCACGGAGGAGAGAGGGAATGAAGTAGAAAGGGCAGCAGTTTGCCAAATCACCTTTTAGAACAGGGATAGTTCCTGTTCAGTTTTCAGTTGTTTGTGTTTCTGGATACAAAGCTTCTCTGTCTCCCTGAACTTTCAGTAAAATTGTGGTTGTTTTGTTGGTGAAAATCAGTGAAGAGAAAATGATTCTGTGTCTGGCTCAGTTCAGAGCAGAGACAAGAAGATGCCTAGGATATAGGAACAAGGTGTGAAAGTGGAGAACACAAAGAAGTAGGAGCTCCAAGCTGGAATTTATCACAGAAACCTAAGCCACTGAAAATGTGGTAAAGGCTCAATCTATGAAATTTCATGAGATTAACAATCTCAGACATTTGTGTGGGAAGGGCCAGACATGAATGCTGCAAATATATGATTAATTATTCTTAGACATATCAGAAGACATTTAAAATGATCACATTTATAGTGGTATTGCTTAAATTTTCAAATACCTTTTTTTATTCATTCCTATATTATTGGCATTATTATGCTCTTCATTATACTTCCATTGGGCTTTTAATTTTTATTTTAAGTTTAGGTGTAGATGCATCTTCTAAAAGCCACAAAATTACCCAACAGAACAGATTGAATTTCAAGGTGAGGGAGTTTTTCTAATAATAATTTATGGCCCAAGTATAATGTGATGAAATAAGGTATTGTGTATATAGGTACCAACCTGAGACTATGTTTGCCAAGTGTTGGATCAAAAATGGGGAAAAACATTTCTAGCTTCAGTTAGAAATCCGCTTAGAATGCATCAGTTATTATTTCTAAAGAATGGTGCATCGTATATACTCAGATATTTTTCAGCAAAATGGTTTAATTGGGAGCGATTCCATCTCATGTAAGATTTTGCATTTCCTTCTGAAATTAGAAGAATAGCCTCTCCCTTAATAGCTAAGAAAATTATAACACCTATCATGGAATAATTTACAAAAGAGTGTACATTTTGCATTTTCACCTTTGAGAGCTATTTTTCCCCAAGCCTCTCCTTTTTGGAGTATTTGCAAATCTCTCCAAATGACAAGCGCTTCCATCTTTCTGTTGGGCTGTTCCTGGGGTAGTGATTAGCGGTATCTTCACTGAATATTTAACTTCCTCAAAATTGCTTATCTGTGCCGTGGATTAGTGAAAGATCTGGGTGAGCTGTCACTACTTTACATAATTAAGTTTTTCTTGCCAAAAAAAGAAAGTAACAAAATATAGAGTGAAAGAAGCCTAAGGTTGGGCTTTTAAAACATTTTCCCTTTATGTTACTTCCCCATTTAAAATAACCCAAAACAAAAGCAAAATAGTTTGAGGAGGAATTTTATGCAGATCAGTGAGGTTGACAGCTCACATTTTCTTGCAAACCCTTAAGAATTTTCCTCCGCAGACCCCTCCGCAGTCAGTGATAAATCGTAAATGCCATAAAGAAAACAATTTCCCATTGTTCAAAACTGACTGGTTTGGTGTGTGGGTGAGGAGAAGGATAGGGTAGAGGGAAGTTCCATTGTAGGGAAGTTAAAGTCAGACGGAGATAACAACTCAAATGTACAGAAATGATAATTCAAGCTTCTCTTATCACTTTAAATTAGTACAAAATCATAGCACAGAATTAGGACTTAATCTCATTTTTACTCTGCAGAAAATAGGCCCCAGAATTAGAATGACATATTCTCCGAATGCTTAGATAGGATGTCCAGTCACTAAGAATGTGTGGATGAACACCAACTTTGCTTGCCTAGCTGCTCAGAATCTCTATTTCCCTCTCATTTCAGTGGGCTAGTATACCCAATGGGATCCCCTCCCCTGGATCTACTGAGCTTGCTGATGTCTGGGGGTGTCTTTCCCTGGTTACTGTAATAGGGAAAATTGCATTTGCTTATCTATCACAAATGAAAATCACCTAGGGAATAGAGTATTTTCAATTCTGCTACCATTATTTCAGAAGCAATCAAATGCAGAGGAATGAAAGTCAAACAGAGAAAAATGCTGATAGATTGGGCAATCTGCATGTCTCTGGGACCATCATTATTTCAGTGTTCAAGAGGAAAATGCACATTTGAAAGATGGTAAATCCCGTCATATGCAATCAATCATTCACCTCCTATAGCAAAAATAATTGTAGAGGAGGTAGTAGTTCAGAATTTAACTATGTAGCCATCCCTGCTTCTTTGTTTGTTTGGTTGTTTCAAGAGATACTAAATCTTCTTTAACATTATGTGGATATTCCTGCCCCATTAAAACACAGCTCATAGATGATTTTCAAATATTGGTATTCAATACCAATCACCTGCGAATGATGAGGTCAAAGTAAATATTGCAGCCACCAAGAGCAAGATACTTGACATTGCCTTTCTTCTAGGACATTTTGTCTTTTTATTCCAGATGTTATAAATAGGTTATCTGTCTGCATTTTGTGCATTTTTTTCTACCTTTATAATCTGAAAGTGATTTTATTAATACAGTAAATCTTGGTTGATACTTTAGGAAGATGCTTTTTCTGGGTAAACTAAAAGCCTGACATGGCTCTTCCTGATGTTCTTAAATATTTTATTAGCAATGTCTCTCCTCCACCCCCTTCCTATTCATAGTCTCCTTCAGTTTAATGATATAAAGCAGGTGGTAGGGTTGTCAAAACTAGGTTTCCATTAGAAACAATCTCTGAGAATGCAGTGTGTTTTCTTCCTTACTGTTCTCATTATTAGGTGTCCCAGGCTCAAAAGGCTTATATGGCAGTTTGGAGAAATATACATCCTGCTTGAAACCAATGTTCTGAGAGTTTTCAAGCCATGAAAATCAGATATCAGAGTTTTTACATTTTTTTTTTAACCTTTCAGAATGTGGATTCTGGGTTTCTCTTTTTCTTCCTAATTCTGACAAAAGCCCAATCTCTAACCCGATCTCCCTCTCTTCCCCTTCTGGTACTGGATGGAGCAGCATTAGTGAGGACAGAGTCTTGTTGTGATGTTGAGACAAATTTATCCGTCAGTCTTGATGTTTGGAGAAAAGCTGTTTAGTCACTGACAACATTTTAAATTATTGATGGGTCAGAAATTGTGTCCTTCTTAACTTTCTTTGTAACCCTTTATCCCAAATAAATTGAAGCTGGATATTCAAATTATTATTTAGTAGAGGAAACTAAAAATAGCTTTTCCTCCTTTTAGTTTTTTTTGGAAGAGAGAAATAAAGAGAAAAAGGAGAAAGAAAGGTGGGAGGGTATAATGGGGATATGATACTTCAGGATCCCCTGCCTTGGAATGGGACAGCCAGAGAGTTAACATGAGTGAGGAGAGGGTTTCACTGCTTTATTTAAGCTGACTTTAAAGGTTCCATTCCCCTTCTTTCAAACCTTTTATTGAATATAATGACATACAGAAAAAGGCACATATCATAAGGACATAGCTGGAGGAATTTTCACAAATTATCACACCATGTAATCAACACCCGGTACAAAAAACAGACTTAACAGTACCAGAAGCCCATCTCGCATATCCTTCCTGTTCTTACCCCTCACTCTCAAGGGTGACTACCATCCTAACTTCTAATAGCACAGATTTGCTTTGCTTGCTCTTTGTTTTTTAATATAAATGGAATAATACTTACGTACTCTTTTGTTTGGCTTCTTTTACTCAATATTGTGTCTGCAAGATTCATCTACATAGTTCCATGTAGCTTTAGATCGCTCATTTTTCTGCTACTTTTTAACTCTCTTAACTTGATATTATACTTGTGAATAGCCATTTTCTTAGAGACTTGAGTGTGGTTAATTAAGAGCACAGAATCTGAAACTAGGATGTCTGTGTTGAAAACTCAGCTCTTCTATTCGTTAGACATATATATCACCTTAGGTAAGTTACTCAAGCGTTCGTTGCCTTAATGTCCTTATCTGTAAAATGGGGGTAATGATACTATCTTCCTTATGGGATGATTCTTTAATGAGGTAGATATTAACTTGCATTAATACATATAAAGTGTTGGGGTGCCTGGGTGGCTCAGTTGGTTAAGCAACTGCCTTCAGCTCAGGTCATGATCCCGGGATCCTGGGATTGAGCCCCACAATAGGCTCCCTGCTCCTCAGGGAGGCTGCTTCTCCCTCTCCCTCTGCCTGCCACTCCCCCTGCTTGCGCGTGCTGTCTCTCTGTCAACTAAATAAATAAAATCTTTAAAGAAAATACATATAAAGTGTTTATCAGAGTGCCTGGCAAATGGACAGCATTATGGAAGTGTAAGCTTATTCTCCAATTCACACTTCATTTTCCTCCTTCTGCCATTGCTTCAATCTCTGAGCACAGAGAATGAGGAAATAATGTACACTAACTCACTAAGAGAAGGAAAGATGTGCCTTTGACAGAAATAAAAGAAGTTCTTGATATCATTTGCCCTTTGCTCCCACTCCATTAATTTTAGACTTAAGTACTTACATTTAATTTTCAGTGATTTACTGTTTAATTAAAAACCCTACTCACTGGAAATCAAATAATAACATTTAGTATATAGTGATGAAAATTTAATTTGCTACAAAAACTTAGTTTCTTGGGATGCCTGGGTGGCTCAGTCGGTTAAGCTTCTGCCTTCGGCTCAGGTCATGATCCCAAGGTCCTGGGATCAAGTCCCACATCAGGCTCCCTGCGTGGCGGGAAGCCTGCTTCTTCCTCTCCCACTCCCACTTGCTTGTGCTCCTGCTCTCGTTATCTCTGTCTCTGTCAAATAAATAAATATAATCTTTAAAAAAAAAAAACTTAGTTTCTTATCAAATGATACAGAGAAGTATTAGCTCTAAGAAACTTCATGATTTTATGCTTTAATTCACTTTCCTGGCCCATTCTTTACAGTTAGTATGGATATCATAGTACTGCCTTTGCAGTATTTATGGTTTGAAGTACTTTATGGGAGGGTTGAGGTGGGGAAAAGGTGGTACCACAACCTGAATGATTAGAAGTGATGGAAAATTTTTCCAGCTTCCCTTCACTTTTCACCCTACTTAACCTTCCCCTGACCTTCTGTTCCCACTTCCTTATGCTCAGGTCCAGGATGAGCTGGGAACAATGGTGCAATATCATTTGGTATAAAAAAAAATGCATTAATAAATGCTAAATTATTGATTTCTCCTCCTTTTTTTCTCTCTCTTGGTATTTCCCCAGCTAGCATTAGACTCAGGAAAGAGAGTCTCATGGACTTGAAAAGTGTTTATGGAAACTGTAATGCTTTTTATAAGAAAGACTTTAGAATGTGTATAGATATTTTTATTATTTAAATTGGACATTAAATTTCCTCAGTATATTGCTTGTGTTTTGTTATTCCTAGCAACTTGGGTCTATAAAAAACTATGTTCTAAATGCCATCAGGTATTGTTTTCCTGAGAAAGTAGTTCAAGAAAGTTCAGACAAAAATTACACTGTTATTGCCTATTGCCTTAATCTAAAAAATTATTTGTATTTCCCATTTCATTGAACATAATGTATGAAACCAGAATTTCTAGAAGACATAGGACACAGATACTATAAAGTCTTAAGGGTAACTATCTATGGAGAAAATCTTGACTAGTTTCTAACATCTGAAATTATAAACAATGTTTCAATATTACAGTGTATCTTGAAATACAAATCACTGAACATTTTGGTCAAAGTAAATAAATAACCTCCTTAGTCTCATGAGCTCCTCCTTATGTCATGAGATAGTAAGTATGCCTGTGGAAACATGTGATGCCAGTAAACTCAGTTTTGAGTAGGTTTATCTTTATCAAACAAGTTTTAAATATTTAAATGAGTCAAGTTTCATAGAAATCAACCCAAGGGGAGAAAAGAAAAAAAAAAGAAAATGCAAACTCACCATGTAATGTAATTGTACAGAATTCCCATGATCCTAGGGTCCCCTTTAGTATTTCAAGATGAAATTTGATTAGTGATATATTTTTTTAAGATTTTATTTATTTATTTGACAGAGAAAGACACAGCCAGAGAGGGAACACAAGCAGGGGAAGTGGGAGAGGGAGAAGCAGACTTCCCGCGGAGCAGGGAGCCCGATGCGGGGCTCGATCCCAGAACCCTGGGATCATGACCTGAGCCAAAGGCAGACGCTTAATGACTGAGCCACCCAGGCGCCTCTTGATTAGTGATATTAAAAGCATGTTTTAGCATCATATATTTTTGTTTTCGCTTCACATACATCATCATCCATTGTTTTCAAAGTTTCTTCTTAGCTAATGTTTATGTACATGTGTTTGGGTGGAAAAAGCAATATATGGCTTTTCCACATTAGTGAATTAACCCTAACGGAACATCACTGGAATTATTTCAAAGGAGTTAGGGTAGGGTGACCCTGGTTTGCCTAGGATGGTCCAATCTTGGCACTGAAAGTCCCATGTTCTGGGAAACTCCTCAGACTGGGCAAACTGGGATAGTTGGTCACTCTAAGAAGATCTTACCTTCAAACATCTCTACCACTAGCCTGTCACAGAGTCTGAAATGGATCCTGAGTACTGTGTTTTCAGGAGTCCCATGTTAAAATGTGAACATACCAAGATACACACATGAATATTGGTTTTCATCACTTTATACTGGGTGTATGTTTATCAGCCATGTGGTTTCCGTTTTAGACAGCAGAGAGTTGAGCCAGACAGAAGAGTAATTATTCATAGTGAGGAGAAAAGGCAAAGAACAATCATTTGCTAAGAACCTACTATGTGCTAAGGAGTTTGATGGGCTCTTAATAGAAATAGTTCAGAAACAAGCCACTGAGCCTCTGGAGAGGGTGTGATACTGGGTTGGAGAGTGGGAAAGATGAAGAGTGAATCCTCTAGAGGAGGAAAGTCATTACTTGCCTGAGTGAGGATACACCTGGGGTCAAACATAGATCTGCTCGTGGGCGCTGCATCTTTCTGACACCGTAACTGTGACCCAGCATTTTAATTTCCAACATGAGTTTTCTCATCACTAGAACTGGGCTATGACACTTTCCTCATCAGATTTTGTGTTTTGTGGAAATTAAATGAAATAATGTGTGTAAAATACTTAGGATAGTGCCTAGCTAAAAAGCAGAATATAAAAAGAAGCTGTTACTTCTGTTGCTGTTATTCTATTTGCTCCTGGGACATGCTGCTCAGAAAACTGGCCTCTGAGTTGGTGATATTCACTATCATTTTCAAGAGCCTATCATTCCTTTGTCTCTGACATGTAGGCTATTTGATGCCTTTGCTGGAAACTGCAGGGCTTACTGTTGCATCTCTGCATATGGGTATACAAATAGGAAAACAAAAACAAAAACAAAAACACTGCAAAAAGCAATTGGATTTGTTTATAAAGTCATAATCACAGGAGCATTGTTTTTCTTCTATGCTCCATTCTGGGTCCTGTTCCATTAAGGTTCTCTCAGGCATCAATTCATTGCCTCCAATTTTTACCGGTTTTAAGTTACACTGAAAGTGCTATATAAATGCAAAATAATAAAAAAGGAGAACAATTTTGGGCATTTCCATATCTATGCTATCAAAAAGGACTGCAAAAAGTCTTCATTTTCCTCCACGTAGCTCTGCCTGAACGTTATTTATGGTAGTAGTGAAATAGTCAACATGGAGTAAGAATTCATCCAGCTAAGACATCTCAGTTATTCATAGGTGAACCGATGGCCTAAACCAACATTACATTTCACTAGCAACATTCCAGTGATACAGTCACAAAAAATTGAATTGTAATGAAATGTAACTTTCCATGTATTCATGAATTTCAAAGGGAAAAAGATAGCATTGCCTCCAATGGGTGTCAATTCGAAGTATGGTTTCCTATTTTTTTATTTAAGTATCTACTAAAGATAGCACAATATCTGTGGCAATAGGAGAACTTCCTTAATCCACTTCATTCCCCAAATAAGTATACATGTGAACACTTGAAACTGATGTTTAAAGTCTTGACATGAATATAAAGAGCAGAAAATCACACATTGTCAAATATGTAAGGTATAGCAAAAAGTAGCTAGTATTATCCCCTCATGTTACAAGTGAGAAATTTGCTTTGAGATTGCATACACAGGTGAGTCACATCTCGGTCTTTTAATTTCAATTCTCTTTCCATTACATCATTTTTTGTTTTGTTTTGTTTTTAAGAAAAATCTCAGCAAATTGTATTGGAATAGGGTTCTAAGGAGAGGGGGGAAAGAGAGGAGTGCCTTCCAAATTGCCAAAAAGTTCCGATTATTTTATTTTATTATTATTATTTGTAGTTTTGATGATTTAAAAATGCTGGCAAAATATAGATATAATCAATATTATCAGGAAGACCATATAAGAGGTTTAGCAAAGTAGCTTTGGAATAGAATCCAAAGTGCCTAACAATTACTTTCTCTTGAATCCTGGTAAAACTTCTAAGGAAATGATATATTACTAATTATTTACCTGGTAACCTATGGGGATACTGAGTTGGTTTTTTTTTTTTTTGTAGAAAATAAGGCAGTAAAAGCAATGGTTAATTAAGCCTTATTTATTTCTGGTTCCTCACCCTATTTAGTTGAGAGTTTCTCAAAGTGAGGTCTCTAGACCACCGGCATCAAATCAGTGCAGTGCTTGTTAAAAATGTAGGTTCCTGGGCTGTCCTTCAAACTTAATGGACTAGAGTCTCTGAGGGATGGGGCTTGAGAATCAGCCTGTTAGTAACTTCCCCAGATGATTCTGAAGTACAGCAATGCTTAAGAACCATATCTAAGTGTTACTCTTTTATGTTTGATTAATGGTTTGATGAAGTAAAAGATGGTCTTATGCATTACTCAGGTCTAGTGGTATTTGAAGAGGTGGCTGTACTAAGTGTTCTTTGCAGGGGATTTTTGGTTCTATTGTTAATATGGAATAAATATTTCATGTTATGTGGCAGCATCTGAAAAGCCTACCAAGAAATTTCTTGGAACACAAAGGTTGAGTCTCTAAAGTGTGGCACTATTGAGGTAGTTCTTTTGCAAAAACCACCGGGATTTGAATAATGGACATGATGTCTGCTCGAATTCTGTAGAATCAATAGGCTTACTTCAGAGATGGAAAAATGATGCCATTGAGCAGGAATTGGCAAATTTATTTTGTAAAAGCCCAGATAAATATTTTAGGCTTTATGGGCTATACTACCTCTGTTGCAACTATTCAACTCCTCTTTTGTCTTGTGAACACAGCCATAGATTTACAGAAATGAATGAACATGGCTGTGTTCCAATAAAACTTCATTTACAAAAGTTTTATTCACTGTCTGTATTTGGCCTGCTCCCTGTCGGAGAACATTTAATGTGTAATTCAATCAATATTTAAAGCCAAAAAAAGAACAATAGCACAAATATATTTTTTTTCAGATTTTATTTATTTATTTGAGGGAGAGAGAGCATGAGTGAGAGAGAGCACGCACGAGCATTCACGAGCAGGGGGAGAGGCAGAGGGAGAGGGAGAAGCAGGCTCCCCGCTGAGCCAGGAGCCCGATGTGGGACTCTATCCCAGGACCCTGGGATCATGACCTGAGCTGAAGGCAGGCGCTTCACCAACTGAGCCACCCAGGCACCCAACAATAGCACAAATATTAAACAAATTTTGATAATCTGTATTTGTATGAGAATATTGATAAAAATAGGTAAAGTAAAAAATATGGATATGGTGTTTCTTTTGTTTTCTGGCCTTATTTGTGATCCACTGGCCTTTTCAGGAGTAATAAAACAGTGCGGTGGCTTCTAAATATAGCCACAAATTGCCCTGTCATCAAGAGGTCAAGTCTGCTTCCACAACTCTTTAAATTGGACCTGTGATTTGCTCTGTCCCACAGAATGCTGCAGAAGTGATAGTGTTCCAGTTCTAACTCTAGGCCTTGAGAAATCTTGAAGCTTCCATTCTTGTTCTAGGAATTATGATGGAGAATGAAAATCCATGTGGAAAGGGGGCCCCAGTTGTCTCTGCCACCTCAGTTGAGGCTCATACCTGTGAGTGAACCCAGATAGGAATAGGTAAGCCCACCTAGATTACCAAGTCACAGAATGCTGAGTTAAATCATGGTTTTTGTTTTAAACTACTACCTTTTAGTATGTTTTATTATGCAGCAGCAGATAACAGATACAAATAGGAACAAGGTCATGAGCAGAGTGTGAAGCGGGGGAGGATGTGTTTAAAATTTAAGGAGAAGTATGAAATGCAGAAGGTATACCTATGTGTCCTAGGGAAATATAATAGGGCTGCTGGAGAGTACTAGAAATTCATTTGAGGAGAATGAACTCAAAGTAGTTTACAGTAAGGTCTATCAGAATGGTTATGTGTTTTTTGCAGTAATAGTCCAGCAGTGCAGGTGCAGGCGATAAGTGGAGTGTGTGTGTGGGGGTGTTTTAGCAGATGAGCATGATGAAAAGAGAGAGAGGAAAGTGAGATATGGGTTTCTGCAAGGGAGGGATTCTAATAATGAACTGGGTACAGAGGAAAGTGAGGATAGAGTGACTGTGAAGCACCTTGGATTGTTGGACCCTTTGGAGTGGGAACAAAGAACTGTTGGAAGACTCCTAGAAGGAATGAGCTGGAAAGAGAGCAGCTGGTTGCCAGAGAGTGCTATAGTTGAAATTAAAACTATGGAGGGTGGGGGATGTTAGTTTTGCCAGGAGCCAATTTGGTCCAACTGAACCACCTTACCCAGATTGCCTTCCAGTGTGTTTGTATTTAGGGAGGGTGGAAGCAGAGCAGCGGCCCTTTTATTTTTTGGTCAAGAATGGAGTGGGTGCTTTTGTTGCTGCCTGTTTGCTGGCTTATCTCATTGCTGTGGGGCAGTGTCCAGAAACTGCCAACACAGCACCCCTGGATCCTCCTTCAGCTTCTCCAGCCCCTGGGTCAGGTATGTGTTTCACTCCCTCATGAAGGGCGTCAGTGTCTCCAGCAGAATGCCCAATGTAAGTTTGGAGGAGATGAGAGTCTGACACAGCTTCTGGTCTGTCCTTATGGGTTCTAATTTGTTTTTCTCCATTTTATATTCAGCTTCCTTTTTAACTGCCTGCCCTGTGGACTTCAGGTTCTAGCATTGGACATGAAGATAACAGCCTAACTGAAGGTCAGTACCCAGCTCCCAATTCTGTTTGACTTATCAAATTTTCAGTGGTTCTGCTTCTCTGGTTGAGGTAGAGGGGGTACAGTTTGTTTTTGGTATTGATAAGCTCTAGGGTATGAACATGTGAGTGCATGTCCTTGGAAAAGAGAGATCCAGGAACTGAAATAATCTTTGTGGATATTGAACTCAAGAATTAGGATAAAAATATTGGAAAGAATGATATGGAGCCCAGAAGCCAAAATCCCCAAGGACTGAGCAGGCCTCAAGGAGAGATCCTGTCTATAACCGCTACAAGGAGGTAGAACAGGTAGTACCATCTGATGGCATAAACCCTCAAGGTGAGGGCTGAGTGAGCAGTTGTCAGTGGTGTAGACTGCACACAAACTTAGACTGGTACGGTGTATATGGAAGAGGAAGCATGTGGCTAAGTCTTGCAGAGAGTCCCTTTCCTCTCTCAGTGGACCCAGCACTTTTCTGGCCGGATTGTATGGAGACCGTAATTGTTAGTCTGGTGACCGGAGGGGAATTTAGAATTAACTCCTAGGGTAAGGTGAATCTAGACAATAGAGGGTGAAGGAGGAGGAGTATCAGGTACAGCCCTGAGACCAGCTGAATCCAATGACTGGTGGATGCAGGCATATTGCTTCAAGGGGGGTGGGGGAATATTTACAGATTATCTATCCCAGCCTCTGAGCTCCCTGGAAGGTTAGTCAAGCCCTCTGTGCTATCCTGTTTCCCTGTTCCTTACAGGTGCTGATCCTGAGAGCCCTCCCCAGTAAACCTTCTGCATGCACATCTGTTTCTTAGAAACCAACTAGTTATCCTCTTGTTGAAATATTGCGTTGTCTTTGCTTTGGGGATCCCATGTTCTCTTAAGTCTTGCCCTGACTCACTAGCTTCTCAGAGTAATTTTTAGTTTTTTCCCTGATCTCTCGGACTTGTAAACATTAAATCTTTTCTTTTTCCCTACGCTTATTTGAAGTGATCTCATCCTGACTCATGGTTTTCAGTAAAAAAAAAAAAAAATATATATATATATATAAAAGGGACTGAAAAAGCTTGGATTGCTATGTCAAGGCTAGGAGCCTACTTAGGAGGTTAACCGTCATGAATTTAAAATGAGATCAGTTGGCAAGGCTATGTATTTTTTTTCCCCCAGCCATAGTCAGTTGTTTGATCATACATAGGCATTCATTTACTTATTCATTCATTCAGTAAATACTTGTCTAGTTTCTTCTTTGTGTCAGGCATTGATCTAGGAGGAGACAGCGAGACCAAATTAGGCCAAAACCCTTGGTCTTGTGGAATTTATTTTCTGGTAGACAAGATCCATTACTCAAAGGCCCTCAATGGCTAGTGGGGGTTACACTAAAATTCTTTGAGCCTTAGTTTCTTAAACTGTTGATTGGAGAGAATTGCTGTTTTGCAGGTGTGCTGGGAAGATTAAATGAGATATAAAGTGCTTAGAATCCTACATATGGTAGTTCAAGTCAAAGTTCTTTTTAAGCAATATCTTAGCTCTGACCCTGTTACAGCTTCAGAAAGATTTAGTTGCCTCTTACAACTCTGAATTGGGATTTCAAATGTCCTTTAACCCATGATATTTATTTCACAGCAATAATAAAGATGAGTTCATTCTATCAATAAATATTTAATGAGTCCTTTGTGCTGGGCACACAGGAACATAGTGCGATTTTTCATGCTCTCTCTTGTGGCAGGTGGACTGACTAGTAAATATGCTTTCTACCTTACAGCATGTTAAAAGAGCAGCATTCTGGACATCTGATGATTCTTTTTCCTGTAACTGTCCTTGAATAGACAGTTAGGTTGAAAGAGGTTTCTTTTCCTGACTCTGGAATTTATACAATCTGTACTCCAAATCTTCGCTTTACCCTAATCCTCTCCTCAACATCCAGAGCCTAAAATCTTAGTATCCCTTCCCTCTTGAATGAAATACAATTTCAAATAGGTTTCACTGTGGTTTTTAAATTTCTGTGGGTGTCTTAAAAAACTAGCATTTTGTCATCCTAGTTTGTCAACAAACCTAACCTGCTTTGGGGTTAATCGCTTTTATTTTTGTGTCTATTTCCTCCTCCTGGCTTCCTTTTGGGGATTAATTCTCCATGGTAGTTCTCCATTCTTTTTCATGCCCTATGATCCCTCCCTTTGTTCCCTGGTTCTTGTCCTTCTGACTCCCCAGTGCTGTTTCTCCCTCTCTCTACACTTTCTTTTCTACTGGGTTGGTTTCCCAAACCCATCTGTTTTCCAGCCAGATTTCTGTCTTCTACTCTGAATATCCAGCTCATTCTTGCTCATACTCTTCACCTGCCCCTGGCCACCTCCCCTTCTTTTCTTTCCTCTGTCCACCCTCCCTCTCTGTCCCTCTTTTAATTACTGCTTTTAATTAGGGCTACTGTATTGCAGGTGGATAGGAAAGTATGAAACATGGACACAAAGGAGCCTCGGGTTTTTATGCTTCCAAGCTTTATTCTTTTATTTATCTTTGTCCTTTGGCTCTGAAGAGTCTGTTTCTACTTCTATTTCCCAGGGGGTGTGGATATCCACCTTCCACTCCCTTTGCTCTGTGGAAAGGATCTTTGCTAAAGTCCCCAAAGACTTCTTTATTGCCAGAGGTAAAGGTCATTCCTCCTGAAGATCATGCCACATTTTTAGTAGTTCTTCCAGTATCCTCTTAATCTATGTGCTGTCCTCCTTTTTACCTCGTTTCTTCCTGCCTTGACCCAAACTGTAATTTGAATACTGACAACACCCTTGAGCTATAGGTCAGGATTTCCATCTTTATTAACATTCCTGTTTGAAAATGGTATGATTTCCTTTTGGTTTGGACTGAATTGCTTCTATATGTTAGTCTTTAGGCTTTGTATTAATCAGTGAGACAACATAATGCATGTGGCTTGAAGTCTGCAGGACATTTTGCTGCTTTTTGTGATATTTTTATGTTGAGTTTGTAATTTATTTCACAGCAAAACACATGGCAGTGTTAGCTTTTAGGACAGGGCGGGGGTGGGGGGGCTGGGTGTGAGCAGAGAAGGAATTGAATGAAATATTCTTTTTTAAATTTTAAAGATTTTATTTATTTATTTGAGAGAGAGAGAGAATGAGAGAGAGAACACGAGAGGGGGGAGGGTCAGAGGGAGAAGCAGACTCCCCGCTGAACAGGGAGCCCAATGTGGGGCTCGATCCTGGGACTCCGGGATCGTGACCTGAGCCGAAGGCAGTCGCTTAACCAACTGAGCCACCCAGGCGCCCCTGAATGAAATATTCTCTTGATTTTTCTTCTGTCTGATAATCTGGTTCTACTCCTACCCCCCATCCCCAGGAGACTAGAAAACAAGGAAAAGGGAAAAGAAATAGATGGCTAGGCAAGCAGCTGTAGGAGTTTTTCAATTGCTCAGATGAAGGGGATAAATAGATTATAAACAGCTACTGCACATTTTCCTGCCCAATGTGCTACCTCAGTCCCTTACAAGGTTTCTTTTAGTGCTGGTCTCTTCTGAGGGCTTGTTGGCCCACAAACCACCATCTTTTATGGAACAAACATGGTCTATAGTCTTTCAGTGAGATTAGGGACAAAAATTTAGAGTTTTACTTACTAGCTACATAGATGAAAAATAGATTTTATAATGTCTGATTGGCTAATCATTTGCTCTGTTAGGTAATTGGAAACAGCTGGGATAGCTTCAAGGCAGTCGTATACCTTCTTTATAAAAGTCAGATGAGATGTGCAGTGTAAGAGTCCCTAGAAAGTAGGTTTACAATACAGAAGGGAAGGGACTGTGTATAAATATCTTTCTTAGCATTGTGAGATTTATGACAGCTGACAGGAGATTGTCAATTCTTAGATTTGAGCTGTAGAATTTAAATATTGAGATTTTTGACTATTCAATAATAGGATAAGCCAACATTTTTTTTTTAAAGATTTTTTTTACTTATTTATTTGAGAGACAGAGAGAGCACATGAGAGGGGGGAGGGTCAGAGGGAGAAGCAGACTCCCTGCCGAGCAGGGAGCCCGATGTGGGACTCGATCCAGGGACTGGATCCTGGGACTCCAGGATCATGACCTGAGCCGAAGGCAGTCGCTTAACCAACTGAGCCACCCAGGCGCCTAAGGATAAGCCAACATTTAACCACAGCAATGAGGCAGGGAAGAGCTTAAAACAATCATTAGCTTTAGTTTGGGTCAGGGGTTGGCAAACTTGTTTTCCAGCGGGATAAGCCAGACTCCCCGCTGAGCAGGGAGCCCGATGCGGGGCTCGATCCTGGGACTCCAGGATCATGACCTGAGCCGAAGGCAGTCTAAATCTAAATATTTAATATATTTAATAAATCTAAATATTTAAGCCAGTAAATATTTAAGGCTTTGCAGATCACACAGCCTCTGTTGCAACTACTTACACAACATGTACATTAGTGGAGTTCTTGGGGCATAGTAAATTTCAGATTTTATCATTAGTATTCTGGTGGCAGCTAATAAAGGGAAACTACTTGGTTTAAAAATTAAAAGCCTTCTTAGGGAACTTCTTGATGTACAGCTTCTAAATGTGTTGAAAGCCACCTAAATGAATGGGCTGCTCTCTTCAAATTTAGGATTTCCGGGGCGCCTGGGTGGCTCAGTCGTTAAGCGTCTGCCTTCGGCTCAGGTCATGATCCCAGGGTCCTGGGATCAAGCCCCACATCGGGCTCCCTGCTCAGCAGGGGGTCTGCTTCTCCCTCTGACCCTCCCCCCTCTCATGTGCTCTCTCTCATTCTCTCTGTCTCAAATAAATAAATAAAATCTTTAAAATATATATATAAAAATAAAAACTGAGTTAGGCAGTAATTAGAATCTTTTGTTGGCTACATTATTCATTTTGTGGTAATAAAGATGATCCAGCTACTTGGTTTACATTTAGAAATTATATTATTGGGAAATGGTTGTAGCATGTACTGATGGCTGCTGTAATTGTTACCTTTCTTCACATAAGATTTAAATCTTTTGTTTTTCTTAAATACTTCACAGATTGAAAGGGCAGAATTCTATAATTCTAGGGTTCTACAAATTTTGTTTTTTCCTCTTTTGTGTTATTTGCTCTTTCTTGTGAGCAGACCATTTCTGAAATAAGTTTTCCTGAGCTATAGCTGCTATTTTAGTGTGAGTAGACTTGTATCTTTCTCAGTTGGCTGTATTAGGTCCATAATTCATTAGTAACCAAATGATGAAAAGTGTTATCAGACTTAGAAACAGTAATTTAAAGAAAATTAATTCGGGCACCTGCGTGGCTCAGTCATTAAGCATCTGCCTTCAGCTCAGGTCATGATCCTGGGGTCCTGGGATCGAGCCCCACATCAGGCTTCCTGCTCCGCGGGAAGCCTGCTTCTCCCTCTCCCACTCCCCCCGCTTGCGTTCCCTCTCTCGCTGTGTCTGTCTCTGCCAAATAAGTAAAATCTTAAAACAAAAACAAATCTAGGATTTCCCTGGAAGAGCCATATGGAATAGAACGTGCTTCAAATAACTTTGTGAATAAATGACTTGATTCCTTTTCTCCTACCAATCGGAATGCTCCTCCGTAATCCACATGACTTCACCATTAAAGGCCAAGTCAGAAGACTGTACTGTTGTCTCCTTTTTATACAAAACAATGTTATGGCTTTTCATGGTGTCCAGTTGTTCACCGGGGCATTTTCTGGTGATGTTTAAAAAGTACACTTCAGCGTTTAACTCTTACTTGCACTTACAAAATTTTGCAAGTAACCTAAGAATGTGATTCACAGATTATGACCCTTAGAGTTCTAATCAAATTTATTTAAATACCCTATGTGTAGTTGTTGATTAGAGACTGTAATATAATCAAAAGAAAATAAGAGTTTTGATTGAACTTATCAACTGCTCAACTTTCTGGTGCAGAACAATGCACAGGACTATAATAAGTGGTACTCTTTGGTAAGGGGAAGGAAAAACAAGCTTAAAGTTTCCTAGGACCTACTCGAAAAGGTATTGTTTTTAAAGATTTTTATTTATTTGAGAGAGAGAGAATGAGATAGCATGAGAGGGGGGAGGGTCAGAGAGAGAGGCAGACTCCCTGCCGAGCAGGGAGCCCGATGCGGGACTCGATCCAGGGACTCCAGGATCATGACCTGAGCCGAAGGCAGTTGCTTAACCAACTGAGCCACCCAGGCGCCCAAAAAGGTATTGTTTTTAAAGATTGTGTCAGTCTACCTATCTAAATTCTTATTACCCCATGTAATATTTTAATGGAAAGGAAGTTAACATGTGTAGTAAAGTTTAACATGATGGTAATTCCATTTTTCACGTGCTATCCCCTTCCCCCGCCCCCAGAGGAAGTCCACCACTTTTACTGTGAGCATCCAAAGGCATCCAAACATAGGTACAGTAAAACCACTTCTTACCCCTCACTAGCCACTACTCCCTCTGCCACCCTGGGCTGAGGTCTGGGGGTTGGGGCAGGTTGGTGCTACAGTGATGTTTGTTTTCCTGACTACCACCTTTGATTCTTGAGCATTGGCTATTTGTGCTTGCTTTTCATGGATATAAATGAAGGAGCAGTGAGGGTTTTCCTAAGGGAGAGTATGAATACTTCGTGTGGCCTCAACTCCCCTTTTGGGACATTTCCCCCCTCCCCCCAAATGTTCCTGGAGGGTTCTTCCATCTCCCCCTTGTCCCCATCCTGCTCCCATTATTCAAGGTCTTGAATGACAAATTCTCTAATAGTAAAGTTTCAAGCTGGTGTAGGAGCCAATAAATAAATAAATAAATGTGGTCAGTTGAATTGATGTTACTATTATCAACAGATCGGCTAGGAATGTGGTCTTCCATTTAGACTAGTATGAAAAGTTCAACCTATATTAATATAGATTGACAAGCTTTTTGACTTGTAATAAGGTTTTTTTGGTAATTTGTGGTATATTATCACTCAACATAGTCTCAATGATCACAAGTGAATTAGAATAATTAGACATAGCCTCATTGATCTAAACTTAGTCTCCTAAATAGAGAAATATCTCAATTGATTCAAATGAGAAAATGGTAATAATGAGTTTTAGAAAAGCATAATGAAGCATCTGCAAAATACTTAGGAGTATAAATAATGGGCTAAATAATAACACTGTATCTTAATGGTGCTAGGTATATATTATAAAAAGATTTTACCAAAAAATGAAAGAGGATGTTTTATAGTTTGTTATCTTGATGGAAACCATTTATAGCAAATGACTACCATTTGCATTTTGGTCCCAATGCTATAAAGTGACTTACCAAGAAGTAAGAATGCATTATTTCTCTTAAAAATTCAGTTTTTGTATTTGTGTTGTAAGCAGCCCACAAACTTTCAAGCAACAAATGTGCAAATTGAAGAGAAAGAAATCATTTTATTTTTCTGAGGATATCTAAATAATGAATGCTTAAAAATGCACATATGCCGACACTTACAAACTTTGATCCTTTCCCCATGTAGTTTCTTTTCTTCCTAGGGCCTAATGAAGAAAAACTGAAAAGAGAACCAGATCTTTTTCTTAGAATATTAAATGCCAAGGCAGATCAATAAATATTAAATAACAAATGCCTAAATGATATTGTACTAGACAGCATTCCATGAGGGAAAAATGATAGGTCAAGCATAGTGCTTGTCTTAAAATAGGTACAAAAGTAAATAATACAAGTTAAATAATATAACTTAACAGCTAAAGGCAACAGAAGAAATGTCTTTGGGCAGTTGTAATTTATAATTAATAACAGAAATGTACAGATAATTTCTTACTGGAATTAATTCTTGTGGCTGGGCCTTTCAGATGTGAATTCCTAGATGTGAGAACCTTTAAATCCTTGCATTTTGTGGGATACTAGAAAGTAAGGTCTGTAGTTTTCTGTAAAAACAGTCTTCTCCGTATTCTGCTGTGTGGCTGATTGAAGCTTCTGTTCTTTGTCTTGATAGATGCAGGAGATTGATTTTAATCCTTTGGGACTTTTCATGTTGTTTGTTTAATATCCATGTATTGTAGGAATTCCTAGCCTGCTCTCGCAGTGGGAAGCGTGCGGGCACGCGGGCGTGGCTCTGGAGGAAGCAGCTCAGCTTCCTGGCCCGACACGATCTGAGCCACCATACCTGTGGAGGCCTAGAAGTGGAATATGGAGAGGGGTGCTTACTAGGTACGGGTGGAAGACAGCAGGGGCCGGGAGCACCCCAGTCCTGCTCCCCTCTTGCGGCTGCGTTGTTGGAGTCTGGGCTTGAAAGGTATCTGATGCTCTGCTAATGCACGGGGACAGTTCAGTTCTCCAGAAGCAGGTGATAGGCTTGGAGTTCCGCCATTCTGAGGGTAGAACACCCCGTGGCCAGACTGAACTCGGCCTTGGCCTTCTGGAAGGAGTGGAAGAGTCACAGTCAGCCAGATGAGGTGGTTGGGGATTTCCAGCTTCAGGAGGCGCTCACTGATGTGTGAGTAGTCTATATTCTTGAAAGGCTTCGTGGAGGGGAAATTAGCTGCTTTTGCCTGTTTCATGGTAGCAGGGCCTGATTTGTCTTTGGAGGATTATACTTTGCTTGCTCTTGGTCCACGTGGCCTGGGTGGGACAGATCTGCCTACAACTCCTGCCCTATCTGAATCAGAGTTCTCCCTGAATCTTTGGCAGTATCAGGAAAAGGTGCTCTATTTCTACTGGGCTTGCTGAACTGGTAAGCTATGAGCTTGAAGTTGTCATTAATCTCCTCCCCTTGTTGGGAAAGTCCACTTAATTATAGTGAACGCAATGGAGAGGAGAGAGACCCTGGACTGACCCACTCCTGCACTCACTAATAAATAGTAAACACATTTCTTTTAAAATAATCTGGTGCTTAGGGCTATAGGGTTTCTGTCACTAGCAATTTCTCCATTTTCTAGATCTTGAAAGGTTTAAGGTGGAAATTAAGCTCTTATTCTATGAATTTTTATTTTGATATCCTGTAGGAGACGGACATAATCTTGAATCCTAGAACTCATGAGTTATGTGAAATTTTAGATAAACTGAACGCTGTATTAGATTTCTCTTCAAATGTTTATATATGGAGTTAATTGTGAATTAATGTGTTTTGTACTTCCTGCTCGGAAGTGGCAGTTTTGTTCAAAACTCATACTGTAATTCAGTTCTAATTCTGATAAGTTTATAATTTCTGGTGATATGTTTTAAATCCTTTTTCTCACCCACCTCACTATATATAAACTGTTGTGAGAAAAGAATATTTTTTCAAGCTTAGCATAGGTACCCTAGTGTTACTGTGTATATATATATATATATATTATATATATAGTATATTATATATATATTATATATAATATATATAATACTACATTACTACATATGGTATTACTAGTATTACTGCATATTATACTGTATATACTATTATACTATGTTACTATATAATACTATATGTTACTATAATACTATATATTACTATATATACATTATATATATTATACTGATATGAACATAAACATATTAAACTTTTGAGAGGATATTTAAATGATCTAAAAAACTTGCTTGAAAGGGAACATTTTTCAGGAGATGCTTTAATGTCAAAAATAAGGGGCAGGTATCTTATTTAACAACAGGTATCAACAATTTACCATTTTTCAATAATACAAAGGAAGATAGAATGACTTTGAAATCTCATTCTTTGAGCATTTTACATAGCTTTGAGAACTAAATGTTCTATGTCTGATTGTACTATCAATTTATCTTTTGAATTTTCTCATGAAAAAAAATTTAAATTAACATATATTTGTTTCAGGGGTACAGGTCTGGGATTCATCAGTCTTACACAATTCACACTGCTCACCATAGCACATACCCTCCCCAGTGTCCATCACCCAGCCACCCCATCCCTCCCACCCCCCTCTACTCCAGCAACCCTCAGTTTGTTTCCTGAGATTAAGAGTCTCTTATGGTTTGTCTCCCTCTCTGGTTTCATCTTGTTTCATTTTTCCCTCCCTTCCCCTGTGATCCTGTCTTGTTTCTCAAATTCCTCATATCAGTGAGATCATATGATAATTGTCTTTCTCTGACTGACTTATTTCGCTTAGCTCAAATGAAAATTCTAACTTCAGAAATGTGACTAAAGCCATCCTGGTTAAGTAGCAAAATGGTTCTAGTAAGTCATCCTTGTAAGGGAGGTGTAGGGGACAGAGGTTTTTAGGGTCAGGTATTTGATTTATCTCTAATTACCTTGATGCAGCCTATGGTGGTAAGTTGGAGTTGGGGTGGGAGGAGATAAAAGGTGAAGGAGGGGGAGCAACAAGGCTAACCACACATTCGACTACACCACTCCAAGTGCTTATGAACCCATTTTGGCTTTGGAAACTTTCTTCAAGCATGCAAGCTTGCTTGGAAGCCCGTGTCTTTTTATAAAGAGATGAAGACTTGGGACCCTCTAGATTCCTGTTTTTACAGGTGACTTCTAAGAGCTGCTAGGAGCTGGAGCAGCTTTCAGTCTTCTGATGGGACATCTTCTAGAGAGAGATGCTGTCTAAACATTTTTGCCATGGAAGAAGACATGCTTAGTGTGGTCTAAAGGCTTGTTACCTATTTTGATCATTAAATTACAAACTAGTTAAGAATGATTTAAGAAGGATACATAATTGTAACCTGGACGAGAACCCCAGAATGTATGTAATAGGTTGTTTGTTTGTTTGTTTTTGACATAGCTATACTCATTTTTTCTAAACTGACAACTTTTAATGGTCAGTCACTCCATTGCTTTGTAATTAATGTTAATGGAACTGTAGTGACTATCCAATAAGTTAATCTTTCTTCATATATAGTGCATATTTACTACACAGCAGTAAAACAACTTTCTAAATATCAAGATTTTTAGCTCACATTTTTTCTTAATGTCTGCTAATGAAATAATTCTCAACTGGCATAAACTGTCATTTTCAGAAAATCACAGTGTTCAGGGATGTTATAGGATGTGGATCAAAATTTGTGAAAATGACTTAAAGTGTTTATAAATGCTCCTTTTATATGGACATTTGGATTATTTGCATGCCTTTCGTGTCATTTGCTGAGTTGTGTCATAACAGCAAGAATACTATCCCATCAGAGCTGAGGCTTGGATAGCTTATAGAGGGAACAATGCATTGCATGGCTCAGAAAATCACAGGGAGATGTTCAATGTATTCAAGATTTTTTTCTTAGAGTTTTAGCAGTTCAGGCCTGCTGTGCAGACTCCTATTCTGACAGGCATAGTAGGGCTTACATTTTTTTTTTTTTCTTAGAGCCTAAGAAACAGTAGTTACATAGCAAAATTGGAAAGCTAAGGTTTTCTGCTAAACTGGCAACACTATTTGTTAGATGTGGGATGCAGTGCTCAATATTTACTATGTGGTACAATTAAGGTGATACTGCCAATTTATTTTAATTTAATTTATTTTAATGTCTGCCTTGTTTATGATGAAGCATATAGAACTTAATATTTGGAAAGCGAAATACCATGTGCCCAATGCATAACAAATTTTAAGTTCTTGGCTCTAGTTGATAGCTCCATAATGATGTTAGAATGTGCTTATCTGTAGGTATTGTTAAAAAGTCTAAGCATAGCTATCAGGGACTGGCATTCTTGGAAAACAGATTTCTGGACCATTTTAGTCCATGCTGAATGCTGAGTCATTTCTGCCTTCTCCATGACTGATTGTGGAGGAGCTCAGTAGGGCAGCCAAGTGACCTGTTTTCTAATGGACAAAGCTGAATCGGCACTGCAGGAAAATTTTAGTGTTGCATTAATGAAAATATGCCATGAGGTCAGTACATGTCCTTACAGGAAACATCTCCTGATGTGATCATGCAAATTCAAACTCCCCAAGCATGTCCTGAGTTAGAAACCATATACAGATTTCAGTCCTGAGCTGTAACAAAGGTTATTGGAGGGGAATATGGGTACTGAGCAGCTCAGAAGAATGGTTTTGAAACAAAAGCCAATTTCTATAGTATTTCGGGGTGGGGTGGGGTGGGGGGGAGGTGGTGGTCTCTCTTTAAGAAGACTTGACAAGCTTTTCTGTTCCAAGTGGTGGTAAATAAACTGTATGTAATTCCTATAAAGTTTTCCCAGAATGTGTACATATTTTAACTAAAAATAAACACCGTGTGTGTGTGTGTGTGTGTGTACATGCATGCATGTCTGGGGGTTTGGGGAGATTAATTTTTATATTCTTCGTGTAAATACAACCTGAGTCTGAGGAGCTGGATCTTTTATGTATTAGAGATGTGCTGTAAGGCACACCCACTATTCAGGGGAAATTTGCTTCTGATACAACCATAAAAGTTAAGGGAATTGCAGTGTCTGCCTGAAATCGTGGGTCTTAAGAGGGGTCTTTTGGAGGGGGCTCTTATTTATTGTTCATGAATTCTGCTGAGTTCCAGAGTTGGATCTAGGTTGAGGCATTTCTTCTGACCTCCAAATCTTAGTTTCTAGTTCTATATTGTTTTGTAGTATAGAGCAATGGATAGTAAACTTGGAGTTCTTAAGGTTGGGGGGGGGGGAGAAAAAGGAAACCGGAGATTTAAAGTAATAAGGGTAAGAGCTTTAGGTGAGAGGGTAGAGCAGTTTGACGGGAGGAGAGGTCTTGATTAGACAGAGTGGAGAGAATGGGGCTCCAGAGAAAGGTGACTGACAGGTGTCATCTAAGTGGTAGGTTTTAGGAGACCTGGCTGGGATAGGAGTGTCAGCAAGAAGTGACCCAAGACCTGGCATTTGTTGGGATGGCAAGAACAAGGTAAGGACTGGGAAAGCCCATTTTGCCAACTTTCTGTGTAGGCTGAGATGTGACGATTTCAAGAGTCTCTGTTCAGTATGGAATTGTCTCATTTTTCATCCACAGCCCCTGTTTCTATTCAGTCTCCCTCTTGTCTCCTGAGGACATCTTGGGCAGGTCTGCTTCCCAGTGGTTTTTAGTTAATAAGTCTAGTTCTGCCTGTTTAGAGCTTGACTTTTTCTTTAGTAGAGAGTAGTGCTTAAGAACATGGATGGACTCCTGAGTTGGAGCTAAAGACTTTTTTTTTTTTTTTTTTTTGCCGGTAGCTGTGTGTAAATGAAATCTTTGCCCTCAATTTCCTTCCTTTACATAAGGACACTAGTGTCTACCTCCTTGTGAGGATGAAATTAAGCTCTGTAAGCCACTTAGAACAGTGCCTGGCAAACAAATGCTATGTGTGCTTGGGATGATTAGTATTACTGTTATCTGATTCAAATCTACCCTACTGTGTTGCCCCCACTGGCTGGGGGATCTCAGGAGGGGAGGCAACGTGATAGGTTTCATTTTTCCAACTTTCGGATCTAGCAATTGAGGGGGCAGGTATTGCCTGGTTAGGAACATATGTTACCCCCCTCAGTTGTCATGCTGTGTGTGTGTGTGTGTGTGTGTGTGTGTAGGGTAATTTGGGAGATAGAAACCATCTTGTGTAACTGTTACGTAGTATTGCTTTTGTGGATCACTTGTTGGCATTGAGGGCATTTGTGAGGTTTCTGTCCAATTGTGGAGCCTATGTATGTGTTCTCTTAAAGGTCCTGTGGACCGCCCAACTGCATGCTGCTTTGATTGGGAGAACCCCTTCCACCTCCCCAGCTTCTTCGCCAAATATTCCACATAGTCCTGCTACTGGTGACCAATGGGTATCCTTTTTATTAAGCTTTAAATTGAAATACAGTTGACACATCATAGTTTCAGATGTACAACATAGTGATTCAACAATTATACACATTACAAAATGCTCACCATGTTAAGTGTAAAAGTTAAGTTGCCAGAGTTGTTATAGTATTGACTGTGTTCCCGATGTTGTACTTTTCATCCTTATTTTATATCTGGAAGTTTGTTCCTCCTATTTTCCTTTACCTATTTCTGTTATCTCCCTTATCTCCTTCCCCTGTGGCAACCACCAATTTGGTTGCTGTATTTCTTTTTTTTTTTTTTTTAAGATTATATGTATAAGTGGAATTATGTGGTATTTGTCTTACTGATTACACTTAGCGTAATATCCTTTGGGTCCATCCATGCTGTGAATGGCAGGATTTCATTCTTTTTTTTTGTGGCTGAGTAATATCCCTTTGTGTATATACACCACATCTTTGTCTATACATCTATTGATAGACACTTGGTTGCTTCCATATCTTGGCTATTGCTAATCTGCAGTAAACATAGGGGTGAATGTATCTTTACAAAGTAGTGTCTTGTATTTGGATAAATATACAGAAGTGGAATTAGTGGATTGTATGGTATCTTTATTTTGAAGTTTTTGAGGAAACTTCATGTTGTTTTGCATAGTGGCCACACCAGTTTACATTCCCCGAACAATGCACAAGGGTTAAATGGGCATCCTTCTCAAGCATCTTTCCTGCCTCATTCTCACCAACTGAAAGTCTTAATGTTTGGAATCTTAAAAGTTTAGCAATGTATCTTTAGCAAATGTATCTCAAAGGTCTGAGTCTTCTGTTAGACTATGAAGACCCATTTTAATGGGAAATATTCAGACCTGCTCCCATGCAAGAGCGGTGAAGATGTTGGCCTAAGCTCATTTTTAAAGGGATGCTGTCTGAAAGGACTGCCTCTATGGGGGTTATGGGTGGGGGCAAGGTAACCTCATAAGCTGCGGCCAGAGGGGCATTACTTATATTAACAGGACAGCAGGTGAGCAAATTCTTGGGAGAAGGTCTCCAAAGAACTCCGTGTGCTCTGAGAGAATATCAACTTTAAATACCACCTGAGCCCAGAAGCGGTTTCCAGATCATGGTGGTACCAGGCAAGAACTATCATGTGCCCCTAAGTTCCCATCTCCTCCTCCCTCCATGCTAACCTGAGAGTCAGGAACCACAGTTGGTTCTGAATTGTGAAGAAGCCCAAGCCTTGGAAATGGAGGCATTACCTGGCCCCCCTGCTTTTGCCATTGTTGGCTTCCGGCTAAAAGGGGACAGAGCCAGGCAGGCTGGGGAAGAAGCTGATCTTTAAATGAAGTTTGCAGTTTTGATTATTCCATGAGACTAGAAAATGTAAATACTGACCTGAGAATGTCCCCCCGGATCAGATGTAACTTTATGTTGCTCAGGAGCAATCCAAATAGTTCTGGGTTTTACCTGAGATTTCATTCAGTGTTAGGGAGAAAAGAGTAGTTGAGGGAAAGGATATACAAGTTGCTATATGACGGCCCCCTTCCCTGTTCCACTTGTTCATCATCATGGTTACATGCCCCTAGTTTTTAAGAATGGTTAAGATGTCCCTGATACTTATTCTTGCTGATACTTGCAATGAATCTTAAACATGAATTTGAATTGGGTGATGAAGTGGCATATAGTTTAAAAGGTGTAACTATATTAACTTATCAATTGATAACTCTACTTTGGTTGTGGGTTTTTTTTTTTTTTTAGGAGAGGAAGAAAACCTTTTTAGACTTTGAATGTTTTTCTGAGTAGCTGACATAATTCTTGGTTCTCCTTAAGCATTCCTTTACCATTTTTGGTCCTTTCCATGCTAGCCCCTGTCTGTGAGGGGAACTCTTACTCAGGTTCTCTTGCCAGCAGGGTTCTGTTTTGGTTCTGCCCATGAGAAGCCTTCTCAAGAGATTTGTAACTGCCATCATGCTGGCAGTTTAGTTGACATGTGCTTCGGCAGATGCTTACATTTAAGATTTCTTGTAGGAGGTTGTCTTGTTGGTGTTAGATCCAGGTTTTGTGAAGCTTATATACAATTTTAGGGATCTTTAAGAACACAAAGGTATTCAAAATTACTTACAAAATAGAATGCTTATTCAAAATAGGTGAAAGGAATCCCAACACATTTATATAGTTAGGTATGAAGTTCTCAATTCATCCTTTCATGCTTCAGGAATCTGTATGATTTGTCTCACTGTCTTCTCAACTTGAATATTACTGTGGAAAAGACTGAAGCCGGCCTGATTTGATTAACCTTGTAGGCAACGTGGTTAATTTTTACTTGGCTACTCAGATAAGTCTTAGCTTTGAAGTACACAAACTTTACTAGACTATTTCTGGTATTTGCTATTCTGGGTTAGTTTTCTTTGGAACATGAAGTATACTTTCCATATAGCGTCTTTTTTTTTTTTCCCCACTTGGAGTCCCGTTCCCCCACCCCACCCCACCCCCGTAAGTGTTCTGCTCTATTGTTTGTTTCCCCTGTTCTGGGTAGCAAGTTATACGTACGCTGTCCCTCAATAACTGGCATTTTATTTCTAAATTATTTTAAAACATTTACTTGCATTTTATTTTATTCACTTTCTCACTTCTTTGTATCCTTTTGTATTTTTAACTATATCCGTTCTGATTCTTTTAATTTTGCTTTTCAGTCATAGTTCTATTATTCATGCTCTCCCTCCCTTCCCCAGCATCTTCTAATTCTGCTAGTTATGTTTCATCTCTTCCTATTTTTCCTCCATCTCTACCCTGAGCTCTCTCATCTCTGCACTGTGCTCTTGTTTCGTAGGGGCAATTACTTTTCCAGGTTTTAGGAATTCATGGTAGTAGGTTTGGTGACCACTTTTATTTGCTTCATGGCCAAAGGTTTCCAGTGAGGGTTTTATCTTGCTTTTCTTTATTCTTTCTTTCTTTTTTGTTTCTTTTAATAACCTTTCAATAGATCCTGTTTTGCTTTCTTTGATTGTTCACCTTTGAAAGAGGTTATTTCCTGGACCAGATGTTTGCAGGATGATTAATTGGAAGGGTCAAGATGAAATTTCTTATATAGCATTTATTGTGAGTTTGTTTTAACTTTTCTTAAAGGAAATAGGCAGTTAGTGAACTTTCCCTCACTTTTCAAAGTTTCTCTCTTCACTCTGGCAGCCACTGCTTTTTGCAGAGCTAGCCCATCTAAGGGGCTGTTGTTTGTCTGCTGAAGCCATATCCAGTCCAGTGAACCTGCTGGTGCTTACTCATCCACCCTTCTCTTTGCAAAAAAAAAGAGACTTAAGTTTTGCACCTCAATGTGTATCCCTTAGCTTTAAGAGGTAGACTGTGATGGCTAGTTTGAGCTCTGCCTCTGCCTTCCATTTCACTTTCTCAAACACATTGCTTTACTTGATCGTCACTGCTTATGGTAGTCCTTCAATATATATTTTAAATTTTGGGTTTTATCTGTACTCACTGAGTGTCAAACTCATGTTTTTTTTTTTTTTTTTCCCCCTCTATTGAAGCGTTTCTCAAAGTACAGTTCTCAGACCATGTGCATTATAATTACTGGGAGTGCTTATTAAAAATTAAGATTCCCAGTGTCCTTTCCAAGGCCTGCTAAATCCGAGCCTCTGAGGCTAGCTTCCTAGATTCAAAATCTTTAAGAACTACCCATTATAACTTCTAGATACACAGAAATTGGCAGCTACTCTTTCAGTGATGAGTGAATAAATGATTACAATTTTAGAGTTTTCTCCATCTAATAGGGTATAAATTCTTGGAAACTGTACATTTCATAGTATAATTTCTAACTTTCGTCTTTATATTGCTCTCTATGTAATAGAGGTTCATGGGATTATTATTTTCCAGGTCCATAAAAATCTATGGGACTCCAGTTCACTAGGGATATCAGTCTATATAATATGTGTAAACTTTTATCTTGCCCATTATCTGTAATTAAAGAAGTTTTCCTATTTTCTTGATCCTTGATTTCAAATATAAATATTGGCAGCTATTAGAACTATATAATAAATATCCACGTTTCTCAAGCACCCCTTAAAGAACTTGTAGGACTTGTTACATGTAGCAGGTCTTAATTCTCTTGAGCTGAACCTTGGGTGGCCAGCTTACTGGAGCCATGAAAATGCAGAAGCCTTTGAGGGTGAAGAGGAGTCTGTAAATTGCTTTTCACCTCCTTTGTCCACCATTCCAAATATGACAGAACTGGGAATTTCAAAATTGAAAATAGCATTTTGGGTTTCAGATGCCTTGATTTTTGTCAATTTCCTGTGATTTGATCCTTTTCATGCTGTCTAGAGGTGGACAACAAAATGGCATCTAATTAAGAATTTGCTGTCTTTTGGGGCATCTGGGTGGCTCAGTCGTTAAGCGTCTGCCTTCAGCTCAGGTCATGAGCCCAGGGTCCTGGGATCGAGCCCCACGTCTGGCTCCCTGCTCAGTAGGAAGCCTGCTTCTTCCTCTCCCACTCCCCCTGCTTGTGTTTCCTCTCTCACTGTCTCTGTCTCTGTCAAAAAATAAATAAAATCTTTAAAAAAAAAATTTGCTGTCTTTGAACATGGGTAATTCTTGAGAGATGAGATAGATGCCCTACATATATTTTAAAATAATTTACTTTTAACTCTTTGGCCAAATTGGGCTTCATAGTGGGTTACTAGTAAATAATGCTCAGAAATTTTTCTATAAAGATATATTTTTCTTTCTGGATCTGATAAGTAGAGTGTCTTTCTCCTCAGGGTGTTTTTTCCCCATGGATGAATATGATCTGATTATTAACTCAAACCATCTAGAGGTCTTTGTAAGGGTATGTATTAGGTTAAAATCTTAGATACCAGAACTCTATGCTACCCAGGCTCTAGCATTATAAAAAGCTTTCATTTTTTTATTTTTTTATTTTTATTTTTTTTTAAAGATTTTGTTTATTTATTTGACAGAGAGAGAGACAGTGAGAGCAGGAACACAAGCAGGGGGTGTGGGAGAGGGAGAAGCAGGCCTCCTGCCAAGCAGGGAGCCCGATGCGGGACTCGATCCCAGGACCCTGGGATCATGACCTGAGCCGAAGGCAGACGCTCAACGACTGAGCCACCCAGGCACCCTATAAAAAGCTTTTAATTAAAAAAAAAGTCTTCCTTCAAATGGTTGTCAGGTTTATATTTTAATTTTTTTTTTGCCTGTCAAGGCTCACTATCTTGACTCTTTATGAATATAGTCAGTGTGCTGTGGAGTTTCTGATTTAGCTAAAGTGTTTGCTAATGGGGAAGGGTACAAGGCAGGATCCAAACACTGCAGATGGAGCAATTTCCCCTAAAGCATCTTTTTAAGTGACATTGTGTTGAAGTAAATGCTGTTGCCCATTGCCAGCCACTCTTGAGAATAGCAGTACAACCCTGACTCCTATATCATGTTTAAGTTAAAACCTAGAATTTTATATGGAAAGATTCTGGGCAGCCATGCCTTGGGCCAAGAAAGCAATATACTGGGCAATAGATGGTTCCTTTTGCTAATGGCAGTCAGGGTTAGCCTTTAAAGAATCGTTATTACTGGAATTGTTCTCTTATGCACAGATCATAAAAGGTGAGTAAAAGAATGGTGCTCACATTTAGAATTCAGCGATGTCCCAGGCACTAAGTTAGGAACTTTGAGTGTTTGATCATTTACCATTGTTGTTCCAACAACCATTTGGTATTACTATTCTCTGTCATGTCAGAACAGACTCGGAGGAGTTAAGTTGCCCAAGGCCACTTAGGTTGTAAGTAGCAGAGCTGGAGTTGGAATCCAGACAGGACTGGAGATAGAGATGCCTCACACAACACTACACTGTTCTTTTAGACAAATTTAAAAATGTATCAAAATGCACTGAACTTTTTGCAATTTTGTGTATTGGTCATCTTTATTTATTTCTTTGGCAAGAATTATATTAGAATCTGCATAATCCGTACAAGTACATTTATAGGAAATTTTGGCAGAATTCTTAATCTTGATAGTGGAAAGATTCTGGTCTTTAGTGTTCAGAAAGACTTGAACTGTGACCTTTGCCAAGTTACATAACGAACCTCCATTTTCTCTTTAAAATGATGATGATAATAGCAACCTTTTAATACTGTAGGATGGATTAGAAATACTGTATATGAAGTCCCTACTACAGTGACAGGAGTTAAAATGCAGTAAGAGTTAAAAAAAAAAAAAAGTGGGGGGAGGTATTGTTGATGTACATTGAGAATACATTTGTTGAATACTTTGCTGTCCTCTTATGGACAATCATAGTTGAGCTTAATAGTCTGTATTGACCCCTATGATCACACTGTAAATATTCTCCAGCAAATCAGTTGGGTATGGTAATCATCCAAATATTCTTGTAGATCAATCAAAAATTTAATAAAGCAATTTAGGTGGCTATATATACTTACATTAAGTACGAATTCAGATAATTTTATAATTGAACTCTGTTCAGTTTCATGAAGAAATTTCACTAAATTTTTTCAAACATTTCAGATAGGCACAAAAGTCACTTTAGTGTAAAGAACAACACCTACCCATCAGCTAGATTTATTTGGTCAAGATTTTGCCACAGTTTATCTACCTTTTTGTTTTGTCTTTTTTCTCTTTTAATATTTGAGGTATAGTAAGGAAGATCCCAGACAAAGTTATTCACTCTTATGTCTTCAAAAATGAACCTAAGGACATTGCATTACACACCATGATGGCATTTTAGTACATCTTAACAAAGCTAGCAATAACTCCTTGGTAATATTGAATACCTAGTCCATAATCAAATTATTTTAGTGGTCCCAAAGATGAGGGAAATATTACCTGCACATAAATTACATAGGTTGCATTTAGTTAAATCCCATAAGTTGTCTTGTTAATCTAGAGTAGACCCTTCATTCCTTTTAGGCCCCTTTTCATGCCATTGATTTGCACAGAAAATTGGTCAGTTGTCTTGGAGAATGTTCCAGTTTGGATTTGTCTCTTTGCTTCCTCATTTCATTTTACTTTTTCCTCAATTTCTTATTTGTGGAAGTTAACTCTAGGCTAGAGACTTGATTATATTTATGTTTTTTTTTTTTTTTTTTTTGCCAAGAATATTCAAAGGTGTTATGGAGTGTTTCATAAAGAGGCCACAATGTCTTGGTTGTCCTACTTTTAGTGATGCTGAAATGGAGTAATTTCAGGTGCTGACAGCCTTTCAATGATGTGATTATCTGATATTAAGGATTCCAAAGTGGTGTATTTCTATCGGTTTTTTAAAAAAGTTTTATTGAGCTATAATTGACATGTAATTGCACACATCTAAAGTGTACAATTTGAAAAGTTTGATCTAGGTACATCTGGGAAACCATCACTGCAACCAAGAAAATGAACATGTTCATCACCTTGTGCCCTTCTATAATCCTTTCCTCTGCCCCCTCTGTCCTGCCTTCATTCCCAGACAACCATTGATCTACTTTCTGTCACTATAGATTTTTACTTTTCCAATTTTTTTTCCAATGCCCATCCTCATGAAGTAAAAGAATAGTTGTTTGACAAAAAAACGTTTAAGATTATTAAATAATTCTAAAAGTTAATGTCACCCATGAAAAACATTGAGCTTTCTGTTAACTGGGTAATGTGTAATTGACATAGCAGTCAGTGGAGGAATTAATGGTTGCTGAGCTTCCCAACACTTCTTCAGCATTAATATTTGCTTAAGGTATTTGAGTAAAGTTTCTTTTGCTCCCATACAACTTTTACAGATCCACAGGATGTGAAAGGTAATAACAGGACAGGGATTTATTCATTTCCCTTTATTGTGTTAACTACCCAGGCTTGGCTGCTTACATTACAATAAAATATGCAGGATAATTGCTGGCATCCACACAAGGCATTTTTTCTCTTTATTGAAACTGTAAGCAGAGTAAATTGTTCTTTCTTCTGCATTTGGCAAGCACTTGAACTGTGGAGAGTAAAGATACTTGGTTCGGTAGGACCAATGGCTTTCAGGCAGTCTACCTCCATTAGCACAAGGAATACATTCTAATCAAAGGAACAGCTCATGTAAATTGCCATGCTACCCTGGAAAGATACACTTGTACCATTTTATTTGCCTCTCACCAACTATTAGAAAAGATGTGACAGTGAAGTTGAAAACCAATTTCAAAATGAGTGCAACATGACTATGACAGCTTAGTTCTAAAACTTTTCCCTAAACTCTGCTTATAAACCAAAGCAACTAATAAGGATGATAAATGAAAAACCCGTGGGTACATCAGTGAATTCTTCCCAAACCTCAGCATGTGTGGCTGAACTACCAACAGCTGTGAGACCTGCACAAGATAAATCGCTACAGTGAAGAACAAGAAATGAAAAGGCAACCATGTCAACACACTGCTATACTTTGTATAGTGACTAGCTCTGGTAATTTTTTTTTTGTCTTATTCTATTTTTTTCATATCCCTTACCAACTTTTGATATTTAGTACATCTTTCATTCTTAAATTTTCAACATTTATGAGTCAGTATGTTTTAGAGGTGATTTATGAAAAACCTATGCCTGGACTCAGGGTTGATATTTGGTCAGGATGATCCCATATGGGAATAATCATTAGGACCAAAGTTCTGATTTGTTGGTAAATCTACTTGGACTGGTCAGTGCCTATACTATACCAATTATTAAATAGTTGCAATATCCTCTGTAGCTGGATTTCATTTTTAATGCAATGATAATCTTTGTCTTTCAACTAGAGAGCTTAAATCCATTTATATTTATTGTGATGATGATTTAATTTTATACCATCTTATGTGGTTTGTTTCTTACTCTTCTGCTTTTTTCTTTATTTTTGCCCAATTCAATTTTTCTCCTTAATCTCATTCCATGTTCTTGCTGTGTTTTTTAAGGTGCTTTTTTTTTTGCCTATTTTAAAGGGGTTTTCTTAATTATTTTAGCATGCACATGTAATCTAAGTTAATCACTGTTTACCCCCTTCTTAAATCAAGGGTTCTCAGATCACCCTCTCCCAACATCACACTATTTCCCCTGAAATTGTACTTCTGTCTTGACCCACTGCCCCCAAATTAGACATTATTAGTGTTCTATATAGCCAGTAGTTTCACTCGCTCCTATATTTCTCACTTTCTTGGTTTACTATTTCTCCTTACACTTTAAATATTCTGTCTGGGGTCATATTCCTTCTTTGTGAAGTATATCCTTTAGATGCTCTTTCAGTAAGAGTCTGTTGGTGATAAACTTTTTATTTGAATGTGTTTATTTTGGTTCTCATTGAGGATTATTTTCATTGATTACAGAATTCCAGGTTGGCACTTTCTTAGCACATTAATATATAATTTTACTGCTTTATCATTTATTTTGAAGAAGTCAGCCATCAGTCTAACAACCACTACTTGGAAGAATTTTTTTTTCCCACTTTTAAGACCTTTTTTGTCTAGTGCTCTTCAACTTCATTCTGTATCTAGATACAGATTTTTTTTAAAATTCTTTTGGCATTTATTAACATAAGCATTTGTATTAAGAATTGTAGAAAACTCTTAAGCAACATCTTCACATATTGACTCTTTTCCATTCTATTTACTCTTTCTTAAACTCCAGTTAAATGAACTTACTAGTTCATTCTGTCTCTTAACCACTTTTGTGTTTTCTTATCTTGAAGTGACTTTCTGTGTAATCTCTTCAGATTCTTTCTAGTTTATAATTTTTTTAGTCGTGTTTAATTTGCTGTTTAATCTATTGAGTTCTAAATTATATATATATTTAAAGATTCATTTATTTTTAGAGTGTGCAAGAGTGTGTAAGTGTGAGTAGAGGGAGGGGCAGAGGGAGAGGAAGAGAAATCCCAAGCAGACTTCCTGCTGAATAGGGAGCTCACTTGGGTGCTTGATCCCACCACCCTGAGATCATGACCTGAGCTAAAATGAAGAGTTGGATGCTTAACTGACTGAGCCACCCAGATGCCCCTAAATTATATTTATTTCTAGAGTTCTGTTTTGGCTCTTTAAAAATCTGTTTGGATATGCTTTATGGTCTCTTATTCCTTTTCCATATCTATAAGATTACTTTGTATTTAACATATTAAATGTGGTTTAATAGATTTATTTTTTTCTTCCTGGACTGACTTTGCTGAAAGTTGTTTCTGTAGACTTTGATTTGATTTTTGGTACTTCAGACTTTTGCTCAATGAAATAGCAAATTTTATCTTGGGTACTTTGTAATAGACTGAACAATAGCCCATCCCTCAAAATGTTCGTATCTTCATCCCTGGGATCTATAAACATTACCTTATATGACATAAGGGACTTGGCAGATATAAATCTATTCAGTTGATTGAGATGAAAAGATTCCCTAGATTATGAAGGTGGGCCAGGTGTAAACACAGGCTGTCTATAATAGGGGGATACAGTCAGAGTCAGAGCTAGAAAGGCGGAGATATGATGATGGAAATGGGAGGTTGGGGTGATGTGAGCCAGGAAATACAGTAGGTCTCTAGACGTTGGAAAAGGCAAGGAAACCTGTTCTTCTCCCTTGAAACCCTCAGAAGGAACTTAGCCCTGGCAACACCTTGCCTTTACATTTTGAGACTTCCACACTTGTAAGATAAGGTGTCTTGTAAGCAACTAGGTTTATAGTAACCTGTTACAGCCAGCAATAGAGAACAAGTTACACGCATTTTCATTAATTTTTGTACCTTTATGATTAGGGATGAATGACCTTCGGGATTCAACTTTTCCAGACAGTCTTCTGTGAAGTTACCCACTTTGGGTGAGCCCCAGGCTTGAATTTTTCTTGTGGCGCTCTTTGGAGCTATCAGCAGGAAGCTGTAAGGTCCAGAGCTTAGCATTTGTGGTGGAAAGTAGCTTTGATACTCCTCTCCCAGTGACATCTTATTTTTGGCACCTGAAGATTTTCACTTTTTTGCCAGCTCAGCAATGCTTTTTACAAAATGTGTTTTAAATACTTCATCCAGCTTTTAGCTATTTCAGTTAGGTGGGTTTTTCAGGGTATTTAGTGTGTCATAATGTTGGAAATAGAAGTCTAGGGAGGCTTTTATGTTACTTTAAAAAAAAAAAAAAACCCTTCCAACCCCTGCTCCTTATGGCAGGATACCCAGAATTCATTTCAGATCTTCCTCCCTGGCCCTCTGGAGCCTGGAGGTTTTAAAGTCAGAATTTCTCACTAAGTCTCTTATCTAGGAAGAGAGAACATAAAAAGTAATGACTTATATCGTAGACTCATTAGAGACTATTTTTCTAAACAATTCGTTATCTGGTACTCAGAGTATTTCCTGGGAGGGAAGAATTTGGCAGCCATGTTGCACTTGAGTAAATGATTATTGAGACCCTGTTTATACATGGGTATCATGGTTATCTGGCAGGTAGTTTTTAAAAGCTTCTAGTAGTTTGCTTTTTATCCTCTAAATGCAAAAGAGTCTGGAGTAGGGGCAGGAGTTGCACCGCTGTTGTACCTCTCAGCTTTTCTTTTTCATTGTGTGGGTTCTCTGCTAATTTATTGAGGACTTTTCTGTGTCTAAATCTGTCAGGGAGAATAATTTGGAAATCCTTGAAGGAGATGTGAGGCAGGGATGGAGGGGATGAGGGGCAGCAAATAAATCAGCTAGTTGTTTTTCTAATCTCACCTTGAATCATCTCCCTTAATAAGGTGAACTTGGTTTCTTTTCAGATATAGCATAGCTTAAAGCCAGGCATAACACTGTTGAGAGATTTCAAACATTTTTTTCTTTTTCCCTATAATAGTATCGGTTTGGTAATGGTTTTAATAAAGTCATTGTGGTTGAGTCACAGATAACTTTTTCTTTTTAAAGCGCATTTATTATAAGAATGTCAAGATAGGCCACTAAAATGCTTGAGGAATGGAGGATGAAACCTATTAATACTTGCATAGATTTGGAATGTTCTCATTTTTTAAATACAAGTGGCAAAAGCCAAATGTGTGGTAATAGATTGCAGAGAGTTTAGTGACATAAATTGGGAACATGGAAACAATGGAAGTGAGTATACCTAGATGATTTTGGTGAACGCTAAGGGAATTTCTCTGGAAATCAAGGTAATGAGAAGATAGGCTATAGTTAAAATGTATATATCAATGAAATTTGGAGGAAACTAAAATTTGAGCTTATAGTTTTCATCATTATCAGGAAAGTGACTACATTCTCAACTGATTATATATTGAAGCATTTTGAAAAAAAATTGTTGCTGTAGCAACTACATATAGTTCTTTAAAAACACTATGATTACTGACTTTTAATCTTGTTCTACATTGAATATAAACATTTATATAAAAAATTTGGTTTTCAAAGACGTAAGTTGGTTTAAGCTCACCAGGAGAACCATCATTAACTGGAAGAAATTAGTTTTCTGATTTTTCTATTTTCTGTGTATCTACTTTGTCTTTTCAGATTTATTTCTCAAGTAGCTCTATATCTAGTATTTTATAATGCTGAACACAATACTCAGATAGTTTTTACTGCTGGTTAGGAAAAATGTTTCATTGGTCATGTTCTTTATGATTTGAGGAAAAGGCTTTAGATAATAGTAATGTTTTCACTATTTTTTTTATCCCCTTCTTACTACAATTTAAATTTTATTTATCCTTGAACTAGTTTTGCACCCTAACCAAGTATCTTTGGAGCTGGTGTGGCTAATTCAGAACCATAAGTTGAATTACTATCAAATTGTTCCTTCTCACCTCCACTACTTATGATTTTTCAGATAAGAACTTTCTGGAGATGGTGCTGCTTCCCCTTTTCTCCTCTCAATGAATCAGAATAACTGTTAGAATGGGAGCACCTTCAGCGAACTCTCCTTACCTAGTTTTCTGGCTTACCCAGCATCTCCATTCTTCCATAGGGCACTGTTTGATAACCTTAGATGCCAACCGCTTAAGGCCAATGCAGTTTACCAGTATATTTACTTCTCACAACACTGCCTTCATATTTAACATGAGTCCGTTATAAATTAAATTCCTTTATTCTAAGGCTAAAGAGAAACAGGTTATGGTCTTTTAAAGAGAAGAACCTATTGCAGAGGAAATAGGATTATTCTAGCATTGGGCTTTGCTTTATCTACAACATGGAAAAAAAACATCTACAGACTGTTGTGAGGCCTGGAATTCAAGAATCTTCTATACACCTAAGCTAGCATTCATCTACAAGGGTAAATGAGGGACCTTTTTGGACACATAGGATTCATGGGCCATCTAAATCCTTATCTAAAGAAAATACATGGGGTTGTAATTTAATGAAGTGACAACTCAGAGCTTTTGAGATAGAGGAAATGAAGAAAGCATTGCGAACAAGGACTCTGGCTAAATATATATGATTAAATCTAAGTTGGGCATTTGAAATAAAGGTGTTATATGAGGATTGTTGAAATATCCAAGCTTATACTGTCAGGGAAAGCTTAATTACTATATAAGCTTCTAGTTAATAGCATTTCACTGATCTAAGTTTTTAGGGCCAAGTGGGTGGAAAGTATGAGGGAGGTAAACTCAGTCTCTGTAAATATATTTTCTAAAGATCTATTTATTTTAGAGAGGGCCTGTGAGCAAGCAGGGGGGGGGGGGCAGAGGGAGAGCATCTCAAGCAGACTCCTGGCTGACTACAGAGCCCAGTGCAGGGCTCGATCTCACCATCCTGAGATCAAGACCTGAGCTGAAATCCAGAGTCAGATGCCCTTTCTCAGTAAATATTTTTAAAGCACTGTATAGTTTCAGGCATTGAGGCAGACAAATTCACTATTTTATGGTATATAAATCCTAGTAAGAAACACACATTCACAGGTAAATGAGATAATTTAAGAGTATTAAGTACTTTGAAGGAGATAAATTCGGTTGATCATACAGCAGTAGCTGCTGTAGAGTGAGTGGGTAGGGAGTACCTCTTTAAAGTCAAGGACTTCTGATCTGCGACTTGAAGGACAAGGAGGAAAGCAAACACACTGGGAAAAGGATGATCATTTTTTTTTTTTAAGATTTTATGTATTTGACAGAATGAGAGAGCAGGAAAGCACAAGCAGTGGGAACAGCAGAGGGAGAGATTCCCTACTGAGCAGGGAGCCTGACGTGGGGCTCGATCCCAGGACCTTGGGATCATGACCTGAGCCAAAGGCAGTTGCTTAACCAACTGAGCCACCCAGGTGCCCCTGATCATTTGGTTCTTGATCCCCTTATCTTCCAAATGCAAACTTCATACCTATTTCGATCCTGATGGCTGCCGTGTCCTGTGGGTAGCTGGGTTTAGTTCTGACTGGGACTCTCAGAATACTTGTACAGAATTTTCTTTCCAGTGGACTAGGCTTATTCCTGGAGTCATAACGCTATTGCATATGGAGAACTTGGAGTTTCATGGTTTCCCTGACCTTTCAGAGGTGAGGGAGGATTAAGGGATGGGGATGTCTTTCCTGCTTCTGCTGCCTCAGTGTAGGAGACCAAAGAGCATGAAAGACTATGAGCAGAGAACTGAGCATGCTTTTATACCACAGGTCCAAGGGAATAGAGAGTCTTTCGCCTTCTGCTTGTAGGCTTTCTACTTTTTAGGGTACTTAAAAAAAATGTCAGTAAGCCAATGAAGAAACAGTTATCTGGGGTGCCTGGGTGGCTCAGTCAGTTAAGTGTTTGACTCTTGATTTCAGCTCAGGTCATGATCTCAGGGTTGTGGTGTCGTGCCCTCTGTCAGGTTCCACGCTCAGCAGGGAGTCTGCTTGAGATTCTCTCCCACTGCTTCCTGCCCCCCACACCTGCTCACTCTATTTCTATAAAATAAAAAAAATCTTGAGAGGCTCAGAAGCCAGAGAAATAAGCTGAACAATTACCAGTGTTAATAGTTACTGAAGGATATAATTAAAACTTGAATTAAGCACTTAAGATTCAAATACAGTGGGGACAAGCACTTCTTGGATCTAAAACCATAACTTTTTCATCTGCATTATTAGTGGACTGTTGTTACAGTTTGAATGACCTGGAAAATTTCAAGGAACACCTCAAAGCACAGAGCAAAAATAGAGTGATGTGGACTATAAGGGGAAAAGATAAAAGATGATATGGAAAAGAGATCAGGAGTTGTAACCTGGATCAGCAATTCCAGAAGATAAAAATAGAGGCAATAATTAAAACAAGAGAATAAAACTTGTCCAGACAGAACAGATATCTTACAAAGAACCAGAGTGAGATACAACTTCTCATATGTAACATCAGAAGTCAAAAAAGCATAGAATAACATTTACAAATGACTTTAAGGACTGTATCAACAAGCTTAGACTCAGCCAAAAAATCATGCACCTGTTGAGGAAAAAGGAAGCTATTGGAGCTGTGAAAGATGTCAGAGTATACCTGTTAGTCAGGACAGTCTTGTCTATGCTGTGCTTCCAATCTCCAAATCTCCCTGGCTTAACACAAAAACTTATTTCATATTCTTGCTATACATTCTGCATAGGTTAACATGAGCATCTGCACAGGGACTCAGGCTGTTGAAGGATCTGTTTTAATGAATGCATTCATGATCGCTATAGTAGGTTCCTTCTGGGATCATTCTTTTCCTATCACTTCCTGTTACATTTCCTTGACCAAAGCGGGTCATGTCCCTATGACTCACTTCAAAGGGAGTGGGGAAGTGTAATTCTATGATGTGTCTGGGAGGAAGAGAATCTGAATAATTATGAAAAAGCATTAATGGCTACCATAATGGATCACATATTTATTGTGTCTGAGGAAAATAATTAAGAGTTTGATCAAACAATAAATGTATCCATAGACCTCAAGCTGAAGAAAGATGAAAGAATCGTGAGCAGTGCTTCTTAAGTGTCTGCTTATGTGTGCACGTGTGTGTAGTTTGTAAATGTAAATGGATGAGAAAAATTAAGTGCTTAAAAATATTGGATTAGATGCTCTAAGGGAAATTTTAATAAGCATAAACTACCTTTGCAAAACCTAGTGTGTGGCAGTGAGGGTGGGAAATAAAAGAATTTCAAAGTACTTGGGAGAAGAGAAAGTGAGGGAAAGAAAGGAGTCACAGTAGGGAAGGAAGGAGAGGAAGAGTATATGGTGGGCACAGTGTAGGTTACGTTGCATCATGGAGGAAAGAGTTGGTGTCTTGTTTCAGGTAATTATGGAGTTAAATGTATTTGATGCATGCATGCAGTCAGTAGTCACCAAAATAAAGTCAGGATTTCCACAGAAAGGGGAAAGGCTAGAATGATGACCAGTTTGATCAAACTAGGGAAAAAAATGAAGGGAGGGAAAAAACACAAACCATTAAAATAAACATAAAGGCAGAAGCATAGAATAAGTATTTCTCATGTGACAGTACATGTGAATGGATCAAATTTTCCTGTGAGTTTCGGTTGTAAGACATAGTTCAGATCTGTGCTGTTCACAACCCCCTCCCCCACCTACAAAACTGGTAGTTGAACAGTAGGTAGGGAAAGAATGTTGGGTATTTTCGAACCAAAAGACGTCAGAATTGATAATGCAAATAGTAAATGAAACGTATGGTTAAGATTAAAAAAAGATTAAGTAGAAGTTAGTTTATTAATAGAAATCCAGGAGGAACAAAGAACAGGAGAAAATATTAGTGACATGATAGAATGATACAAGGCAAAATAAAGAATGAAGGTTCTATTTATAGACACGCCCACATGCAACACTGGTATGAACGTAAGGCAAGTTCTTAAAAGCCATAAATGGTAAGAAAGCAAAAACCAGAGAGGGGAGGAAGCTGCAGAAGATAATTGCTCCAAGGGTATCTGCTGATTCTAGATCATTTACAAATTACATGTAAGACCAGAATTTTATATAGAGATACTCTCATAGGAAGCCAAAGGACTCTGGATCAGAAACCAGATTACTTACAAAGCATCTTAGCAGTGATTTTCTAAGCCATGTTCCCCACAGGGTGACATGATAGTAGCACAGTATAATGATAAAGCACAGTGCCTTATAACACTGGAGAGGAACCTCAAAATCTAGAGACTTGAAGCTTACAATACGATGGCTGGCACGTTGGCCCATTCTCTCCTAGTTGGGGGGTGGTGGTAAACGGATAGGGAGACCTTTACTCTGAGATGTAAACAAATGGCTCTGGAGGAGATAAATCTCTAAATCTTTCTGGAGCAATACAGTGTCTGCAGCTTCTAAGACATATTTGGTATTCTTACTTCAGAAAGCCCAAATTCTGCATAGATGTGGGATTATTCATGGAAAATTGTCTTGAAATAGGCTGGTTGGAGCTCCTGGGTGGCTTAGTTGGTTAAGTGTCTGCCTTTGGCTCAAGTCGTGATCTTGAGGTCCTGGGATCAAGCCCTGCATTGGGTTCCCTGCTTAGTGGGGAGTTTGCTTCTCCCTCTGCCCCCACCCCTGCTCTCTTGCGCTCTCTCCCTCTCTCAAATAAAATCTTTTTTTTAAAAAAAGATTTTATTTATTTGACAGAGCGCAAGAGAGCACAAGCAGGGGGAGCAGCCGAGGGAGAGGGAGAGAAGCAGGCTCCTCCCCGCTGAGCAAGGAGCCAGGTGTGGGGCTTGATCCCAGGACCCTGAGATCATGACCTGAGCCGTAGGCAGACACTTGACCTACTCAGCCACCCAGGTGCCCCTCAAATAAAATCTTAAAAAACAAACCCCACAAAAACAGGCTGGTTATGCTCTGAAATGCATAGGAAAAACAGAACATTTCTTGAGGAATGCCATCTAAACCCAAACTGCAAGAATATTCGGTGGTAATTTTCCAAATAAGATGAGCTTGTAATCAATTAAAAAACAAAAGAAGGTACAAACTACCATGAATTACCCAAACAGCAAGCTATGAATGAAAATCAAAATTTGCAGGTAATAGAATTCATATATACATATACAATATAAACTATGAATATCTAATGTTTAAAGAAACAAAAAAGGTATATTTAAGATCAAAGAATAAGAAACTATCAAAAAATAACCAGGTGATAAGATAGGTTATAGAGAAACTTCAATAACTGAAATGAATTTTATTGGATAAACAGACGTTTAGACATAGTTGAAGAAAGAATTAACCACAAACAGAATTAACAGCAGAGTGACAAAGCAATGGGAAATATAACTTCTAAAAAAGATTAAGTAGAAGTTAGTTTATTAATAGAAATCCAGGAGGAACAAAGAACAGGAGAAAATATTAGTCGAGCTAATGGCTGGGAATTTTTTAGAATAGCTGAAAGATACCATTTCTCAGACTTACAGGTCTACTTACATTTTTCTAAAACGTTGTGTAGAAAAAGTACAGAGTAGCTGGAGAGAGAAATAAGGGATGATAGGCTACAGACTTGGTTTTGATTTGCATTGCTGTTCCGGAATATGCAAATACCTTCAAAGGGCTAATAGAAGAGAAAAAAAGATAAACCAGAAAGTAAATCACTTTTCAAGAACAAGGGCAAAATAAATATTTTAAAGAAATAAAATTGGTTGTCTATACCGATTTTTCACATATCTAAAACTTGTACTTCAGAAAGAAACATAATTATAGAAGCAAGCATGAGGAACGCAAAAAGGAATGGCTAGGAAAGAAAGCTGTGAATGGTAAATATAAACAAACACTGACTATATAAGGTAAAAATGTCTGATTTTCTGAGTTTTAAAAACAGGATAGGGCGCCTGAGTGGCTCAGTTGGTTAAGCGACTGCCTTCGGCTCAGGTCATGATCCTGCTCCCTGCTCAGTGGGGAGTCTGCTTCTCCCTCTGACCCTCCCCCCTCTCATGCTCTCTCTCTTATTCTCTCTCTCAAATAAATAAATAAAAAATCTTAAAAAAAAAAAGTTTTAAAAAATAAAAAAAAACAGGATAGAATATGGGTAGAAATAACTTATTGGGTAAAGTGGTAGACCAGAGCTAAAAGTTAAAACATTTAAAGGTTGGCATACCACATAGTAGAAGGGATAAAAATACTGATTCTATATTTGTAAAAGTTACCTGTGCTTACTGAATTATTTTAGGGCAGCTCTGAGAGTATAGAAACAGAATACAAATTAATAGAAAAATGAAATGAAGGGTAGAACTCAAAAGATGACAGGAAATGAAAATGCAGCAAAAGAGCAGAGCAAATAAGCCTTGTGTTAGATAGATATTCCTAACATATGGATTCATTTCTATCTATCTATATATAAATCCTAATTTAAAAAACAAAAATTAGATTTAAAAATAACCCCAGTAGAGCTCTTAGACAAAACTAAAACATTGGGGTACAGAGAGGTTGGATGAAAGGCATGGAGAAAGTAATTAAAAGAAAGCTGGTATAGTTATTCAAGTAGAACAGAATGCAGTCTTTCTAACAAATATTGTTAGAAGATCATGCTCCATATTGATGAAAGATTAAAATTCATAGAAGATAAAACTAAATGTATATACAGTGAGTAATAGCTTCAAAATATGAAAAGGAAAAATTGACAAGCACAAAGAAAATGATTTTGACCATGATAATGGGAGACTAATACAACTGTTTCTGTAAATGTTAAACAGACATTATATCAGGATCTAAAAGATTTGAACAGTGCAATTAGCAGTATTGACCTAGTAGACATACATGGAACACTGCAGAAAACAATTGAATGCATACATTTCTCAAGCACCTAGGAAACACTTAAATAAAATGACCATTTAGGAGGCTATGTGCCATCAATATATTTGAAATGATTGAGATTATAGAGACCACACTTTCTTACCACAATGTAATTAATTTAAAATGTCTAACATAAAGATAACTAAAAACTCCCATGGCAGAGAATGCTAATTATTTCCCAGTATCCATTCCCCCTTCTTACTTCAGGAGTAGAACTCAATATTTAACTGGGAACACGGCGGTTCTGCCCACCTTGCAACTGGGTCCTGGGATTGTTTTCAGGTGGAGGTGCTTGGTGCAACTTCCTGGTGACCTGTTTTAGAAAGAAAATAGCTTTTAATTTTTTCTTTTTTTTTGCCTTGTCCATGGGCTGGAATGTAAATGGAGTGTTGGTGGGGCAACCTTCCTCTGCTAAGGAGGGCAGCACCCTGGGGTTGGGAGAGTAACAAAATGGATGGGCTCATTAAGCAGAGCTAGTCCCTCCAATCTGGTCTGCTCACCTACCCCTGAAAGAGAAGTAAACTTCATCTTTTCTTTTTCTTTCTTTTTCTTTCCTTTTTTTTTTTTTTGAGCTTATTTTTAGGTTATGTTATAGCAGCTTATGTCATAATTAATTCAAATTCCCACATATATGGAAACTAAAAAAAACCCTTCTAAACAATTCATAAATTGAAGAAATTATAATGGAAACTAAACTATACATAGAACTAAAGTCAGGAAGAAAATAGGTATATACCTTCCTGTGTGTGTGGGATGCCACTAAAGCAGTATTTATAGTCTTTACAGTATTTATAGTCTTAAGTGTCTGCCCAGTAGAAAAGAAAGGCTGAAATTTAATAAACTCTCCTCAGATCACTTCCTCACTTTGTTCAGTCTGACACCTTTTGCTCGACATTTCACTATGTGGATGCCCTTTTCCCTTTGCTGGGACTCTGGCATCTCTCTTTGAGCTGCCTTGGATGTTTTCCTTGCTCTGCTCCACCTCATGGCTTTAGAACTGGATTGTTCACAATTGGAAGGGAAGGGGAAATGAAGAGCAGTAAACCCACCTCTCTGTTGTTCCCTCATCCCCCCACCCCCCAGGGCCAAATAAGCTCTTAGCAAAATCTGACATAGATGCTAGAAAATAGGAAAACTGCAGGCCAATCCCTCATGATCACAGATGCAAAATATCCAAGTGAAATATTAGAACTTGAATCAAAATACTGTTTTAATAGGACATGAAAATAGATCATGACCAAGTTGGGTTTATTTTAGGAATTCAGTATTCACTTGGTATTAGAAACGGTCAATGTAATACATCATGTTCAAAGAATAAATGACAAAAATCCTATAATCCCAATAGATCCAGGAATAGCATTTGTCATGCTTCAGCATCTGTTCAGAGTAGAAAGTTTAGCAAACTAGGAAGAGAAGTGAACTTCCTTAATCTGATAAGAGTACCTAAAAATTATACAGTAGACCAAATGCATGAAAAGATGTTCAACATCTCTAATCATCAGGGAGATGCAAATAAAAATCACCATGAGGTCATCTCCCACCTGTCAGGATGGCTAAAATCAAAACCACAAGAAATACCAGGTATTGGCAAGTATGTGGAGAACAAGGAATTCTTGTACACTGTTGGTGGGAAGGCAAACTGGTGCAGCCCCTGTGGAAAACAATATGGAAATTCCTCAAATTGGAATTACCATATGATCCAGTAATTTCACTACAGGGTATTTACACCAAAAAGACAAAAACACTAGAATATATATACATCCTAATGTTTATTGCAGCCTTATTTACAATAGCCAAGATATGGAAGCAACCAGGTGTCCATTAATAGATAAGTAGATAAAGATGTGGTATATCGGTGATATTACTCAGCCATAAAGAATGAAATCTTGCTATTTGCAACAACATGGATAGATCTAGAGGGTACAATTCTAAGTGAAATAAATCAGAGAGGAAAATACTATACGATATCACTCATATCTGGAATTTAAGAAACAAATGAGCAAAGAGGCTGAAAAAACTCTTAGATACAGGGAACAAACTGGTGGTTGCCAGAGAGGTGGTGGGTGGGTAGATGGGTGAAATAGGTGAAGGGGATTAAGAATAAGTACACTTATTGTGAGGAACACTGAGTAATATGTAGAATTGTTGAATCATCTTAGTTTCAGGTATGCAATATAATACTATGTTATATTTGAGAAAATTGAGCAGGCAGGATGTCTGGAATTACAGTATCAAATATATTTTCTCTGAAAGCAAGAATGAGACTAGAATGCTTGCTGTCACCACTTATATGCATCATTATCTGGGAGGTCCTAATTTGTGACGTAAAAAGAAAAGTCAGAAAGGTAGGCAGGGGCTGGAATGTATTTTCTAAGTACCTGATGTTTTAAAAAGCCTTTAAATATATTTATCACTTAATTTTTTTTGTGTAAGTTATCACAAATCCTTTAGGGGGGAATAAGGTAGATGGAGGAAATTAAAGATGGCTACAAATTCTTTGTATTTACTAATCTTAAGAGTCTAATTCCTCTCCCCTTGAATCTGGGCTGGCCTTAGTGACTTGTTTGACCAGAATATGGTGGGAGTGATGGACTGGGACTTCTGAGGCTAGGTCATAAAAAATCTTGCAAGTTTTACTTGGGCTTCTTGGAATGCTGTGTCTGGGAGCCCTGAGCCACAACCTAAGTCCTTAAGTTGAAGGCATCTGAGACCTTCAGTACCGGAGAGGACACAGAGGTGTTCAGGTGAACAGTGCAAACTGAGCCAGGTCTGACTATCTGTGTCAAGGTGTCCGACGTATCCGTGAAGCCATCTTAGACCCTCTTGATCAGCCCATCACCTAGTTAAATCCTGTTGAGTAACCTTTGTTAGTTTCACATGAAACAGAATTGCTGATCTGAGCTATTACTGAATTCTTGACCCACAGGACAATGAGATATAATTAAAAGATTAAGTCACTGGGACACCTGGGCGGCTCAGTCAGTGGAGCGTCTGCCTTTGGCTCAGGTCATGATCCCAGGGTCCTGGGATCAAGTCCCGCATCAGGCTCCTTGCTCAGGGGGGAGCCTGCTTCTCCCTCTGCTGCTCCCGCCACTTGTGTGCGCCCATGCGCGCGCGCTCTCCCTCCGACAAATCTTAAAAAAAAAAAAAAAAAAAGACTAAGTCACTAATTCTGTACGTTCATTTCACAACAAAAGATAACCAGAATATAGGGGTAACAAATGAGTAAGTGCAAAAAATGTAGCTTCTAAATAGATACATGGATACTTTCTCTTTAAATTTTATTATGCCTTTTCTCTTAGTGCTTTGTGAATTCCTATATTTTTTTAAAATTCAAGTTTACTCAGATGGACTAAATTTTATTGTACCAGTGTGGCAGACTTAAAGTAATTCTTCTTAGAATGACAGTGCATTTCTATTTAAATATTAATTTTCCCCAAAAAGGACTTCAACCTAGAGTTTAATAAATGTTCCTTGATTAAACTCACTCACTGTTCATTTCTTGAAATGCAAGGTTAGACTGAACAGAAAGAAGACATAAGCCTGAAAATGATTTCTCATGTTAGAGATGATTTAAATTAGTTCATCTGTAGGATCCACTAAGGCTAGGCTTGTTGAGATAAATGTGTCTCTAATTATGTGTTTAGTATCCTACACAGGATGTGTTGACCTCTGTCAGATGATTTAGCTGAATACATTGTTCAATCATTTCCCTTAAAATATGGAGCATCCAAGTTAAGTAATGCATGATAGATTTTGAAGTTTAGTGAGATAAACAATGTTTATTTAATTCTTTAAAATCTTCAGAATAGCTGAGACCTGAAGAACGACTCTATGATAATGTGGAGACTTATAATCAGGTGGAAATACTCAAAGTTCCTGGAATCAAGTCTGGTTTGATTATAATTATAGATGGCCTTGGATGGAAAGCTCCTTAGAGATTTTGTGTATACAATCTGGTGTAGCAAAAACGGTCCAAGTCTGAAGGTCCAGGTGCTTGGGCTTTACTCTTGTCTCCATATTATTTCCATATTATTTGGTTTTAGGAAAATCCTCCCTGTCCCCCTGCCCCGGACTTTAGTTTTCTCATCTGTCAAGTGAAGAGGGTTGGCTTAGCATCAGAAAGATTGGGAGACCTGGGAGGAAGCTGAGGAGCCATATAGTTTAACTTCTTCATTTTACAGGTGAGAAAATAGACCCCTACTGTACAGAGGGTGAGTACATAGTTAATAAGCAAGTTGAGCTATTTTGAGAGTGAGATGGGGCCCCAAAATAATGAAACTCCTGTAAGAGGAACATCTTAATTTTGTGATTAAAAACTGTTAAATTGGTGGGCCTATAGCTCTGTTCAAAAACTTACCAAGAATAAGATTATGCTTAAAATTATGTATCTGTATACATTAAAACAGAAAGGGCTTCATGTTCATAATCTAAATATTAGAACTAACATGAGGATAATCTTGGTATATATTAATCAGTTTCTTTTTTTTTTTTTTAAAGATTTTATTTATTTATTTGAGAGAGAGAGAATGAGAGACAGAGAGCACGAGAGGGAAGAGGGCAGAGGGAGAAGCAGACCCCCTGCTGAGCAGGGAGCCCGATGTGGGACTCGATCCCGGGACTCCAGGATCATGACCTGAGTCGAAGGCAGTCGCTTAACCAACTGAGCCACCCAGGCGCCCTATATTAATCAGTTTCTAAGATGAATCTGTCTCTAATAGATCAGTGGTATAATTTCTAAGAAAAAACATTTCCCCCTAAATTCTTATTCTCAGTTTTCTCATAAAATTAAGATGCATATTAGGGATAATAGGTTTCATAAATTGTTGCAGAATTTTGAGTCTAATATTTTTCTGTAGGTTCAGAACTCAAAATCTTAAAATTGAAATTAGGATGTCCATTGAAAGATTCCTCCCACAGTGTAGGATAATCTAAAACACAATTTATAAATGTCTAAGTTAAATCCTGCCCACTATTTAGTTCTCATCATTTTTTCCAGTCCTTCCTTGATTGCATAGGACCAGTTTAAATTCTTACTGTGTGTAAGATTTGTTTTCAATAATTACAACTACCTAAAAGCTTCAAAAACAAATTTCTCGATGTTCCATTTACTAGTACTTTGATTAAATATTTCCAACTGATCTAAAGAAAATATAACATTTAGATGACCAGAAAAAAGTCACTGTTGGACATATAACTTAGTTCTCTAATTTGTATTTTAAGTGATATAATTATTACTAAAACCTGGTTGATGATGGTCAACAAAAGGAAACCAAGCATGTACTGCCCTGAATATATTTTTTTGTACTTAACATAGGCGTTATTAAAAACATTCTGTGTCAGTCTACCTTAGGAGTCTGCCAACTTTTTCTGTAAAGAGCCAGATTATTTTAGACCCAGTGGGCCATATGGTCTCTGTTGGAACTACTCAACTTTGTCACTGTAGGAGGAGAGCAGCTGAAGACCGCAGTAACTGAATGGGTGTGGTTTGCGTATATTAGTTTCCTAGGACTCCTGTAACAAAGTCCTACCAAATGGGTGGCTTAAAACAAATTTATTCCCTCCATTTTTGGAGGCTGCATATCCTAAATCAAGATGTTGGCAAGGTTGGTTCCTTCTGTAGATTCTGAGGGAGAATCTGTTCTATGTGTGCCTCCCAGCTTCTGGTGGTGGTGGTGGTTGACAGTATTTGGCATTCCTTCATTTGTGGCAGCATAAGTACTCCAATCTCTGCCTCTGTCATATGGTATTCTCCCTCTGTGCCCATCTCTGCATCTCTGGGACTGTGTGCAAATTTCCTTCTTATAAAGATACCAGTTATTAGATTAGGGCTCATCCTAGTCCAGTAGGAGGTCATCTTGACTTGATTACATCTGTGAAGCTCTCCTTTCCAAGCAAGGCCACATTCATAGGTACTTGGGATTAAGACTTGAACATATCCTTTTGGGGGACACGATTCTTTCAACTACACTGTATTCCCGTAAAACTTTATTTACAAAATTGGATGGAAGGACAGTTTTGGCCTGTGGCCCATAGTTTGTCCTGCTCTAACTGAACTTTAAAACAGTATTTGTAAATTTTCACATGTGCAGATTTTATCTTGATGGTCGACTATTTCACCTTATTAGAGGCAGTTTTAATGATATAGGCATTGCAGCTTATTTCAAATGCATTTCTGCTCATAAGTTTCTCAATTTAGGAAGCATGTTTTTAACTAATGCTATATCCACTAAAATTTGTATTCACATTATCATGGCAAACAAATACTTCTACATGTATTCATTAATTTTTTAACTGAATTTCAATAGCATTCATAATTTCAAATGTTTTATGAAATAAATTTGCAAAAGCTTTTCTTAAATTCCTTGAAATGGATAAAGAACTTGAACCATGATTAGAATTAACTGATTTTTAATATTTTGTATTATGTGGTACATCTGTTAAAACTGATGGACCAATATTGATAATTGTCATTAACTGTAGTGCATAGTTAACATTAAGGTTCACGTTCTGGGTTGTATGATTCTGTGGGTTTTGACATCTGCATAATGACACGTATCCACTATTGCTGTTTGGTGCAGAAGAGTTTCACCATCTTAAAAATCTCTTGTTTTTAGTGTTTTCCCTCTCTCCCCTTGTTAACTGATTTTTAAAAACCATCTAATGATATCGGTGTAACACTGGCATCATTGAATTGTTTATTTTTCTACTGGAACTAAAGCATTAATAGCTATTGCTGCCTTTTTTTTTTCCACAAGAAAACTTGGAACTGAAAATAAGCAAAATTATCTTAGAAGAGTAGCCTTTCATCTGAGGGGATGGGGTAACTGGGTGATAGGCATTAAGGAGGGCACTGGGTATTGTTTGCAACTGATGAATCCCTGAACTCTACCTCTGAAACTAATAATACACTATGTTAATTAATTGAATTTAAGTAAAATAAAATAAACAAAAAATCCTGCTTCTCAGAGTGATCTGTAAATTCCTCTTGTGTAGCTGAATGTGTTGTCATCCCCTCTGGGCATCGCTTTACTGAAATAGTTAAAACTTCTGGAGTTGATGTTGGTTCTTCTGTAAATTGGTCTTCTGATGTTTCCAAGGTAGCCCTCGTGGGGGATGGTAAATGCTGATATTATGTAAGTTATACTTGATAATTAGTCTTGACAAATGAAATTTAATACTAAACTTCCATTAACCATGTACTTTTAAAATAATTGCTGAAAAGATTAATTGAAGAAAAGTTATGAAACAAAAAAAATAGTCCTACGTTTATATACCCAGTAAATAAGACCACATAGCAAGAGCATATTCAGATTGCAATTTTTGTTTATATTTTGTTTCATTCCAATTCCAGTATAGTTAACATACAGCATTATATTAGTTTCAATATAGTGATTCAGCAATTCCATACATCACCCAGTGCTCATCACAAATGCTCTTCTTTATCCCCATCACCTATTTCACCCATCCCCCCACCTACCTCCCCTCTAGTAACCATCAGATTGTTCTTCATAGTTGAGAATCTCTTTCTTTGGTTCTTCTTTCCTTTGCTCATCTGTTTCTCAAATACCATATATGAGTGAAATCATATGGTATTTGTCTTTCTCTGACTTGTTTTGCTTAGATCTAGATCCATCCATGTTGTGGCAAGTCGCAAGATTTCATTCTTTATTATGGCTGAATAATATTCCAGTGTGTGTGTGTGTGTGTGTGTGTGTGTGTGTGTGTGTATCTTCCTTATCCATTCATCAACTGATGGACACTTGGGCTGCTTCCATAATTTGGCTATTGTAAATAATGCTGCTATAAATATAGAGGTGCATGTATCTTTTTGAATTAGTGTTTTTGTATTTTTTGGGTGAATACCCAGTAGTGTGATTGGTGAATAGTTGGGTAGTTCTTAACTTTTTGGGGCACCTCCATACGGGTTTCCACAGTGGCTGCACCAGTTTGCATTCCCACCAACAGGGCATGAGGGTTCCTATTTCTCCACATTCTTGCCAACATTTCTTTCTTGGGGTTTTGATTTTAGCCATCCTGATAGGTGTGAGGGGATATCTCATTGTAGTTTTGATCTGTATTTCCCTGATGATGATGAGCATCTTTTCATTGTCTGTTGGTCATCTGTAGAATGTCTATTTAGGTCTTTTGCCCATTTTTTAATTGGCTTATTTGGTTTTTGGGTGTTGAGTTGTTTAAGTTCTGTATAGATTTTGGATGTTAACCCTTTATCAGATAGGTTATTTGCAAATATCTTCTTCCATTCCATAGGTTACAAAGGAAACAGTCATTTGCTGTGCAGAAGCTTTTCATTTTGATGTAATCCTCATATTTATTTTTGCTTCCCACCCCCTCCTCCCCTCCCCCCCTCAGGAGGCATATCTAGAGGGATGTTGCTATGACCAATGTCAGAAATTACTGCCTGTGCTCTCTTCTAGGATTTTTATGGCTGTTTTTTATGCTTCTCAAATTTAGGTCTTTAATTTTGAATCTATTTTCATGTATGGGTAAGAAAGTGCTCCAGTTTCATTCTTTTGCATGTAGCTGTCAAGTGTTCCCAACACCATTTGTTGATGAGACTTTTTCCCATTGCATATTCTTGCTTCTTTTGCTGAAGATTAATTGCCTGTATAGTTGTAGATTTATATCTGGGTTTTCTATTCTGTTCCATTGATCTATGTGTCTATTTTTGTGTCGATACACCACTGCTTTGATTGACTACAGCTTTGTAATATAACTTGAAGCCTGGAATTGTGGTACCTCCAGCTCTGCTTTTCTTTTTCAAGGTTGCTTTGGCTGTTGGCATCTTCTTCCATTCCATGTAAATTTTAAGATTGTTTCAGTTCTGTGAAAAATGCCATTGGTATTTTGAGAGGGATTGCATTAAATGTGTCGATTGCTTTGGGTAGTGTAGAAATTTTCAGTGTTCTTCCAGTCCATGAGCATGGAATGTCTTTGCATTGTGTCTTCAGGTTTGCTCATCAGTGTTTTACAGTTTTCCAAGTATGGGTCTTTTACCTCTTTGGTTAGGCTTATTCATAGGCATCTAATTTTTGGTACAATTATAAATGGGATTGTTAATTTCTCTTCTGCTTAAGATTGCATTTTTTTACACTCTGTAGTAGGATTGCTTAGGCTCTATTTCTCACATACTTGTTATGCATTTTTGGCTTGTATCTTTCCACTGACCTCATCAATTGGTAGCTGCCTGATTTCCTGCAAGATGACATTTGGACTGTGGTGTGAGCCACGTCTCATCTGGGTAGAGCAAGTGGTTGGCAGGAGCAGAAGCATCAAATACTTGTTCCTCCTGCCACTATGACCAGAAGAAAGTGGCTGTTCCTAGCCTCTCCTGGCTGATCATGTTTTATTAATATTAGCAAGGACCCTGCTTTGCAGTCTTTGAAATGGAAAAGTTAGTTATCATGCATCTAGAAAGAGCCAAGAAAAGAGATAGGTTACCTCTGTTTATCTTTCAGATTTTATAAAACTGTTAGTGTGAACATTGTTCACCCTATGTGCATCTCCCACATGATCAGACGAGACCAATGGCAGGAGCTGCATGTATAAAGAGTTGACCAAACCCTTTTAGAAAATCTTGTTTTAATGCAACTACTAATATTTCACTAAAAATCCAAAATAAACACTAAACTTCCAGTATGGAGGACAGCAGGTGTAAATTGTGGCATTGTGGCTGACGGGGATGTATGGCCATTCTTCGTATAATGTCATGTAGTAAAGATGGACTTTTAGAATCTTGAGCCTAACAGAAGTCGTTTATTTTTATAAAAGTGTACTTTTGGGCTTCATTTCTGCATATTATCTCCTGGGGTATTTAATTTTCCTTAAATTAATTTGCCTGAAAAATTTCTCTAAATAATTTTCCCTCCCTTGGAATATGTTTAGTTTAAGCAGGTTAAAGAAAACTGCTTTCTTCTGGAGAGTGCTGCATAGTTATTCCCTGGAGGAATGTAAAAGAGCTTTTCCTGAGCTAGTGGTTCTCAAACCCTGGTTTGAGAATCACCTACTATGCTTATTAAAACTGTAAATTCCTGGGTTTCATTGGTGGTAGAAATTAAAAGTTCAGTTACGGGCGCCTGGGTGGCTCAGTTGGTTAAGCAACTGCCTTCGGCTCGGGTCGTGGTCCTGGAGTCCCGGGATCGAGTCCCGCATCAGGCTCCCTGCTCAGCGGGGGGTCTGCTTCTCCCTCTGACCCTCTTCCCTCTCGTGCTCTCTGTCTCTCATTCTCTCTCTCAAATAAATAAATAAAATCTTAAAAAAAAAAGTTCAGTTACATTTGGGGCACTTTAAAGTTACTGACTTGTTGGCTACCTACTCGTTTTTCTACTTTGAAAATGCATTTCTTTCCTTATGCGTAACAAATATTTACTGAGTATTTATTTTGTATCAAGCAACATCTGGGCATTCCTGATAAATAGGTAAGGTCCCTTAAAACGTCAGGGGTCCCAGAATAAAAATAAGGAATAAGTGTTTAGTGTGTTAACTAGAAAAAAAATATAACCTGGGGAAAGTGATATATATATTTTAGGTTTATTTTAAAAATTGTTTCAAGCACCTGAGTGTGATTAAGGGAAGGATGTATGGACACCATGAAAGAAATAGTAATAGAATATATTACATGTGTATAGTGCTAACCTTTCTGATCTTTTTAAGTGTGTATTTCAGAATGTCAACAATTCTTTTTTGAGAGCTCACTAAAAAACTTTCCCTAAATACAATGATTTTCATAGTTTCTTATGAGTTTGTTCCTTAGAAAAGATGTAATTAAATCTTTTATAGCAATCACATAATGATAGCAAACCTAGCTAGTTAAGATATCAATGATTCAGTAAAATTGAAAAACTAAAGAACTGAGGATACTCTTTTGATAAAAACTGATGAAAATAAGTGATTTTTTTAAGTCAATGAGGATTTTACTAAAATAGATACCATTTTACTTCTAGTAAAAGGTAAATTGGAAATGTACCGTGCCATTATTTAATATACAAGATAGCTATAAAATGATCCACCTTAGAACCACTTCTCATTGCAGTTTTTTGGAAAATCAATCTTTTTGTTGTTGTTGTTGTTGTTGCAAGTCAGTCTTCCCTATAAGGTATTCTTGATGGCACAGCTCGTGAAGATGACATGGATTAGTTAGCTGTATCATGCTAATGAAAGCAGACTTGCTGTGTAGTTTACTTGTGACTGCCAGCCTAGGTGGTGCATGACACTCATCACAAGAGTAACATCAGTTTGAAAGCATGGAGGGAGCAGTTCAAATTCCTGTTCACTCCCCAAATAGCTTGAATTTTGTCTTTCTGTTGAGTCAGCAGCTTGTATCACTTTTGATAAAGGTAAAATAACTTCACACCAAAGATTTAGTGTGTATTTGGTGTTTTTCAGTTCCACTAATTTTTTAGGAGATTGAGAATTACTTAGATACCTGGTTGAAAACTGCAAGTAATAGGGATGAGAGCAGGAAGTTGCCAGTCGTTAAAGGATCCCAATTAAGTGGTGTCTGTTGAATGCAGCAAAGACTTGGTGATATATTGACCATATATGCACATTCAATGGCCTAGTCAAGTCCAGTTTGGAGGTCACTCTTGGAAGAGTGACAAGGCTCTTGGAAGGGTGATAAGGTTCTTGGAAGGGTGATAAGGTTCTTGGAAGGGTGATAAGGTTCTTGGAAGGGTGATAAGGTTCTTGGAAGGGTGGTAAGGTTCTTGGAAGGGTGGTAATGTTCTTGGAAGAGTGATAAGCCTCTCTAAGTGAGATTCTCTGTGCCACTTTGCGTAGTCAGAGGCAGATCTGCATAGGAAGTAGAAAACTTTCTAACAGTAAAGGTTTTGAGTGGAGAGAACTGAATTGAGACAAAGAGTAAATAGGCATTGTATTTTCCCAGTCAGAGCATTAGTTCAAGACCTTTGTGTGCCAAGTCCTTCGATCAGCCAGTGTAGACAGCTACAAGGGAGGTACACTTACCTGTGCACATCTTTTCTTTTGCACTAGAGGTGTGGCAGGTTATTACTTACCCCATGGTTACATCTGGTTATCCCATGGTACCTCTTCCATTAGCACAACTTAATTATAAGCTCTGCATGGCTTCAGAGGAAGACCTGTACTTTGGAAAATAGAAAAGGCTCCATAGCCTCAAATCTAGACTCTGGGGGCATTTATAGCCTAGAAAAACTAAATGATTGAGACCTAGGGCTTCATGCTGCTGAGAGGAAGTAAATATATTTCCTATCTAGGGTATGGAGATGAGAATAGGACATGAAGGGAGGAGACCTTAAACTCTAGTGGGGCTCTGAAAAATGAGATTAGACTCTGTAACTTAGTAAGAGGAAATCATGGAAACCTAGAGAGTTTCCAGAATTTGCAGAGCAATGGGGACTTCAGCTTCTGTGCCCCAGGAGAACTCAGGGAGGTTATAAAGAACCAAATTCCATATTGCCCAGCATGAATTGGGGGCAGAAGAGGATCACCCCTGACTAAGACCTATTATGAAAGGAGCAGTGAGAATCCCCAGACCTGGAGGGATCTTGGAGACCGAGACCAAAGATAAGACCAAAATAAGAACATTCCAGAAGATGCTAGCATGGACAGATGACTCTCAAGGACAAAACTCTGATGCCCCTCAACAAAGACTTGGAATTAGATGTAACTGTGTTTTCCCATAACATTTTTCCCAATGAATTGAGGTTAAATGATGGGGGGCTCAGTGTAGAATAAGTGAGTCATTGGTCATCTGAGATTGTGGATTGAGATTTGTTTCTGCTATAGATGTTCAATTTCTTGATGGCAGAAAATGTCTTTCCCATATCCTCCATCTTCATACCATCTAGTATATTTGCACCTACTTAATAGATTTTTATTTAGCGCTTGCTAAGTGCTAAGGAAATCAGAATTGGTTCTTGCCCTCAAAGAACTCCCTGGAATTGGTTCTTGCCCTCAAAGAACTCCCTGTTAGACTGCAGGCTATACAAGACATGCACATGGACAAGTAATTGCAATATGGTGTGATAGGCACCATAATATGTGCTCAAGGTGTAAAGGGGTCACTAAAAGGGTGGTGATTTACTCTGTGGGTGGAAGAGAAGTCAGGGAATATTTCAGAGAAAGTAGCTTTTAAGAACCCTTTAAGGATGAATAGGAACTTGCCAAGTATTTCAGCAGAGAAAAGGCTTCTCAGGAATGGGAAACCTTGAATAAGGCACAGAGTAATTTCTTTTCTTTCTTTTCCTCTTTTCCTTTTCCCTTTCTTTTCCTCTTTTCCTTTTCCCTTCCTTTTCCCTTCCCTTTTTTCTTTCTCTCTCTCTCTCTCTCTCTATATATATATATATACACTAGAAATATATATATATATATATATATATAAAATATACTAGAAATACTGAATCAAAACAGTTTTACTGATGCAACCTTCAACAGTTAACATTTCTGATTTTATTCAAAACTTTTAAAACTTGCCGGATTCTTACTGGTAAATTTGTAAGTCTTTAGATACATTGACTATTGGACTTTCTTTTTTTTTTTTTTTTTAAGATTTTATTTATTTATTTGAGAGAGAGAGAGAGAATGAGAGAGAGCACATGAGAGGGAGGAGGGTCAGAGGGAGAAGCAGACTCTCTGCCGAGCAGGGAGCCCGATGCGGGACTCGATCCCGGGACTCCAGGATCATGACCTGAGCCGAAGGCAGTCGCTTAACCAACTGAGCCACCCAGGCGCCCGACTATTGGACTTTCTTAACTCTTGAAGATTTTCTTACTGCTGGGAAACAGTAACTAAAGTTTGGCTTATCATTAGGAATGAAGGTAGATTTTGTGCGTTTACCCACTCATGCTTTCAACCTGTCCACATTCAGTATTGAACATGTTTCATACAAGGATTTGCTGCAACTCATTCACTGTATTGTGAAGATAAAAGGTACAATATATTAATTCACTTTGTAAACCCTGCATCACTGGAGTGAGAGGCTCTATTGCATTATGTCCATGGTCCTGATCTCAATCATATAGACCTAGGATGCAGCCCTGGGATGATCAGTAGATTTGTTGAATGACTCATTTATTCACTCATTAATGAATAGTCTTAGAAGTTTGTTGCCAGGATTAAATAAAAAAGCATAGAAAGAGTTAGCACAGTGTTGGATTCTTGGTAAAATATTCAGTATATGAGAGTCGTTGCTATATTATGGCTATTGTGTGAGGCAAATGTAAAATAACAGTAATGTAGGCAAGAATTCTTTTCATCTTAAAGAGGATCCAAATATGCAACAACATGGAAACATTTTAGTTTTACAATCAGCACATTGTGCCCCTTTAGCATTATCATATCCCGCCTTATCTTTTTCTTGGGTACATGTGACATTCTCCTTCCCTCCCCCAGCCTTTTAGGCTTCCTTTAGTGTATCTATTCTGAATGCTTAGAGCTCAATAGATTTGTCTGCAGTCTCCACGTTTTTCCCTGGGAAGCTTGGTTAAGATTCAGTACTTGCCTCTGAATGAGACTTGGCCTTCAGTAAGGGCCAAACACCCAGTTTTCCTCTAGAAGTTTGCAGTCAGCACGACGTGAGCATAAACATCTGCACTCCGGTCATAATTCTCCTTTAACCTTGGGTTTGTTTAGTATACAAGCATTTGTCCTTATAAGTGTCTCCTCCTCCACTATTTTAACGGCAAAGTGAATGTAAACTCCCCACTAGAATGGAAGCTCTACAAGGACAAGAGGAAGGGGTCTTACCTGAAAAAAAAACACTGTTTTTGAGAGGGAAGGAAGGTCAAGTATTACAGGCATGTGTCCTGTAAACCTAAAATTCTGTGTATGTTTAAATCTTGATCGCTTTTTATGGCATCTGTCACAGTCCTTATTCAAAACTTTTTTTTTTTTTTTTTTTAATATATATCCATACATTTCCAGTGCTGTTCTGTCTCTCACTTCCACAAAAGAGTGGATTGAAAAAGCTAAGTTCTGGGCTCCAAGAGCTTTCCTCCCTGATTCAGAGTAGCATATAGACTCTTCCCTTGTTAATGCCATAGGGTACCATTATTAGCTTCTTATCTTGGTAACTTCATCCATTGATCTCACATTCCTGGATAACTGAATTTAAGAACCAGGAGAAAGGCTTGAGGTAAGTGTGAGTCCTTTTGTGCAGATATGTGTGAGATTAGATAACGAGGGACATCCTTGTGTTAGAAGATGCCTTCAGATTACCTGAGTTTATCTGATTCCAGGTCAGTTGACTAAATATTTAAGTTCCTATTTTTCAGGCTGACAAAACTCCTGTCTTCAGGAGTTCAGAGTTGAAGGTCAGAGGTATATGAACAACTATTTTAAGGTCCAGAGAAGGAAGATGGGAGACAAAGAGAATCAAGTGGTTCAAAGAGCAGTTTAGCCATGATCCTCAAAGAAGGACATTGGGCCTATGATTGAGTTTTAGGAGACTGCCTTAGTAAATCTGTGGGGTGAAGGAGGGTCATTAGCAAAGACTCAGAGAACTAATAGGATGATTAGAAAAAATACATAGTGTTACATAAATTAAAGATCAGTGTTTGAGAAGGGTGGAGGTAAAAAAAAAATAGTATATGAAACAGATCTGGCGATTGGGTTTTGTTTAAAAAGGAGTGGCTAACATGAGAAAGCCTCCCTGTGCAAGGTGATGGTGAAAGCTTTAGAGGCAGGGGTTAAAAGCAGTGAGGAGGTCAATGCAGAAAAGGTAGGTCCAAGGCTGAAAGTAGTTTTAACCAAGAAAAAGAGTGAAATAGACCAATAGTAGAAAAAAAGTAGAAGGCCCAAATGAAGATAGATTTTTAGTGTGTAGTCAATTTGAATTTAATGATCGTTTACTCTAAATTTTGAAGAGCAAAACCAAACATTTTAACTCTCTGCAATTACTTAACTATGTTTGCTGGCAGTTTATTTGCCAACACACTGTTAATTATAGTTTTCATTGGCAAAAGTGGTTGTTAATGAGTAGCCTGATAGAGGTAAATGGAGCTCATTGGCCTTTGCCTTTGGATACAACCATCAAACAAGTCATTAACTATTGCTGATGACTAATTTCTTAGAAATTGCTACTTGTTTTATAGCATCGGGGGGTTGCTCCCTGGATCTTCAGTGAGTAAACAATACACAGAACAGGTTACTAAATATAATAAGTGGGATTGTACAGGAGAGTCTACAGTGCAGACTGAGATTTTGGAAGGAGCAGTTGGATCCTTTGAAAGGTTGGGGTCAGCTCACCATTAGGTCACAGTTTTTTCTTTTTCTTTTTTTTTCTTTTTAAAGATTTTATTTATTTATTTGAGAGAGAGAATGAGAGACAGAGAGCATGAGAGGGAGGAGGGTCAGAGGGAGAAGCAGACTCCCTGCCGAGCAGGGAGCCCGATGCGGGACTCTGATCCCGGGACTCCAGGATCATGACCTGAGCCGAAGGCAGTCGCTTAACCAACTGAGCCACCCAGGCGCCCGGTCACAGTTTTTTCTAATGGCTAGTATTGCCATTTATAAAGGAAAGACTGCCATAGAGCCACTATGGTCAGAAAGCAACTTTAGAATGCTGAGTGGTGGCATTATGTACTATTTATCCAGTAAGAGGCGAAGGAACCTTCTTCTCAAAATGTCATGCTGTGCTGAATTTTTAGAACTTAAAAATATGGCTTAGCCCTCCCAAGGGCATCTCTTATTATTAAGGCAGTGGCAATAAAAGACAAAGACCATATGATTTTTCAGGTTGAGGGTTGTTTTGTTTTGATACAGTTTCTGGGGATGATGTGAGTGTTTTCTTCCATAATTGTTGCTTTAAAAAAAATAGTTCCAACAGTCTAGGTTTTTCATGTATTTAGGTATTTCAGGCATACCAGGGGGTCCTCACAGTCTTTTCCATCAGGCTGATGGATGTTGAAATCGGGCAGTGCCTCTTGATCATCCTGCACATCTCAGTAAAACACTGTTTTGTTTTGCTTTTGTCTGGGATTTTGTTGCTAATCTCTTAATCAGGGCTCTGGTGATTAAACTTGCTATTTGTTAAAATATAAATAAATGAATGTTCACTTTCCACATTTATAATGAAATGTTTACAACAGGAGATAAGTTAACAAAAATATACTTAATGAAAAAGTTGGGGGCTATTGCCAAGTTTCTCTAATGTCCTAACTTCCTATCTATGCTGGAAATCAGTGATTTTTCTTAACTCCAACACTTCTGTAAAAATCTAGTTAATTTACTTCACAATAAACCAAACAGCCTGATGTATGGAATTGTTTAAATTGTCTGATTATCTCTATTTTATAGATACGGGATGGGGTTTGAGGAACCAGCCTTTTCCAGGGCATTTTGGGAAGCAAATGCTGCCCCCCGCCCCCCCCCGCCCTTTTACCTGCAGCCTTGCTGTGTGAGCTCATGCTTAAGCTGCCGGAGGAGAAAAGGTTTCCTTAGGGAGATGCACTTTAGACAGTGTGAATAATTGGGGTTTTATTTACTGCTGAGGAATAAACACATGCTGGCATTTTTATTACTGTTCCGGGACTTGTATGCATCATTTTCCATGATTGCCGTTGCCCAGCCGGGTTGCTACTTGGGCAATCTGACAGACAGAAAATGTTATCTCGTTGCAGATTCTCTTTTTAATTATCAGGGATTTGGAATTCCAATCCAAGAGATTAAAGTTGTGCAAATAAATTAAAAAAAATGCACAACACAAAACCTCCAAAAGTCAGTTCCTAGTTTTACTTTCAAGAATTTTCAGAATCCAGATCACTTCAAGGTCATTTCTGTAATGCAACAATGATAATCTTTGATCATATCATGGAAAAATCTGTGAGCTTGATCTAATTTTTCCCCTTTTTTTTGTTCTAAGGTTATTAAGATGAAAATGTTAATCTGTTTTTAGATTCCAATTATCACTGAAACCATAGAAATTTGGGGACAAGAATGCCCATTAGCACTTTTACCCATGGGCCATGGGTATTCAAGTTTTTCATATCTTGCTAATTATCAGAAGTAAAAATGCATACCACATTTGTTAAAAAGACCATGTACTGCATCTCTTTAAAAACACAGCATTTCATTAACCCTTATAGATTTTTCACAATTTTTGCCATGTGGAATGGCAGAAAATTGAAGTGGAAATGATCTAATTATTAAAGTTATATGTTGCTTATAATAGCTCTAAGTCAGATTTTCTTCATGCAGTCTAAAATACACAAGTTCAGCGGTAAACACTGAGTTTTAAAATTAGAATCTTTTTCTGTACAGTCCCTCTTTCCTTGTATTAATTTAAAAAAAGTTTAACAAAAGTTTCCTAGAATCTTGCTGATTTCTAAAGCTTTAACACCTCTCCAGGTGTATACATATCAGCAGTAATCAAATATTTTGGTGGAAATGTTAAAAATCAGGAAAAAAAATCATCATGTGATCCTGCAGTTGGGGCTAAAACTTGTATTCCACCCCTCAATTTTATTTATCAGTTGTGTGAGTTATGTCATATAACTGCTCAGAGGCTCAGTTTCCCAATAGATAAAATGAAGGAAGGGATTAAACTAAAGAGTATCCAGGATTCTTTCCAGAGCTACCTCTATGTGATGTTTTTTTTTTTTTTTTTTGTCATTAATACTTGTTCACTGGAAGCTTGGGCTGTTGTTAAGGCAGGTGATAATTCGCCTGTTGTCTTTGTGAGGAATGGTTAAGAGAGTGCTGCTAGAACTAGACTGCCTTGGTTTGAATCCTACCTCTGCCACTTAGTAGGTATTTGGGAGCAAGTAAATCTATTTGTCAGTTTCTTTACTTGCAAAACCAGGATATAGTAATAGGAGCTACCTCACAAGTTTGTCAGAGGATTAAATAAGTCAGTTTATGCCAAGACTTAGAACAATACCTGATCCATAGTCACACTCTAAGCATATTACTGTTGTGATTATAAAATGTAAATCAACTTTCAGTACTGGATCCAGGAGCCACGCTAGGTGGTTCAGACAGAAAGGCATTTTTATTTTTTTAAAGATTTTATTTATTTGACAGGGAGAGACACGGCGAGAGAGAGAGCACAAGCGGGGGGAGTGGGAGAGGGAGAAGCAGGCTTCCTGCTGAGCAGGAAGCCTGATGCAGGACTGGATCCCGGGACCTGAGCTGAAGGCAGACGCTTAACGACTGAGCCACCCAGGCGCCCCCAGAAAGGCATTTAATACAGAAGATCAGGGGCTCACGAAATGGGGACAGTGTTTGAATAAGGGGCAGGACTGGAATACTGGCTCAGGACCTACTGCTGCAGCTGCAATCCAGTGATCAGGAGGCTGCAGCTATTGCTTTCATCACTGAGGCCACCTCTGCCCATGGAATGTTGAGTTTGGACGACTCTGTGACCTTCCTTTCAGCAGAAGCAGTAGCGGGAGGATGGTCTCGGACTCAGGCATTCACAATTCCATATGAGCACATTGCATTGCTGGAATTGAATTTGCATCCAGAGCTCTGGCTACAGAATTGTCCGGGGAACATAGCCTTTACTTTTTGGCCCCTGCTGTTGTATAGGAATACTGTAAGAAGGCGGGAATGGGTGGTGAGGGCTGACCAGTTCCATCTAGCTCTAGCTACCTAACCATGTCATTCTCTTTGCCGAGGCCCCCAAGTCATATTTTTAAGAATGAATTCTGTCCCTGATCTATTATCTCCATAATCCTGCCTCTAACCCTATGAGCTGTGTTACTATTCTTATCCTTCATTTTGAGAAGAAAACAGGCCTAAAGCAGTTCAGTATCTTGCCCGAGCTGCAGTGGTAGAACCTCGGTGATCTGACTCTAGATCCTGGGCTTGTCTACTATGTTGCATGTTGTATGCTTTAGAGTTGTACCTTCATGTTCTCCAGGGACTAAAGGAAGGAGGCCCATTCATTCAGTTCAGCCGTACATACCACACTGGATGACTTGAAAACTAGAAATGTTTTTAGTGAAAATGTTGACATTATTGACATTCTTGATTTCTTCAAGATGTCCACAAACTAGACTGCTGAATAAGATGGTTCTGGGTGGGCAGAGGGAGAGTGAACACCACATTAAAAAGGACATAAATAATATACATGTCTAGTGTCGGGTCAGTTTAATCCTTTTGATTGTGTCCCGAATGAGCAAAGGCTGATTACTGAAGGTGTGGCTGCTAACATCTGAAAAATTACATCTTACTACTGGGCATTCTAGTATATTTCTTCATATGAAACAGATGTATCTTTTGGATTTTCCCAACATAATTCTGCCTTCTAGGATTCCAGAAGAGAGAATTTTCTATTTATGAAAAAAACTGAACATGGGTTCTTAGACACATTTTGGATGTGTTTTTCATTTGAGTGCATACTATGTTTTAGGTGCTGTTGTATGAGCTGGTAATGCATTTAATGGAAAAAAAATGCAAGGTTCTAATGATAGCCCCATTCTATGAGGAAGACAGGAAATACATATGTAAATGAATGAACAGCATACTTGAAAGGTTTGAAAACTAAGATGAAGCAAAAGTTGGGATTGAAATAAATGCGTTACTTTAGGCTGGTGCTGGAAGTCTTCTCTGTGAAGTGAAGTCATGTTTGGAGATCAGAATAATGAGAGATATCAGAAAGACTGATACAAGCATGGGGAGAAAAGAAAATTCAAAGGCCAGAGATGGGAAGGACCCCGATGTGTTTGAAAGCAAAAAAGTAGTTGACTGTAGACAGGGGTAGTAAGAGAGGAGTGGTACAGTTGGAGTTAGGGAGTTAGGCTTAGATTGTATAGGACCTTGTGAGTGAAGTAATGCATTTGGATGTGACTTGACCTGCATGGGAAGCTGTACTAGACTATAATTATTAGGGGGAATGGTATAAACCAATTTTTGCTTTATAAAGATCATTTGGCTACTGTGTGTAGGAAGCCCTTTGGAAGGTGAGCATGAAAGCCAAACTCACCAAGAGGCTGTCAGTTTAAGTGAGAAATGATGTCTTGAATTAAAATTGTAGCAGTGGAGATGGTAAGAATTGGTCAGACTCTCGGGTTAGTTTTGGTGGAATTCCTATGCCCTGGTGGATGGGTTTGGGAGTATGAGGAAAAAAGAGGAATTAAGGATGACACCAAGGTTTTAACCTGAGCCACAGGGTGGCTAGTGGTGTCATTTACTGAGATGAGTGACTTATAGGTGGAACATCAAGAATTTTCTTTTAGGTCCATTGTGAGATGTGTTGTTACACATTCAAGTGGAGATGGGGAGTAGTTGCATATTTGAATCTGGAGCTCAGGGGAAAGATTGAGGCTAAATATTTGGACCTGGACATGATCAAAATATGGATGCTATTTGAAGCTATGAGTTGGCATAGGATTTTCTAGGGAGACTAGTAAGAAAAGTAAGCAGGCCAAGAAGAAAACATTAGATAATTGAACACATTTGGTAGGGGAGGAGTTAGCAAAGGAAACTGGGAAATAGAAACCAATTGACTAGGGGGAAATGTGCATACTTAGTGACATAGATACGTAGAGAATACATGGATAACAGAATCAACCAGTTATGTCAAATGCTACAGGACATTTAATAAGAGGACAGTTGACGGGGCGCCTGGGTGGCTCAGTCAGTTAAGCGACTGCCTTCGGCTCAGGTCATGATCCTGGAGTCCCGGGATCGAGTCCCGCATTGGGCTCCCTGCTCAGCGGGGAGTCTGCTTGTCCCTCTGACCCTCCTCCCTCTCATGCTCTCTGTCTCTTAAAAAAAAAAAAAAAAAAAAAAAAAAAAAGGACAGTTGATCATTAGAATTAGCAAAAGGAAAACAGAACATTAGTTACCTTAAGAATGGGTTTTGGGGTGCCTGGGTGGCTCAGTGTTAAGCGTCTGCCTTCGCTTTGGGTCATGATCCCAGGGTCCCGGGATCGAGCCCTGCATCGGGCTCCCTGCACAGTAGGAAGCCTGCTTCTCCCTCTCCCACTCCCCCTGCTTGTGTTCCCTCTCTAGCTGTGTCTCTCTCTGTCAAATAAATAAATAAAACCTTAGAAAAAGATGGGTTTCAAACACTGTGAGGACATAAGCTCAGTTGGAGTAAGTTGTGTAGACAGTGGCGGGGGGGCAGTATTTTCTTCTGTGACATGTTGATATTTCTCCACCCCAGCATGTATGGAGAAATGCAAGCAGGGGTTCATTAATGAGGTCAGAAAATTGGTGGCTCTAGCTTTTGACCCCAGGGCTATATATGCATGGTTTGAGGCTACTCCTGCATAACCTTTTTGCATCCTGAAATAGAGATTGGGGATTAGAATTTCTACCAGCAAACCTATTATTGTTCAGAAAAGTAGTGAAACAACCTCATACTACTCTTATGGTATGTTTCAGTGGATTTGATTAATAGAAAACCATGCTATTTTTAGCATAATTGAGCATTATATCTGGGGAAAGTTCAGGAGAGATTAAGTAGGCAGTGAATGCCCTGGTTTGTAGATGGCTGTTGGAAAATTTGAATAGTTTACAAAAATGAAGTTCTTTCTTCAAATATCAAACAGTTCATTGAATTATGTTGGCATTCCTGGACACTAATGCACATAATGAGAGAATATTCTCCATTATACATGACATCTGGACTGGGAACAAAAACAGAATGTCAGCAGATCTAGAAAGGTTATGATAATGGTTACAGCCAATCTGGCTGACAATGCTGTGTGTTCTTTTGACGGCCTGTGGGTGAGCAAGACAATCCTTTGAAACCAAATAAACACATTAACACAAGACAAGCAATGTTCTGAGACGGTGCCAACTTGAAAATGTCCTGTGTGGACTCCTCTCAGGGGTTGTGAATTTGGGGAAGGTGTATTTTGGGATATGTCACTAAATTCACTGAAATGTAGGCCTTTCTTTCCTCTTCCCTATGGAGACAATTTGGAAGTGTTGTTTAAGGGTTAGTAGCTTATGCCAAGATGTGGATGTTGACGTCCTAGTTGTTTCCTGACTCCCCTTCTGTGAGCATATGTTCAGCTTGGCTTGTCTGCGTTGTCTGGAGGAGGCTTCCAGACTGATTCTGGGCAGAGCTAGGCACTTGCTGAAGAGCACCTGATCCCACTTCATTTCTCTGTATCCTGGCTTACTGCCCCAGTCACCAGTGGAAAGCTGGCAACTTGAGTTTGGCCCTCTCTGTAAAGAGAAGCACCATAGTTACTGCTTGTATGAAATAGTGTTTGTGGATTACAAAAGAAGACCTCTTGACTTGTTTTGATAATCTTTGGGAAATAGATGCCTTAAATATTCCATAGTCAAAATGATCACTGGGATGACAAAGAGGACAATGCACATGAAAACATTTTGTCAGCTATAAGGCACACGCTAAACAATTAGTTGTTATAAATATTAGTGTTTCAAAGGATAAGGATATTTATACATAAAACAGTTAATAACAAAAATAAAGGAACTGATAGTAATACAATACTAGTAGGGGACTTTAATGCCCCACTTACATCAATGGACAGATTATCCAAATAGAAAATCAACAAGGAAACTGTGGCTTTGAATGACACGATGGGCCTGATGGATTTAACATATTCAGAATATTCCACCCCAAAACAGCATAATACACATTCTTTTCAAGTGCACATGGGACATTCCCCCAGAATAATCACATATTACGTCACAAAACAAGTCTCAACAAATGCATGGTATGAATTTGATCCTTATGAATCTTTCTTGATCACAACACTATGAAACTAGAAATCAACCACAAAAAATCTGGAAACCACAAATACATAGAGGTTAAATAACATGGTCCTAAACAATGGGTCAACCAAGAAATCAAAGAAGAAATAAAAAACATAGAGAAAAAAGAAAACAGTCCAAAATCTTCAAGATGCAGCCTAAGTAATTCTAAGAGGGAAATTTATACCAATACAGGCCTACCTCAAGAAGCAAGAAAAATCTCAACCTTATACCTAAAGGAGCTAGGAAAAGAACAAACAAAACCCCATGCCAGCAAAAGGAAGGAAATAATAAAGATTAGAGTAGAAATGAATGATACAGAAACAAAAAAATCCCAAGAGAACAGATCAAAGAAAGCAGGAGCTGGTTCTTTGAAAAGATCAACAAAATTGATAAACCTGTAGCCAGACTCATCAAAAAGACTCCATCACAAATGAAAGAAGAGAAATAACTGACAAATACAAGGGATAATGAGAATATTATGAAAAACTATATGCCAAAACCTGAACAACCAAGATGGAATGGATGAATTCCTAGAAACACGTAACCTATCAAAACTGAAGCAGGAAGAAATAGAAAATTACTGATTCAGTTTCACTGCTGGTAATCAGAAAACTCCCAGCAAACAAAAGTACAGGACCAGACAGCTTTACACTTGAATTCTACCAAACATTTAAAGAAGAGTTAATACCTATTCTTAAACTATTCCAAAAAATAGAAGGAAAGCTTACAAATTCATTCTGTGAGGCCAGCATTACCCTGATTTCAAACCCCCCCCCCCAAAAAAAAAAAACACACAAAAAAAACAAAACCGCAGGTCAATATCTCTGAATATAGATACAAAAATCCTTAACAAAATATTAGCAAACCAAACCCAACAATACATGAAAAAGGTCATTCACCACAATCAAGTGGGATTTGTTCCCAGGTTGCAAAGGTAGTTCAAATTCACAAATCAGTCAATGTGCTATGTCACATCAAGAAAAGAACAACCTATGATTTCAATAGATGCAGAAAAAGCATTTGATGAAGTGCAACATCAATTCAGGATTAAAAACTCTGAACAGATTAGGTTCAGAGGGAACATACCTCAACATAATAAAGTGCTTATGTGAAAAAACCCACAGCTAACATCCTTTTCAGGGTGGGGAGGGGGCGGGGAACAGAGCTTTTTCCCTTTAGGTCACGAACAAGATAAGGATGTCTACTCCCACCACTTTTATTCAACATAGTGCTAGAAGTCCTAGCCACAGCAATCAGACAAGAGAAAGGAATAAAAGGCATCTAGCTTGGTAAGAAAGAAAGAAAACTATTTGTAGATAACAAACTATATGTAGAAAACCTTAAAGACTCCATCAAAAAACTAGAACTGATAAATGAATTCAGTAAGGTTGCAGGATACAAAATCAATGTGCAGAAATCCATTGTATTTCTATATACTAATAAGCAGCAGAAAGAAATACACAGTCCCCTTTACAATTGCACAAAAAAATAAATACCTAGGAATAAACTTAACCAAAGCAGTTAAAGACCTGAACTCTGAAAACTATAAAACACTGTTGAAAAAAATTGAAAACAAAAAAAAAAATGGAAAGACATTCCATGCTCATGGGTTAGAACAGATGTTGTTAGTGTCTATAGTACCTAAAGCAGTCTACACATTAAATGCAGTCCCTATCAGAATACCAATAGCATTTTTCACAGAACTGGAACAAACAGTCCCAAGATTTATATGGAGCCACAAAAGGCACCAATAGCCAAAGCAACCTTGAAAAAAACCAAACCTCGAGGTATCACAATTTCAGACTTCAACTTATATTGCAAAGCTATAGTAATGGAAACACTTTGGTACAGGCACAAAAACAGATATGTAGATCAATAGAACAGAATAGAAAGCCCAGAGATAAATCCGTAATTATATGGTCAATCTTCAACAAAAGGTATGCAATGGGAAAAAGTCTCTTCAACAAACTGTGTTAGGAAAACTGGACCACTTTCTTACACCATACACAAAAATCAAAATGGGTTGAGAACCTAGATGTGAAACGTGGAGCCATAAAAATCCTAGAAGAGAGCACAGGCAGTAACTTTGACGTTAGCCATAGCAATTTCTTTCTAGATATGTTTCTTGAGGCAAGGGGAACAGAAGCAAAAATTATTGGGACTGCATGAAAATAAAAAGCTTCCACACAGCAGAGGAAACAATCAACAAAACTAAGAGACAACCTACTGAATGGAAGAAGATATTTGCAAATGACATACTGATAAATGATTAGTATCCAAAATATATAAAGAACTTCTACAATTCAACACCAAAAAAAACCAAACCCCTAAATAATCTAATTAAAAATGGGCAGAAGACATGAACAGACATTTCTCCAAAGATGACATTCATATGACCAACAGACATAAGAAATGATGCTCAACATCACTCATCAGGGAAGTGCAAATCAAAATCACAATGAGATATCACCTTAGCCTTGTCAGAATGGCTCAACTCAGAAATGCAAGAAACAAGTATTGGCGTGGTTGTGGAGAAAAAGGATCCCTCTTGCACTGTTGGTGGGAATGCAAGCTGGTGCAGCCACTGTGGAAGACCATATGGAAGTTCCTCAAAAGCTAAGAGAACTACTCCATGATCCAGTAATTGCACTAATGAGTATTCAAATATGAAATCAGGAGTTTGAAGGGTTACTTGCACCCCTATATTTATAGCAGCATTATTTAGAATAGCTAAACTATGGTAGCAGCCCAAGTATCCATTGAAAGATGAATGGATAAAGATGTGGCATATATATATATATATATATATATAATGTACACACACACACAGTGGAATATTATTTGGCTGTAAAGAATGAAATCTTGCTGTTTGCAATAGCATGGTTGGATCTAGAGAATATAATCCTAAGTAAAATAATGCAGTTGGAGAAATACAAATGCCCTATGACTTCACTTGTATGTGGAACTTAAATGAAAAAGGAAAGACAAATGAAAAAAGACTCAACTATATAGAACAGAGGGTTACCATATGGGGGGGGTGGGAATGGGTGAAACAGGTGAAGGCCATTAAGAGTACACTTATCTTAGGGCCCCTTGATGGCTCAGTCAGTTAAGCATCCGAGTCTTGATTTTGGCTCAGGTCATAATGTCAGGGTTGTGAGATTGAGCCCTTCGTTGGCTCCCTGCTGGGCATGGAATCTGCTTGAGATTCTCTCTCCCTCCCTCTGCTCCTCCCCACCCGCCCTCTCTTAAAAAAAAAAAAAAAAAAAAGTGCACTTACCTTGATGAGCACTTAGTAATCTATGGAATTGTTGAATCATTATGTTGTACCCCTGAAGCTAACACAACACTGTATATTAACTATACTTGAATTAAACACATATGTATATATATTTGTTTCCACATTCCTATATTCTATATTCTTACTGCTATATTCGTTTGTATACCCTCTTTGGAGAAATGTGTATTCAAGTCCTGTTTGGTTTTTAAATTATTTGTGGTTTAAGTTGAAGGCACTTCTTGTAAATTCTGTGTATTAACCACTTACCAATTTACAAATATTTTCTCCCATTCCATATGTTGCCTACTTACTGTGTTGATTTTTGTCACGTGATGGACAGTTTTTACTTTAGATGTAGTACCACTTTTTAAAAAAATTTATTTTTTTGTTGCCTGTCCTCTTGGTATCACATCCAGGAAATTCTTGCCAAATCCAGTGTCCTAAAGCTTTTCCTGTTTTTTTGTTTTTTTAAGAGGCTTACGAGTTTGAGGTCTTATGTTTAGGTATTTGGTCCATTTTGAGTTTGTGTCTATAATGCAAGGTAAGGGTCCAAATCCATTCTTTTGCATGTAAAGATCCAGTTTGCCCAGGAACTTTTGTTGAAGAGACTGTCCTTTCCCTATTGAATGGTCATAGTATCTGTGTCAAAAATCATTTGGAGTTTAAGAATTACATTTTCTTAGTACCCTGAAGATTCTGTGGAGCTATTTTTGAGTTTCCATTTTAGCTTTTGAGGAGTCTGCTTTTAATTGCATTGTTCAATTTTTTTTTTTCCAGTTGCTTTTAAGACCTTTTTATTCTTTTAAAAAAAGTTCACTGTAACAAATCTAGGTGTGGATTTCTTTGTTCACCTGGCTTGAGATTTTGGGCGATACCTAAACCTGAGGATGGGCATCTTTCATTTACTGATGGTTCCTCATCAGTATTTCTTTAGTTATGCTTCATTTCTTTCTAGAATCTTTTTCTGGAAATCTGAATAGATCTGTATTCTCTCTTCTCAGTTTGAACTTGGTGTTTCCTAGCTTCTTAGACTCCATATTTATCATCTTTTTGTCTCTCGTTGTTACATTCTGCATTTAGTCTTTAGCTCTTCCAGTTCATTAACTTTTCTTCTGTGTCAAGTTATTTTAACCTGTCCATTGAAACACTGCATTTTTCATTTGTTTACAACTTTACTAATCAGAATCATGTTTTTGATAGTTTTATATTTTTTTACTAACTTTTTACTTTATTAAATTCTTTTTAAGATTTATTTTAGAGAGGGGGGAGGGACAGAGGGCAAGAGAGAGATGTTAAGGAGGCTCCATGCTTAGTGCCAAGCCAGGAGGAACTCGATCTCACGACCCTGAGATCATGACCTGAGCTGAAATCAAGAGTGGGATGCTTAACCAACTGAGCCACCCAGGTGCCCCAGTTTTTGTTTTTTACTATTTAAAAAATTGGTTATTCATGTTTTATATTGTGTCTGATAATTTAAATACCTGCAGTTTTTTTGGGTCTGATTAGTTGTTGTAGGCATCTCACTCACACAGGATTGTTTCCTGTTGTGACTTTGTTTTGATTGTGAGCTTATGACGGCCGAGTTTTTTTTATCTGTGGGAATTGTATGAAGCCTGAGGTTGAGGTAATTTTTCCAGAGAGGATTTAGGTTTGCCTCTTCTAAGTTACCTAGGGACACTACAATTTGGGCTAGTTTAACCTAATTCTCTACTTGAGGTTTTTCAGACCATAAAAGTGATGTAAATTCTGATTCTGCATCTGTTAGGAAGTTAACCTTATTAGGAATTTTCAGGTGAGACTTCTTTCTCACCCTCTGTGGCCTATGCCTGGTCAGGCGATTTTCTTTATTGTCTTCCTTTGTGGGGCTTTTATTTGTATAGGTCAGTCTTCTGTGTTCATTTTTGGGGTGGAGTTTAACTAGCCTTTTGGAGGATTGTGATCTGACTTCTCATCTTTTTTTGGATGCCTTCAAGTTTTCGTCCCCCCCCCCCCAAAAAAAAGGCAAGTGCTTGTGGTTGCTTTTGGAGGTCCATTCGTTTCTGTGCCTGGCTTCTGCTTTGGATTTATTATTATTTTTGGCCTCTGAAGATTTTCCCATTTTTTCCTGCCAGATCAGGTAAATTTAAAAAGACACTTTAAAAATCTATCATATTAAAGGCACTCAGAGGAGATCTAGCCTGTTATAATGCTGGATATAGAATTCCTACTTGGCTTATATATTTGAAACTTACATAAGTTTAAGTTACTATCATAATTAGAATCATTTATAATTTAATATGACAAATTTATTCAGCTAGAATAGTTTGCATCCCCCTGTTCACTTTTTGATTAAATGGGTACCTTTAAAAATTCAGTTTTATGCAATGTTCGGTTATGTTCATATATACAGCTCAGTTACAGAGCCCATCCTATTGGGGCTGGAAATGTAGTCCTTGACTAGGTGTGAACGTTGAATAGGAGGCTGAATCTCTGGCGGACAGTCTGTCCCTACTAGAGTCCTTTTTTCTGGCCGGCAAGTATCTGTACACACACTTTTTCCCATACCCAGAACACACATAAACCCCTTGCCCAAAGGAGAAAACTCGAAACCTGTTTTTTACTCATCCAGCTCAAAGTTTAGGATCCACCTGGTTTCCTGGGGTTTGGTAGCCTGTACAGTGAAAGATATGTTGGTTCTTCTGGAAGTTCTTAAGATGTGGAAGGCCTTATGTGAGTCTCATGAATTCGTCTGTCAGTCATACTGTGGCTTATTTGATTCCACCTCTTTTTCATACTTCTCTGTAATCTCTTTTACTTAAAAAAAAAAAAGTCCCTACATGTGACCCCAGTTACTTCCGCTCTCCACGCTTTTAGTGCTAGGAACATTCAGCACTTTATGTGAGGTAAGTTAAACACTGATTTTCTCTGTGTTGTGGGGGGGTCGCTCAGCAGGGTGGCTTGCAGACCTGGAGTGTTTGTCTTTGGTGGGGCAACTTTTTGCGCTTCAAACCTGTTTTATTTACTGGCGTGCACACCTCTTGGGAGGAACGTGGAGTCAGGATGAGCTCCAGCCCCTACTCCATGCCTGGAAGTTCCATTCCCCTCTGCCTCTGGCCATGGGGCCATCTTTGCTTTGTGATTCCAGCATCCTTATTTCTCAAGATCCTCTTTCCCATGTGGCTCATCTCAAAGCTCCCAGCCCTTGCCGTCGTACCTCAAATATACCTGGAACCTAATCGTGGCCAGGCTTCAAATCTTGCCTCTCCACGGCGCCCCACTTCCTACTCCATGCAAAACAGCATGACCAAAAACAGAGCAAAAACACCCAGTTCCTTTTTGGGCAGAGCTGTTGCCTGGTTTCCTGTGCCAGAATACCTCAGTCTTGGCTTTCGGATAGGGTAAATGAATATTTATTTAGTGTTTCACTGTATTTTATGGTGGTAATATGAGGTATTGATTGAAATTATTTCTCTGAAGCCAAAATGTCCCATGTGAATATCTATAGCACTGAGAAAGAAGGAAAATGGGAATGGTGTGTGTGGGGGGGGAAGGGTGGGTGGGTGGAACTCTATCAAATCAGTTAATTTTTCCCCTTTACATAGAATATTGTCTTTCTGTATTGAAACCAAAAAACAGGCATACAGCATGGGGAGCAGATAGACCAGCAGCTGTGATAACTTGCCTGGAAGCATGGCTTTTGAAGTAAAAGTGGAACCATTTGAGATAAAATGAAAAATTGGGCCCCACATGGAAACAAACCTTAACTTAGGAAAATAAAAACCAGATCATTGAGGATTCAAAGATTATATCCTGTTCTGTTTGCTGTACTTGGTGCTTAAGAGTCTCCTGGATCAGTTTATAAACTTCAGCCCCTCCTGGGCTTTTGTGTAAGGTCAGAAGCATGTTGAGAATTTGAGGAATGCCACGTGGAGCTTTTGTATTCCAGGACATGTGTGAAGGAAAAGAGCCCGTCTCGGTGATTACTTGGTTTTATTTTTAGAACCACCTCTTTTCCTGTCATCTCTCCCCTCTTCTTTCATAATACTATCAAGATGGCCGATAGGCAAGCGTAGACCGGAGTTTGGAGGAGAAAAAAGGCTAATCCTAACTCAGCCTAAGGGAATTGCTAAGAAATCAGAAGTTAGCTAATGAGCACAAATAGACCACTATTCTTGAAGATGCAATGTAGAAAAACACCTAAAATAAACTCCGGGGGAGGAGGAGAGAAGTATGAGATTCACACTTCCCCATGCTCTTCATTTCCAAAGTGTTGAGAGAAAAGTGAGGGATTACTTGAAAAATTAAGTGAAAGTTCGAATAAATTATTTTGATTAAAGGAAGCTGTTGATGAAATAAAAAAAAAATAGGTGAAAATATGGAATAGTACCAGGAAGACAAGAGAACGTGCTTTATGTAAATGTCCCAATATCTGAAACTTAACAACTATTTGAGGTGCCATTTAAAAACTTATAAACTGTTGTTATGGAAGAAAACTTCAAAATGCTAAGCCAAAAAAGAACACCAAACCCACACACCTGATGACAGTGTTAAATAGGTTAGAAGAATATAAATCAAAGTTAACAATTGATAAATTTGAAGTGAAATCTTCAAACCTTTGAAACTCTATCAGTATTTGGGGGGATGTGTGATTGCCGTGGTAGAAGCCACTTACCCTAAATCTTGAAAGAAATGTTTTTCCCTCTTCCTCACCTTTCCAAATCACTTACTTGGAAGAACACTTGCTGGCTGCTCAGCTCCTACGGTCTCTTCTGTTCTGAAGAATTAGGAAGATGATCTGTGAGCTAGGAAAGTGCCAGAAGCAGAGGAGACTGGATCCAGTGACCTCCATGATGTGGGAACAGGGAACCAGAACCTTCCAGGGCCAGAGAGATGTGAAGAGCAGAGTAGTCTGAGAACAGGAGAAAAGTAGAAAGGAGAGGAAAAGAGAATTTCACAAGTGTGACTGTGAGTTTAAAATTAGAATCTCTTTGAAGTACTTTGAGGTGCATTAAGTATCGGAATCCATTTTTTTTTTAATATGTGCTTTTGGCTATTCCTTGAAGCAGAGTGGCTCTTGAGTCCCATGGAATTCCTCCTGTGTTTAGGTTAGAATTAAGTAATAATCCCTATGATGGATTCCAGTAATGAGGATCTTTGACAGCAATGTCATCACTTTTGTAAAAATTCATCTTTTTTTTTTTTAAGGTTTTATTTATTTATTTGACAGACAGCGAGAGAGGGAACACAAGCAGGGAGGAGTGGGAAAGGGAGAAGCAGGCTTCCCGCCAAGCAGGGAGCCTGATGCGGGGCTTGGTCCCAGGACCATGGGACCATGACCTAAGCAGAAGGCAGACGCTTAATGACTGAGCCACCCAGGTGCCCTAAAAATTCATCTTTAAAACACAAGTACTTTGAATGTCCAGTGATAATTTGAAAATGTCTTTTTTTTCCTCCTGATTCTCTTGGCTGTAAACATAGTTAAATGAGGTTAAGTGAATTGGCTTTTGTAGTTACTTGTTGGACAGTGAGTAGAGAGTAGGAGATGATTGTTTCTGCATATTTTTCAGTATCTTAGTACACTTCTATAATGAATTCTGTAGCCTGTTTGGGTATTTAAGAGGCATGGATGGAGTGAAATTGGGAATATGACTATTAAAATTCTGTTAAAGTATTTTCCTGGTTTTTCAAGGCCTCTGGTCTCTATATTTCTTAGGCACTGAAAATTATGCTACTTGAGCAATTCTTTGGGAATGTCTGGGCATCAGTCCAGGCACCTGCAGGGCTGGCTTATGCAAAACTGAGAAATACAGGCGATTTCTCTTCGGCACTTTTCTGTTTGGTATCCCTGGCTTCTTGCTGTGACTCAGCTATCAAGGATTATCCTGCCATTTGTAAGTTGTCTTTAGTGCCCATTAGGGGTGAGTGAATGTGACCTTGTAGGTTAAAGTTTTGTGGATAGGAGAACCTGTAAGACTTAAAGCTTTTCCTAATAAACATCCGTCCTTCCGTCCGTCTGTCCTTCCTTCCTTCCTTCCATCCATCCATCCATCCATCCATCCGTTTATAGCTTTGCGCAGTGGCAGTATCGTAGCCAATGAGGTTTATCCGAGGCGCGATTATTGCTAATTGAAAACTTTTCCCATCCATCCGTTTATTCATTCAATTCCTGTATAATAACCAGGTAGTAATAATCTAGCACATCTAGTAATAATGAGCACATCCCAAGAACTGCTCTAGGCATTTGACATGTATTGTAAGCTCATTTAACTTCCACAACCGAGACAGGAACTAGATGAGTTAACAGCTGAGGACATCTCACAACATTCCCACAGTTCCACAGTTAATAAGCAGGTGACCCAGGGCTGGATAGATCATCTGACTCCAGGGCTGCCTACTTCTTTGTCCTTGCTATTTCTCAGATCAGCCAGTGTGATGCCAAGATCAGCAAAGTGCTGTCCTCCAAACATATACTTGAACTCATTTTTATGAGCGCCTGCCTTACATTGGACACACTATTTCAAAGTCAGTTTTTGGGGGTGGGGGGCCAGAAGTCACGAAGAGATTAGCTACATCACCATTGTCTTTGCTTTGGAGAGTGCTTTATGCAGAACTAAAGTACTTCATGTAATCCTTGCTTTGTTATCTGCTTCTCAGTTTTTCTAAAAATAATGGTGACCCATGTGCCGAATGAAAAGTTCAACGTTCGACTTGTTTCATACAAATACTTTAAAATACCTAGTTTTAAATTCTCAGTAAACCTTCTGAAATCAATACTTCTTAGATGTTTAAGAAACAATTATTGCAATTGTTGCAAATCAGATCAATATCTATGAGTCAAGGTTAAGATACAGTAAAATTTATTTCAGTGTTGAACCTTTCTGCCTCAGGCATCCGTTTTCCAGAAAAAAACATGCAGATGTATTTAAAAGACTTTTTATGGAAGCTCTTTGTCTTCATGATCTTACCTAGGAAAGATATTGTTATGATGCAACTGGTTTATAGCAGTGTCTCTCAGTCCTGGCTCCATATTTTAGTCACCAGAAGAATTAAGAAAAAAAAAAAGAAAAAAGTTGCCTGAGCCCAGTCACTAAGTTTCTGATCTCTGGTAGAGCTTTCACATTATAAACTTTTACAAACACTACAGGGAATATTAATATGTTGAATGCTGCTGGATTAGGGTATAAAATGATTTCATTTCTCTCTCCACATCACCTTTCATGGTCTTTCCACTCTTAGAACCATACATAAGTTAATGAAAACCTATTTTCAAAAATGAATCAGGAAATAAGCCCCAAATAGAAATGATTTATAAGTGATCAATAAGCTTATCCTTTGCTCATTTTTAGTATTCAAGGCACAGCTAAATGGCATCATTAGAATAAAAATCCAATTATAGCACAGCTGTGTTAATTATGAAAACAGATTTAAACTTTAGTCTTGCTCATTTGGGTACCTTATTTGGAGTAGGCTTTTGCGTTTTCTCCCTTATACTCCCTATTCTCGTTTCCCCTCTCCCATTCATTTTCCCTCACTCCACTTTGTTTTTTTGGCATACAGAAGCTTGACGTGGCTGCGACTTCCTCAAGGTCTTTCACAGGTGCCATGGGACACGTTGCATTTCTTATCTGCAATAAGGCAGAGGGTGAGGAGCTAGGAAGATTAAAAACAAACTTTACTGATACATACCCTCACTCTTGGACTTAATCTATGCCTGAAGATATTTTGACCTAAATTACAAAATACATTAGAGTTTCAGGAAAGGCAGCTGCTCAGGTTCACTCTTAGCAAGTTCAAATTGAACTCCATGGACTATGGAACAGGAGAAATTATTTACAATCTATTCAGTTGCCAACACTTACTTTGAGCTGAAAAATATATACATTTGTATTCCTGTTATATTCTGTTGTGCTCTTCCATCTTTCACCATCCCTTAGGACAGGGAGAGAGTTGGAAGGAAGGAAAGAGATGCTTGCTAAGCTCCCCAGTTCCAGACAGAATGAATAATGTGAATAAAATGCATGTTTCGCCCAACAGCCCTCAAGTGGCACATAAATAAATCGTATACGAGAATGGATTTTTATGGTGCAATTATTTTTATTCAGAAGTGTGGATACGTGGATATACAATATCTAATAACACAGGGAATCCCCCCTGGCCCCCCGCCCCGGGAAACAATAGTTTACACTTGTGTAAAAGCAGCTATACTCAGAATGATTATTATGTGGAGGCCAAGAATGTGCTTGAAATAACAATTTTCATCATTACTAAGAACTGTTTAAAAGAAAGCATGTTTAGTGATTAGATTGTGAACTTTCCCATTGAAGTGACCATGTAAAGCTCCCTCTGTAAAGAAAAAGTATAGGATTAGTAACTTGCTCTGAAAGAGATCAGGATCCTTGAAAAATTTTCAGCCTTGTTTTTAAAAGGGTCTTCAAAATGGAAACGGATATGCATGAAGGTATTACTTTCCCTTTTTAATGTTTAATAATGAAAGTATTGATCTATTTCATAATAGCCTTTGGTGCTGATGCATTTCACAATTGGTGTCCCATAACACTGGACTATCATGTTTCTGTACGTGGTTATGATACTCTATAGCTAACGTTTGCTCTTGAAATGACAATTGGAAGTGTCTATGATCATGAACCAGTGCATTGGATAGTTAATTTTGAGTGGAATCGATAATGAAGCAAACTGGTTACCATTTTGGTGGAAAGGTTTGCTTTTGGAAGTGATATTTTCAACCTGCCTTGAAAATTGCTGCCAACGCCATTATTCTTCACCTAATGAGAGACTTTCCTGGAGTCTTAATGAATCCAGCCATTTTCCAGTGCAGTGTTCAATACTGACTTGTGGACTGTGCTCTTCCAGGCCTGAAGTGAAATTCATCAATGTCTGTCTTGTTGGTAAAATCATTAGGAAGCAATGCAATATTGAAGAGTTTTTCCCACACACACAGGGCTTGGAATTGCTGTTGATAACAAATGTTGCTAATGTTTTCCTGCAAAATAGCCATTGTGAAAAGTCAGGGATCTAAAGCCTGAAGCAGTTTAGAGAGCATGGAGTGGAATGTGTTAACTACTTGTGGTAGGTGTGAACTTTGAGTGATGGCTCCTTTGCCTGTTACCTAGAGTCACATAGGAGTTAGACCAGCAAACATGGCATCTCCAGATAAGATATTATAATAATGAATTTCTTTTTCACAAAAGAACTTTGTAGTGTTAAAGGCTTTTTTTTTTTTTTCCTCATTTAGATGAGCTCTTCTCCCATCTTTATTGAAGAGAACCAGGTCCAGAGGTCAGTGGATAAATAGAGACTGTCAGTTGTTGAGTTTGAAGTCTGTTGATTTTATGAGCACCTGGTAAGGAAAAGCAACATAGCTATAAAAAAGTACAGCTTCAAATATTATGTTGTATTTTCCAAAACCCACACATTACTCCTTGTGCTGTTTCTGGCTTTTACACATTTGACTTGATCTTTTCAAAGCTGCTATTTTGGTAATCAACGTTTTCATGGTTATAGATTTAAAAAATTTACTTTTTCATGTGGGATTGTACTGTGATAGGGGAGGATTTCATTCGATTACTTAACTGTATTCAGCACTGATATATTTACTATTTAAATGGCCTTTACCATACCCCAGACACACTTTCCCTGAAAATGATGATCAGTTTGCTGACCCAGGAGCATTGCACACAAAGCAGACATTTAAATAAAGCCTTTGCTTATTAATTACTAAATTTCCTCTGAATAATTTGGACCTCATTTAGAATTAACAGGGGTTGTAGCAACTGAAATGTTCGCTTTGGAGGAGTGTAACAGAAGAACGTATTGAGTTCCTATACCATGTCAGGAGCTGCAATTAGAAAGCTAGAGGTATGGTGAAATAAATGGCAAAGTGGCAGTTTGTAGAGTACTCAGGCCTTGCCATGGCTTAGAGGTCTTAGCTGTTTACCCGCTCATACTATTTCAAAAGTAGAAATTTTTAAGTAACTGGTATTATTTTCTAGCATTTCTATATGCCAGGCTCTGTCTAGCACTTTATATGTATAAGCTAATTTAAATCTGACAACAACCCTAGAAGGGTAGGTACTAGGATTATCCTCTTTTATTTTTTTATTATTATTTATTTTTTTAAGGTTTTTTTTTTATTTATTTATTTGAGACCGAATGAGAGAGAGAGAGCACATGAGAGGGGGGAGGGTCAGAGGGAGAAGCAGACTCCCTGCTGAGCAGGGAGCCCGATGCAGGACTCGATCCCGGGACTCCAGGATCATGACCTGAGCCGAAGGCAGTCGCTCAACCAACTGAGCCACCCAGGCGCCCAGGATTATCCTCTTTTAAAGAAGAGGGTTGCTGTGTTTTGTTTTTATATACACTGCTTTACACGGGTAGGAAGAGGAGCACCATGGGGCAAGATCTTATCCATGTCTATGGTTAGGTTTCAGCTCTATTTGAGGGTGAGTAAGGAACTTGGCAGGATTTGAAACCTGGCAGTTGGGCTCCAGAGCCCTTATTCTTAACCTTATGCTCTGCAGTGTTACCATTCTAGGGTTCTGGGTTTGGGAAAGGCATTAAAAAACACAGTGCAAATAAATTGGTGTATGTGAATCTGCAATTAAAAAAAAAAAAAAAATCTAGGGCTCCTGGGTGGCTCAGTCAGTTAAGCGTCTGCCTTCAGCTCAGGTCATGATCCTGGGGTCCTGGGATTGAGCCCTATTTAGGGCTCCCTGCTCAGCAGGGAGCCTGATTATTCCTCTCTCTCTGCTGCTTCCCTTGCTTGTGCTATCAAATAAATTACTAAAAAAAAAAAACAAACCTAAATAACTACAGTTTGTGGCAAAATATAGACTAGAATTCAGGTCTCCTAATGCTTACAGTATGGGTGGGACAGGCTGGGGATGCAGCTCTTCACGGTGCTTCTTGCGTGGCTCTGTCGAAGTGAAGCCTGGGGGCAGAAGACCTTGCTACCTGCCCTCCCTCTGTCACTGCCCAGTTCGGTGAGCTGGGTTGACTTAGCCTCTCTGGGATTCGAGTCCTTCTTCTTCAAGCAAAAAGCCAAACAAAATGATCTTTTAGTCTCTTACCCCCGCCCCCCACCTCTCGCCCCCCCCCCCCTTTTTTTTTTTTAATTTTTAGGACTTTAATTTTTCAGAGCGTTTTTAGGTTCACAGCAAAATTGGGAGGAAGGTAGAGAAATTTCCCATATACCCTATTTCCCAAACATGTATCTGTAAGCTTTTTCACTTCTAAAATTCTATGACACAGATTTAGTTTTTCTATTTTTTTTTTTAAGGACCTCTTTCCTTAAGTTCTTACTTGTCATGAGCCAGCCATTTATGTAAGAGGACATTAAAGTTTTCTACTGGAGGGTAATTTTATTTGCTAAATGGAGTCAGTCCAAGTAGGGTAGAAAATCGGACTGTAAAGTTTTTTCCTGTGTGGATGCACAGTATTAAAGTTTAGCTTAAAGGTAAATTACAAACCATAAATAGAAAATGCATTAATTTATTTTTGAAATTTGCCCTTTTAGAAGTGAGATTTTTAACATAAATTACCTTAACATAGGAGTACAACACAGCAGATGCCTTATGTTAATATATAGAAACTCTTTCCCCTTATCCTGCTTTTTTTTTTTTTTCTTCATAGCACCTCAGTACCTGAAAATGTGTTACATTGTTAAGTTTATACTTGTTCATTGTCTGCTCTCCGTTGGAGCGAGAGTTCTGTGAAGATGGTGACTTGTTTAACTGATATGGTATGTCTGTCATCAAGAGCACAGGTCTTCAGACTTTTTTGGTAAAGGGCCAGATCATAATTTAGTCTTGATGGGTCATATGGTCTCTGCTGCAACTACTTAGTTCTGATGTTGTAGTGTGAGAGCAGATACAGAGAATGCGTAAGAATTTAAGTGTGGCTGTATTCCAATAACTCTTTATTTACAAAAGTAGGTGGTGGGCCGGATTTGGCCATCAGGTCATGGTTAGCTAATCCCTGATCCCAAAGGTGGTCCTTCCCTATGGTAGAAGCTAAGTAGCTCCTTATTGATTAAATTAATAAACCAGTAACCATTCATATTATAAACATTTCAAGAATTCTAATGCTTTTCTATTATCTTTACACTCTTCTGGGCTAAAGCTCCCACCCTGGAAGACCTATCCCTCCCTGACACATTATTTTTTACAAGACTTCATTTATGTAACATTTGGCTTTGTGGACACCTGCTGAGGTTGGATCAGCTTATTTGCCTTTAATAAGTGTCCTCTCTCTTGTTTTTCTGTCCTATCTTAAAGCCTGTCTTTTTTTTTTTTTAAATATTTTATTTATTTATTTGAGAGAGAGAATGAGAGAGAGCATGAAAGTGGGGAGGGTCAGAGGGAGAAGCAGACTCCCCGCTGAGCAGGGAGCCCGATGCGGGACTCGATCCCGGGACTCCAGGATCATGACCTGAGCCGAAGGCAGTCGCTTAACCAACTGAGCCACCCAGGAGCCCCTAAAGCCTGTCTTTTTATAAACAGTTTCTTATTGATTTTTTTTTTTCCTGACATTTCCACCTTCTCAGCTTGTACTGTTGCCCCAAGAATCATGTTCCTGGCTTACATGATTTCTTGAGTGTAGAATTTTGAACTTGGAAACTATCATATGGCCCCATGATTCAAATAAATTCAGAGAAAGAAATTCTTCAGGGTTCTGATTTAGGCTTTATTTTGCTCTTGAAAGCGTTGTTAAAGTTGTACTTTCTTTTTGGAGAAGTGGGAAGAAAAATGAAAGGTAGCTTAAAATTGAGAGGCCCTTTTGGAATCTTTTTTTTTTTTTTAATTTAAAAAATTATTCAAAGAATGAAAGCAGATCTAGAAATCCAAGGATTTTCCAAACTGCTTTTTATTCCAGATTTTTGGGTTCTCTATAGATTTTAGTTGACCAGAAACTTAAAAAACTGAGTTGTCATTGATATTGGGTCTATGATACGATTTTTCCCCTACTTAGAAGTTATTAATAAGTCTGTTACTGTTTCATCGATGCTGGCAGGAAATAGAATACCACTGGTCAGAAGGCTTTATTATTTATGATATAGCAAGCAGCAGGATCAACAGCATATTTGTAGTGGGTTACCTTAACTCCAGGTCCTGTGGAAGTGACACGATACAGATCAGGTGTATGCTAAGCACATGGTGGGCTTGATTTGTGACTGAGGAGCACTGAGGTTGGGGAATCCACTGCTTCTCTATCAAGCAATAAACAAAACCTGCTTTGGCCAAGGATGGAGGTAATTTCATTTGTTAACGTTATCCATGGTGGATCAACTCTGAAAATGGGATTGGAAAAGAGGGATCAGGGCCTTGCATTCTTGGTACACCTAGCATGACAAGTAGGAGAACCACAGGCCTATTTTACCCAACAGTAGGAGATTTACTAGAAGCAAGAGGTTACATGAGTCTGATTTGGTCAATTTCTAGACAAAAAATATAGAGAGGCAGGTCTATTAGGCAGAACCTTAGGGGGTCCTATGGGTTCCCCTGAACCCCAAATGATTATTTCTTAGAGATGATCTCTACCAGAGAATGAATATTGGCATATTCCATCTGATTACCTCTTTTCTCTTAGACACCAAAGTTTAAAATACACATATCTAATTAAAAATAATCATTTCTGACTAAACATTTATCTAGAAAGTGAATATTTGAAGTTTCATAGATAAGGTTATCTACAGTTCTTAATTCCATGGCTTAGTCTCTCAGTCCGGAAACTTGTACCAAAGTTTATTATTACAACATTTAGATTTTTGTTGGAATGTTGCCAATTTGAAACTCTCATTAAATTCTGGAACTGAAGTAAAAGGAGTCTTAACAATGGCAAATTATTAGAGTTTGGATGTATGTAATACGTTTAAACCTAAGAAGTGCAGAAATCGGTGTGGAGCTAGTAAACTGGATTTTCTTAGTCCTACTAATACTATCATATATCCGTTGCCATCACTCAGTCTGAATTCAGCCTGGTTTAGTAGACTAAAAATGAGGGAAGGCTGTTTGTATTTTTTTTTTTAAAGATTTTATTTATTTATTTTGAGAGAGAGAGAATGAGAGACAGAGAGCACGAGAGGGAGGAGGGTCAGAGGGAGAAGCAGACTCCCTGCCGAGCAGGGAGCCCGATGCGGGACTCGATCCCGGGACTCCAGGATCATGACCTGAGCCGAAGGCAGTCGCTTAACCAACTGAGCCACCCAGGCGCCCAAGGCTGTTTGTATTTTTGATTTTTCCTCAGATATTATAATATGGGCATAAAGACATAAGATAAAAGGTAATGAAAATCCCTCATTCTTTTTTTAAAAAGGACAAAGCAACTGAGTGACATAAAAATTAAAAATATTTGGAAATATTTGAGTATGCACATCAGAGTATGCACATTAGAGTATGACTGGGCAAGAGATTTTTTTGGACAAAAGCATTTTAATGGAATCATTTTTCATGTTGGTTGAATAGAAATGGTAAGGCTAGTGAGGAAGACAGTAAAAGTAGGGATTTTGAAATGCAAAGTATACATCAAAAGGAAAATTTTATTTGGTTATTCAAATTTAAATTTTTGACTATTAGATCTTAGTATTCTCTAACACTATGAAGTAGTATTTAGATATATTTCTCTGTGTCTGAGTTTTGTACAGAGTTGGTACTCTGCATACTAACAATGGATTTAGAGTTGGTCTAAGAATACACTGGGTTCCCTTTCATACTGGCCATGGCAATCCTTTATCTAATTTTATATTTTACAGGTATTGTTGGACCCCTACAATATAGAATGCATTGTTTTTTCTGTTAAGAGTATGAACAAGGGTGGGAACATACATATGTGTAATAGAAGACATATACAAACCATATTAATTCAGATAATGGAGAGCTATAGGAATTCATAAATCCAGGAAACGGATTCATGTAATCCACTGCATTAATAGACCAAAGGAGAAATATTATCTCAGTCAAAACGAAACACTTGATAAAGATTAATATCATGCAGTGAAGGACTTCTTAAACCTCAAAGTCACCAACCATAAGTCCTACTGTGATTAATTTGATACCCAAATTAAGGTTTTCTCATTGAAGGTTACCATGTACACAATTAATAGGCAAGTGACAGAAATAAAAGGGTATTGACAAAACCTAATATTAATAAGGAGTTACTATCTGGAATATAAGTCTTGCATATCAACAAGAGAAGGAAATCCAAAAAAGGTACAAACAGGTAAGTTACAGAAGAAGAAAAGCAAAGGGCTAGTGGGCACTTAAGAATGCTCAATTTCAAGTAATCAGAGAAATGAATATTTAGGCAGTAATGAAAGATTACTTCTTAGTGCTCATCAAACTTTTTCTTAAAGGATCAGGTAATATTTTAGGCTTGGCAGGTCTTCTTAGTTTGTCAAAATTACTTAGCTCTGTCGTTATAGCGTGAAAGCAACAGTGGACAATATGTGGCTGTGTTGCAATAAAACTTTACAAAAACAGTGGATTGCCCACAGGCCGTAGTTGACAACCCTTTTCACTGCCAACAATTAGAGAGCTAGGACCACTTTAGAAATGTCAAGTTTCTCAGGGATGCAGAGATGATAAAACAATCACATGGTATTGGTAGAGGTACAGATTTTTGTGACAACCAGGCATTACCTTGTTGTATTAAATATTATGTCTCAGTAGATACCTACAACCTAGTCTTTTGCTTCTGGATAAATATTCCAGACATTCTTTAAAAAATCCATAAGAGACATGTCTGGGACTGGTGAGAACTGGAGGCAGTCAATTATAGCGGGAGTGTGTGGCTAAAATATGGTAGATATGCTTTATGGAGAATCAGGTAGAAGTTCTATATCGTGGACTAGATGAACAGCTATATGGAGAGAGTTTAAATGCAGTTCTATGTGAAAGATAAAAACAGAAGGAAATACAAAGCAAAACTGCATTTATGTAAAATAAAATCGATATACATATCATGAAAATACGGAATTTCCAGAACAGATATAAACAAAAGTGCAGGTCTAAACACCTTGGAAGGCTTCCTATGGAGCAAGAGAATGGGAAATGGGGATCAAAGGTGGTGTTTTGGACCCAGCATGATAGGGTGCCATGAACTCAGGAAAGTAACGAACTCAGCTCTGCAATGGAGAGAAATGGGATTGGAAGATGGTTGAAGAGGCATACCTTCTGAGCAGGATGAGACGATTTGAACCCGTGATAGCTTGCTTCCCAAAAAGAAGGCCAACTTAAACCTGATGTGTCAGCCTAGCTCCCTTAGCAGCTCATCCTGCTGAAGGGCGAGGCCAGGATTTCTTTTCCTGAATCTCCTTATCCGAACTGATGCCCTAGGAACCCTCTCCTGGCTCTGCTTCTGGTTCATGGTCCCAGACCCTGCCCTTACCGACTGGCTTCTTCTGGCTACTCTGTGTTCAAGGGCCTTTGTTTCAGGACCTGTTCTTTGCGCTTTGCCCATGGCACCTTTGCATTTGACCTCTGCCGTTACCTGCAGTACCGGGTTTAATCTCTGCTCCTCCTGTTCTGCAGCTGCAGGTCAGCCACAGTCAGTCCCATCCCGGCTGTGGTGCCTCAGACTAGACCCATGAGACAGTAGGTAGGAGACTCCAGGTTCAAGTAACAAAAACCAGATCTTGTATGTATCCAAGCTGCAGATAGATGTGCAAGGCTGCTTCTCCAAGCCAGTCCCTAAGAGGCTACTTATCTAAAGTAAATGAATGAATAAATGCAGGACATAAGATCAAAGATCCTTAGAAAATTTACTTAAGTTTAAACCCTTAATATATTACATAAACTTCTCTAAGTGGAAAAGTATAGTGTGTGTGTGTGTGTGTGTGTGTATATGTATAAATTCAGTGTCGTTTTGGAGTATGGATAGCTTTATCCTTGCCAATCCACATACTTTCTATTTGGTGTTTCAGAGTCCCTAAATAACATTTTATATATATAGAACTGGGAAAAACAACTGTTTCCTAATCTTTTTGGAGGCTATTAAGAGTAGAACAGAAAACAGTATTTCTGGAAGGCTTTAAGTATTACCCTGTTTTGAAGCAGGTAAGATTTGAGGACTTTCTTCATCTACCTGCTTGGGTAATTATATATCCTACAGCAAGACAGCCTATATTTGATGGCAAAAATTTACAAAGGTAAAATATTACAGAGGTAAAATACATGCTACTTTCTGTAATGTAGGATCTTCATTTTTATAGAAGGGCTTAGCACAGTATTTTTTTTAAATAATACTTTGTCTTAAGAGAATCTGATTATTTTAAAAAGTGAAATCTGTTGAATTTCCCATGTATATGTATTACAAATGAAGTAGCCATTTTTTCAAATGCATCTTAAACCTAATATACTTTGTATGTGCCTACAAATCCTTCTTTATCTTTTAAGAGTATTTTTTCCTCAAACTTGCTCACTGTGGGAATGACTCACTGAATAACTTCAGCTTACTTTCCAATTTCCTGTTGGTTATAATAATACAAATGGCTTGTTCGGTAAAAAAGCAAAGAACATAAAGAGATGACTCTTTTTCATCATCTTACAGGAACCGTTTCGCCATAGCTTTTGTAATTCTGACCAACCACTGATCATTAGCCATATTTCATTCTCCCAGATCCCAACTGTAAATGCCCTTACTGCACTCATGCCTCTAAATAGACCGCTTATCTGGACCCCCTGGTGGTAACATGGCACAATGGAATTTACATAGATTTGTCTTGGTCATGCAAACGTATGTTTAACAACCTTATCCTGGCCTTGATACTGTGACCAACAAAAGTTTCCTCTCCCGGTGACAATCCATTTTCAACGTCAGAGCTTCGAGTTCTTCACTTCATGGGTATTCTTTGCAGGTATCCCTCCTTCTGCATTACTACTTGATTTTTTTTTTTTTTTTCCCCTCAGCCTCCTGATTGTGTCAGCACTGACTTTTGAGTGAATGTGAAGGAAAGTTTGATTTCTCCTGATGGAACAGCTGGGATATGGATTCCTTCTTATTCTTTTCTTTCTCTTAGGAAAGTAATCATTTTTCTTCCTTGTGACAAAAGTGATCTGAGTGCCTTCAATTGTCAACTTATTCAAGCCTGCAGGGTGGATGAAAGGATGCAAAAGCAGGGTGGTATTAGGGGAACAGTTCTGGCTCTGAAATCAGTGTATTTTCAAAAGGTTTTTAAAATATTTGCAATTTTGATCAGAAGAAACTGTATGTGACACCTGGGTTTTTAGGAGAATGTTTTATAAAAATAAGTAAACATATCTTGAGTATAAATCAGCTTGACTCCAGTAAATCAAGCAAATATACTGACTGTTGGATTTATGATGTCTTAGGAGGATTTCTTTAAAGGATTTTTTCCCCCTATTTCATTCTTTCAAAAACATAATCCTCTAGATTTAAAGAGATTCACAATGGTTTCAAAGGGGGGTCTGAGCTATTAAAGGCAGGAATGCTGAAGCCTCTGCGTGGGTAATGTGAATCAGCAAGATGTTTTTTTTCTTTTAGTTTAAGGGCTGTGGGTAAAAAAGCCTTGCTTACATGAATCCAGGGGAGTAGGAAATTGGATATGAACCCTATTTTAGTAAAACAAAAACAAAAACCGAAAAAAAAAAAAAAAACCTAATTGAGGACAAGAGCTGGTAACTTTTTTCTTTGCCCGTGTAAAGCAAGAACGAAATACAGTGCTGGGTAACTACCTACAAGGCACTTCAACGTTTGATGACTGATAAAAATGCCAGAGAACTTTGCTACTGCTCGGAAATAGAGCCAAACCACAGTTGATCACTTTGGGTGGTTGGCCTCTTTTGATGGGAGAGTCTTACAATATCATCTGTTTAGCCTCATGTAGCTGTATAAGTTTAACAGAATCACACATGAAACTCATGCTATAACTCAGATATGAACAAAAACATAGTCTTTTGTTTTATCTATAAACCGATTTAAAGGTTAGTGTAATCTGATAAGAATTCCTTTTGGGTAATACCCAGTCTTCCTTGGATAAGAATGCCCCATTCTGTTCGGTTCAGCAGAGATAGATGGGAAGGCATATGGCTATGCAATATCGCAAAGCCTGTGGGTAAAATGTCTTTGCCTTCCTCTGGTATCCAGGGCAATACCTTTTACCTACTTGGGTTCTTTTCCTTGCAGGCATTTGTAGATGAAATCTGAGGCTGATGTATCTATTAGTATGGTCTCTTTCAGATTAGTTTCTGTTAGGTGCCGGTCTCTGAATGTCTGACATGTCCTGCAGCCACTGGCCTTTCCTTTTTTCTATCCAGCCCAGACTGTGAAGGGGGCCCTTTTGCTTGGCTACTCTTCTTCAATTCAGAATCCAGTACACAGAAGGCATCTGGAGGAAGTGGTCCTTAGTGCGTCTACATAGCTATGATGTGTCTTACTCGAGATTAGCAAGTGGCAGTTCTACCTGCCATGTTATCCTCCTTTGATTATTGGAACTGTGACTACTTTCTTTACTTTCCTCCCTTATGGTTCTTTCCTCTCTGCCTCATAACTCTCAGGGACAGGCTTAGAGTGACCGACTATCCTGGATTTGCTCAGGACTGAGGGTTTGCCCTGGACAAAGGATTTTCAGTATTAAAATCTGGAAAGCTCTCTAGGGCGCCTGGGTGGCTCAGATGGTTGAGCGTCTGCCTTCGGCTCAGGTCATGATCCCGGGGTCTTGGGATCGAGTCCTGCATCGGGCTCCCTGCTCAGCGGGGAGCCTGCTTCTCCCTCTGCCTCTCTCTCTGTCTCTTATGAATAAATAAAATCTTTAAAAAAAAATAAATAAAATCTGGAAAGCTCTGGATGGATTGGGTTGAATTAGTCACCCTTCTTAACATCAGTCTGTTGAGTAATTCTTAATAGTAAGTAGGGATATTTTCTGGGTAGATAGAACTCTATGATCTAAATTCGTTCTACCTTATTAATGATATTCTGATGAGGGGGCTAAAGGAATCTAACAAACCTTTTTCAAGATTCACTTCAAAATCGTATTTATAAAAGTTCAAAGCTAGATACCGAGTCTCATTCTTGTAGAACTCTCCGTTCCCATCCCAGAAGGTTATCTGGAGCCAACTACAATGAAGATTACACACTTAGAAAAAATTAGGGAGAGAAGCATGAAAACTAGTAACAACATTATTTGAAAAAAAAATCTCCTTTTAAGATTAGAATAAGCCTACCACCAACTAACTGAAGTACTGGATTTAAAAGTGAATTCCTGTGATAGCAAAGTCCTAGCAGAACCCTTTCACAGGTTTGGTTTGGCTTTTACTAAGCAATTTGTGCATATACATGTGTAGGTATTTGCATGTATATGTACACATATGTATTTATATATAAATAAAAGGCTTTATTAAAATTGAGCACACATCCTCAAAATAATGAATTTCTTAAAACACTAGCAAACGACACAAGGTAGGCTTTCCAGTGTACTACATTTCTTGATCAGTATTTTATACAAATTGTTAGAACTTGAAACAAATCTTCTGTCATCTCATTCATAACTCTTCACATTTTAAATTTGAACAGAGACCATGTCTTTCCTGTTTTTTTTTTTTTTAAGATTTTATTTATTTATTCATGAGAGACAGAGAGAGGGAGAGAGAGAGGCAGAGGGAGAAGCAGGCTCCCAAGGAGCAGGGAGCCCGATGCGGGACTCGATCCCAGGACCCTGGGATCATGACCTGAGCCGAAGGCAGACGCTTAACCATCTGAGCCACCCAGGCACCCTTTCCTGTTTTTTTTTAATCTCCAGTACCTAGCCTGTCTCTTGGTCCATGGGTCATATTCAATAAATACTTTTTGAATGAGTGACTAAATTTTGAGGTGGTTTATAATTAACCTATAAGAATCAAGATTTATCTCTGTATCATTTGTACAAAGCAAACATCTGAAATAAATGGAGAATGAGTTCTGTAACAGCTCCGTGAAGAAATATTTCTATTTTGTTAGCTTTGTTATCTCTGGTACATAGTTTTCATCACTGAGCAAGGTTTTAACACATACTTGTTGAATTAGTGAAAAACTACAAATATTTGCAGTTGATGGTTATCTGTGGTAGATAGAATAATGGTCCCCTAAAGATGTCTACCTCCTAAATCCTGGAACCTGAGAATGTTACCTTAACCTGGCAAAAGGAAATTGAATTGGCAAATGGAATTAAGGTTGCATGCTAATCAGTTGACCTTAAAATAGAAAGATGTTTCTGGATTATCCGGATGGCTCCCATGTAATCAGAAATGTCCTTAAATGTCAAAGAGGGAAGCAGAAAAGTCAGTCTCCATGTGATGTGAGAAAGTAAGAAGAGAGCTATTGCTGATTTGAAGATGGCAATAGGCCACAAGCAATGGAGTGCGGGCAGCCTCTAGAAGCAGGAAAAGGCAAGAATGTAGATTCCCCCTGGAGCCTCCAGAAGGACTGTGGTCTTGCCAACACCTTCGTTTTAGCTAAGACCCAGTTTGGACTGCTGACCTTCAGAATTAAAACAAACTTGTTTTAAGGTAGAACTTAAAACACTTATACTAGTAAAATGCCACTCATTTTTAAAATTGTTTCACATTAAATGTCATTTAATAAAGGGGTTCTACTTGTTTTTAGGTTAAAAATGTAATTTTTATAAAAACAAGGCTCAATAGAACATAGCTGCTGAAGATTTTAAGACTGTTTTCTCTTAGTCTAAATAAACAACTTGGGTATTTATAAAATCCTTTTCTCATTAGAAGATTAAGCAGCAGAATAATCTTTATTTTTGAATATCTTATCAAATAAGATGCCCTGCAACTATAAAACCTTTCTTACCCAGATATACCTACTGTTAATATATACCCATCTGTTTTTTTGAAATGTTCATGTATGCATATATTTTTCCAAATTGTTTTTATAGTAGATGTATGATTTGACCTGATATTAAACACTTCATAAATATTTTTCCATATTAAACATATTCTCTATAATCTTTTTTCCTGACTTTTAAAAAATGTTTATTTCCAGTATAATTGTTATATTAGCTTCAGGTATACAGTATAGTGATTCAAGAATTCTATACATTATTCAGTGCTCGTGATGATCAACGTACTCTTAATTCCCTTCACCTATTTCACCCATCCCCCCAACTATCTACCTTCTGGTGACCACCAGTTCTATTTAAGAATCTGTGTTTTTGTTTTCTTCCTTTTTCCCTTAAATTTTACATACAAGTGAAATCTTCTGGTATTTGTCTTTCTCTCACTGGATTATTTCACTTAGCATTATACTCTCTAGATCTATCCCTGTTGTTGCAAATGGCAAGATTTCATTCTTTTTTATGGCTGAATAATATTCCATTGTATCTATATATACCACTTTTTAAGATTTATTTATTTTAAAGAGGGGGGGGTGAGGGGCAGAGGGAGAAAAACATCTCAAGCACTCCCCACTTAGCATGGAGCCCTATGTGGGATTCAATCTCATGACCCTGAGATCATGACCTGAACTGAAACCAAGAGCTGGATGCTCAACCAACTGGGCCACCCAGGTGCCCCACAATACTTCTTTATGTATTCATATATCCATGGACACTTGGGTGGCTTTTACAGTTTGACTATTGTAAATAATCCTGCAGCAAACATAAGGGTGCATGTATCCCTTTGACTTAGTGATTTTTGTATTCTTTGGATAAATACCCAGTAGTGTAATTACTGGATCATTGGGTAGTTCTGTTCTCTTTTTGAGGAACCTCTATACTGTCTTCCACAGTGGCTGTCAGTTTGCATTCCCACCAAGAGTATATGAGGGTTCCTTTTTCTCTACATTCTCACCAATATTTGTTTCCTGAATTTTCGATTTTAGCCATTCTGACAGAGATGATATTTCATTGTGGTTTTGCTTTTCATTTCCCTGATGATGAATTGAGCATCATTTCATATGTCTGTTGGCCGTATGAATGTCATCTTTGGAGAAACGTTTTGTTCATGTCTTCTGCCCATTTTTAAATTGGATTATTTGGAATTTTTTTTTTTTTTGGTGTTGTACAAGGTCTTAATATATTTTAGATACAAACCCTTTATTGGATATGTCATTTGCAAATATCTTCCACTCAGTGGGTTGTCTTCTAGTTTTGTTGATTGTTTCCTTTGCTGTGCAGAAGCTTTTTATTTTGATGTAGTCCCAGTTTATTTTTGTTTTTATCTCCCTTGCCTCAGGAGACCTATCTAGAAGGATGTTGCTACAGTCAAACTCAGAGAATTGCTGCCTGTGTTTTCTTCTAGGATTTTATCGTTTCAGGTCTCACATTTAGGTTTTTCATCCATTTTGAGTTTATTTTTGTGTATTGTGTAAGACCGTGGTCTAGTTTCATTCTTTTGCATGTTGCTGTCCAGTTTTCCCAACATCATTTGTGGAAGAGACTGTCTTTTTTCCATCACATATTCTTTTCTTTGGTTGAAGATTAATTGATCATATAGTTATGGGTTTATTTCTGGCTTTCTATTCTGTTCTATTGATCTCTGTGTCTGTTTTTGTGCCAGTAACATACTGTTTTTATTACTACAGCTTTGTAATGTAACTTGAAGTCTGGAATTGTGATGCCTCCAGCTGTTTTTCTTTTTCAAGGTTGCTTTGGCTATTCAGGGTCTTTTGTGGTTCCATACAAATTTTAGAATTGTTCTCATTCTGTGAAAAATGCTTGTTGGCATTTTAATAGGGACTGGGTTAAAGCTGTAGATTGCTCTGGGAAATTTAGACATTTTAACAGTATTCTTCCAATCCATGAACATGGAATGTCTTTCCATTTCTTTGTGTCCTCTTCAATTTCTTTCATCATTATTTTATAATTTTCAGAGTACTGGTCTTTCACGTGTTTGCTTAAGTTTATTCCTAGGTGTATTATTTTTGTGCAGTTGTAAATGGGATTATTCTTTATGCTGCTTCATTATGAGTGTATAGAAATGCAGTGGGTTTCTGTACATCGACTTTGTATCCTTTGACCTTACTGAATTCTTGTATCAGTTCTGGTAGATTTCTGGTGGGGTATTCTAGGTTTTCTGTATATAGTGTCGTGTCACCTGCAAATAGTGAAAATTTTACTTCTTCCAGTATTCCTTGTCCGATTGCTGTTGCTAGGATTTCCAGTTCTGTGTTGAATGAAAGTTGTGAGAGTGGACATCCTTGTCTTGGTCCTGATCTTAGGGGTAAAGCTCTGTTTTTCCCCATTGAGTATGATGTTAGCTGTAGGTTTTCATATAAGGCCTTTATGATGTTGAGGTATGTTCCCTCTGAACTTATTCTGTTGAAGGTATTTATCATAAGTGTGTGTTGTACTTTGTCAAATGCTTTTTCTGCATCTATTGAAATGATCATATGATTTTATCCATTCTTGTTGATGTGATGTGTCACATTGATTGATTTGTGAACATTGAACCACCTTTGCATCCCAGGAATAAACCCCACTTGATTGTGGTGAATGATTTTTTTGATGTATCATTGGATTTGATTTGCTGATTTTTTTTTTTTTTAATATTTTGAGAGAGAGCGAGAAGCAGGCTCTCTGCTGAACAAAGAGCCCAATGGAGGGCTCAATCCTAGCACCCTGGGATCATGACCTCAGCAGAAGGCAGAAGTTTAACTGACTGAGCCACCCAGGTGCCCCATGATTTACTAATATTTTGTTGAGGATTTTTGCATATATGTTCATGAGAAATAAGGGCCTGAAGTTCTTTTCTTGTGGTGTCTTTAACTGGTTTTAGTATCAGGGTAATGCTGGCCTCATAGAATGAATTTAAAGTTTTCTCTGTTTTTTTTTTTTTTGGAAGAGATTGAGAAGAATAGGTATTAACTCTTTAAATGTTTGGTAGAATTCACCTGTGAAGGCATCTGGTTCTGGACTTGTGTGTGTTGGGAGCTTTTTGATTACTGATTCAGTTTCATTGCTGGTAATCCATCTGTTCACATTTTCTGTTTCTTCCTGTTTCAGTTTTGGTAGGTTATAGGTTTCTAGGAGTTTATTCACTTCTTCTGGGTTGTTCAGTTTGTTGGCATATAATTTTTCATAATCTCTTATGGTCCCTTGTATTCTGTGGTGTTGATTGTTTCTTTCCTTTCTGATTTTGAGTCCTCTCTGCCTCTTTCTTTTTTTTTTTGAGTCTTGCTAGAAGTTTATCCATTTTCTTGATCTTTTCCAAGAACTAGGTCCTGATTTTATTGATCTGTTCTATCTTTAGTGTCTGTATCATTTATTTCTGCTCTAGTCTTTATTATTTCCTTCCTTTTGCTGGTTTGGGGTTTTGTTGTTTTTCTAGCTCCTTTATGTGTAAGGTTTAGTTGTTTGAGATTTTTCTTCTTGAGGTAGGCCTGTATTGTTATAAACTTCCCTATTGGAAATGCTTTTGCTGCATCCAAAGATTTTGGACTGTCTGTTATTTTCACTTTCTCCATGCAAGTTTTGATTTCTTAGATTTCTTGGTTGACCCATTCATTGTGTAGTAGCACGTTATTCAACCTCCATGTATTTATGCTCTTTCCAGATTTTTTTCTTCTGGTTGGTTTCTAGTTTCATGGTGTTGTGGTCAGAAAGACACATGATATGACTTCATATTTTTGAATTTGTTGAGACTTTTTTTGTGTCTGAATATGTGATCTATTCTGGAGAATGTTCCTTGTGCACTTGAAAAGAATGTGTATTCTGTTTTAGAATATTCTGAATATATCTGTTGAATCCGTCTGGTTCAGTGTGTCATTCAAAGTCACTTTCCTTGTTGATGTTCTATTTGGATGCTCTGTCCACTGATGTGGAGTGGGGTGTTAAAGCCCCCTACTATATTATATTATTGATTAATTCCTTTATGTTATTAGCTGCTTTATGTATTTGGGTGCTCCCATGTTCGGTGTGTAAATATTTATAATGGTTATATCTTGTTGGATTGTCCCCTTTATTATTATATAGTGTCCTTCTTTGTCTTTCGTTACAGTCTTTGGTTTAAAGTCTATTTTGTCTAAGTATTGCTACCTTGGCTTTCTTTTCACATCCGTTTGTTTGATAAATGTTTCTCCATCCCCTCATTTTCAATATGCATGTGTCTTTATATCTGAAATGAATCTCTTGTAGGCATCATATAGATAGGTCTTGTTTTTTATCCATTCTGTCACCCTGTATTTTTTTGATTGGAGCATTTAGTCCACTTACGTTGTAAGTAATTACTGACAGATAGTATTTATTGACATTTGGATACTCTTTTTGTGGTTTTTGTAGTTCTTCTCTAATCTTCTCTTGCTCTTTCATGGTTTTCTGACTTTTCTTAGTGATATAATTGGGTTCCTTTCTCTTTACTTTTTGCATATCTGTTACTGGTTTTTGATTTGTGGTTACCATTAGATTTGTATATAACATCTTCGGCATATAGTGGTTTATATTAGGTTGATGGTTGCTTTTGTTTGAACCCATTCTTTACTCCTCTCTCTCCCGTGTTTTAGGTGTATGGTGTCATACTTTACATCTTTTTTATTTTTTGAGTCCCTTGCCTGATTTACAAATATATTTTATACTGCTTTTGTGTTTCCTACTTTTCTTACTCTGGCTTAATGGTCTTTCCTCTCGACTCAAAGTCCTCATTAACATTTCTTGTAGGGCTGCTTTAGTGGTCATGAACTTCTTTAACCTTTATTTGAGAAACTCTATCTCTTTCTATTCTGAATGATAGCCTTGCTGGATAGTATTCTGGCTGCAGATTTTTCCCTTCATTCCCTTCTGGCCTGCAAAGTTTCTGCTGAAAAATCAACTGATAGTCTTATGGTGTTTCCCTTGTATGTAATTGTCTTTTCTCTTGCTGATTTTAAAATTCTCCTTATCACTACTTTTTTGCCATTTTAATTACCATGTGTCTTGGTGTGGACCTCCTTTGGTTGATTTTGTTTGGGGGCCTGTGTGCCTCCTGATCTGGCTATCTGTTTCTTTCCCTGGATTAGGGAAGTTTTCAGGTATTTCTTCAAATAAAATTTCTGCTTCCTTTTCTCTCTCTTCTTCTGGGATCCCTATAATGTGAATGTTATTATGTTTGATGGAGTCACTGAGTTGGCTAAGTCTGTTCTCGCTTCGCATATTTTTTTTCTCTCCCCTGCTCAGCTTGATTATTTTCCATTACTCTGTCTCCAGGTTGCTAATTTCTTCCTCTGCTTTCTCTAGTCTATTTATTTTATCTAGTGTAGTTTAAATTTCATTTATTGTGTTCCTCATCTATGATTGGATCCTTTTTATCTCTGTCTTAAGGGTCTCACTGATGTCCTCCACTTTTTTCTCAAGTTGAGTATCTTTAGGATTATTACTTTAAATTCTGTATCAGACATATTATATATATCTCTGTTTTGCCTAGGTCTATGGCTGTGGTTTTGTCCTATTCTTTCATTTGGGACATGTTCCTCTGTCTCCTCATTTTATCTAACCCTCCATGTTTGTTACCCTGTGTTAGGAAAAACAGATATGTCTTCTGCTTTTGAAAGTAATGGCTTTCTGCAGAAGAGGTTCTGTAGTGCCTTACCTTGCAGTGACCCCTGTTCACCAGAATCTGACACTTCAGGGATGTCGCCTATGTGTGTTTCTTGAGCCCTGCTCTTGTGTCTTGGCCACTTTGTCCACAATCCAGTCATCTGCAGTGGCTCACTTTGCCAGTTATGGGCAGTATTTGGTCCTTGTGGTGTTCCTGAACCAGTATAAGGCCACCTTTGGCTTGAGTTTAGTCAGAACAGGCATTTGCCAGGGATGCAGGAGCACGAAACTATTTGAATTTGAATAGGTTTGATGGGTATTTGAGTTTGAAGCTTTGTGAGGTGAGATTTAGTTCTAGTGCTAGGATGAAGCCTAGAAGTATGCTTTTCCTGCAAAACTTTGTTGGTGGGAGGAACCTGCAATAAGACCAGCTGTCCTCCTCCAGCCTTCTGCTGGGGCTGAAGTCTGAATGGTGTGTGTTTACTGTCCCCTCTCACGAGGGCAGCAGTCAGTGGTGCTAGCCCCTCTGGGTGCTGCTTGCACACTTAGAGGCTTGTGACCTGGTTTGAGTGGGCTCTGGCCAAGAGTGTATCGGAGGGGGTGGGGCATGTGGTGCTCACAAAGTTTGCATGCCAGCAGAGAGGCTATGCCACTGAGCCAGCCCAGGCATGCAGTTTTAACAAGGTATGGGCGAGTCTGCTGCAGGAGGGGGCCTGCTATCACCAGGAATGAGACCCTGCAAAGTGCACCTGTTTGGAGATGCAGTGTTGGCAAGTTTTCTTTTGGTCTTGTGGGGAAGGGGGCCTTTAGTGCCAGGACTGAGGAAAGCGTGAGTAGAAAGGGCAGATCTGTGGAAGCCTGGGGTGGGGGGGGGGGCAGTGGTGGGGCTTGATGTAAGCAATTAGGTAGTGAGTGTCAGTCCTGTGCTGGTTCCAACAGGTGGCCTTGTCTTGATGTGGCGCGGTGGGGGAGGGAGATGGCACCTACCAGCTCTTTTGTTCTTGGAGGAGCCTTGCAGTGATCTGTCCCTCCAGGTGGGCTCTGCAATGAGTAAACTACTCCCCCTCTCTATGCCCCAGGTGTTTTTCAGACTGCCACTCCTGTACTGTATCTTAGTGTGAACTGTCTCTTTAAGGGCCTGGACTCAGCTTCCTTTTGCCCTCCTGGCTTTCCCAGAGATGAGCCAGCTGATTTTTAAGGTTCCAGTTTTTAAGTCCTAGTGGCTGTAAGAACTCATGAAATTCAGCCCCTCTGGCTTTCAAATGCCAAATGTTAAGGGAATTCATCTTTCCTGTGTGGGCTCACTGGTGTGAGTCTGTTTCTCTCCCCTCCCAGCATTCCTGTGGGTAGACCTGTGGGGTTCATTTAGCTTCGCACCATATCTCTGCCCTTCTTACCTTCTTCATGTGTCCTCTTTACATTTAATTGTGGAGTTTCTTCTGCCAGTCTTCCGGTAGTTTTCTTGGCTATTTACACTGATGTGAGTGTTATCTAGTTTTATCTGTGGGACAAGGTGAGCTTAGGGTCCTCCTACTTGGCCAACTGTCTGAAAATATTAAATTAGTAAGGTTTGAGCTTTCCATTTTTTTCTTTCATGAACTGTCCGTTTTATGTTGGGGTAGTTGGCAGCTTGTTTGATTTATTATAGCTCTTTACATAGTAAGTGTATTAATATTTTATATTTTGTCAGTTTGTGTTTTGCATTTCAATTTTATGATTTTTTTAAATGAAGCTTTGTAACCTTATGTAGGCAAATATATCAATAATTGTTTTTAAAGATTTTTGGTAATTTTTTTCAGATTTATTTTAGAGATTGAGTGTGCAAGTGCGGGGGTGGGGGGCGGGCAGAGGCAGCGAATCTCAAGCAGACTGTGTGCAGAGCATGGAGCCTGATGTGGGGCTCAATCTCACAACCCTGAGATCATGATCCGAGATGAAACCAAGAATTGGACCCTTAACTGACTGTTCTACTCAGGTACCCCACCTTGGTAATCTTATATAGAAAGAAACCACTATCCACTATGATGTAAATAGTTGCCAATTTTTATTACTAGTGTTTTATTTATTTATTACTGAGATGTTTTTGTTGTATATGGTCTTAAAAGATTGTCTTTTCACCCCACATGATTAAATAGTTGTGAATTTATCAATTTACTATGCTAGTTTCATACTATAATGTCTTATAATAATTTCTATTATAAACTGGGATCTTATTCTTATTAGAGTCTTAATTTTATTGGTTTATCTCTTAGGCTAGTATTTTTTATCATACTCATAAATAGTATTTTGAAAATGTTTAACCTTAGAAAGAAGTGTATTTAGTGCTCGTAGGGTTCAAAATCTTAAAGTCTAGTGTCTATTAGTCGTAGCTCGCTAATTCTCTGCATCCTGATTTTTTCTGACCACTTGGTCTTTGCCTTAGATGGTATGTCTTCTATTGTGATCTGTCAGCTTTTTAAAAGCATTTGCTTTAAGTACTTTATGTTGTGGTATCTGATAAATAGCCATTCAGGACATATCATTTTTAAGGATTACATTTTTATTAATATAAAACAACCCCTTTATGACATATGATATCTTTGCCTTGAATTTGACTCCTTCTGATCTAGATATTGTCACACTCTTCATTGCTTCACCTGATATAGCTTTAACTTTCACTTTTCATTTTCTGTATATTTTTCTTAAACTGCTACTAGTGAGTGACATTGTTTTTTTACACAATCATTTTTTTTTTTAAAGGGTCTAATTCTTGTGTGTATTTCTCTTTCCTATTTTCTTAAAATTTCTGGCACCTTTTTTGGCCTTTTGTTACCACCCGGTAAGACTACAAGTCAGCATAGTAGCATAGTACACCATCTTAACAAATAAGAACACTCACGGAAATGTTATATAAGTATGTCCTGGGAAGAAACCTTATTTATGAACCTTTTAGTTAAAAAGCTGGACCCATATATACCTAGAGAGTAGTTTAATATGTTTAAGGTCTTTAGTCCTGTGTCAGTGTCACAGGTATCCAATGAGTGCATCTCTGCTGGGTTGGAGTGCAGTCTTCTCTTTCCTTCCTACTGTGTCTCTTTCTGATACTTACCAATTCAGTGCACTGGAAGCTACAGTTTACAGTGTGTATTTTGACCCCTTCGTACATTAGAAACACTTCACTCCAGGATGCATCAGACCATGGTTAGTGCCTAATACTTCCTGACTTACTGATTTCTCAAGGGTATAGCTGTGAATTTTAAGTGAAATGAAAAGTAATGGCTTAGAGCCCCTTTCTCTGGTTGTCTGAAAAATCAGTATAAGTGGGTACAAACCTAAGTGTGAGGTTCGAGTGTGTGTATATTGGTTGGAGTAATGTCTTTATACTGTAGAGCATGCATTAGAGTCAGCTACTGACTGCAATTTTCATTACAGCTTCCAAGGTTTTAGAATTAGTAGGTAGTCTTGGGGCGCCTGGGTGGCTCAGTTGGTTAAGCGACTGCCTTCAGCTCAGGTCATGATCCTAGAGTCCCAGGATCGAGTCCCGCATTGGGCTCCCTGCTCAGCAGGGAGTCTGCTTCTCCCTCTGACCCTCCCCCCGTCATGTGCTCTCTCTCATTCTCTCTCTCTCAAATAAATAAAATCTTAAAAAAAAAAAAAAGAATTAGTAGGTAGTTTTGGGGTATTGCAACAACAGGTGTGCTTTCATTCTTTTCTAAAACAAATATTTAGTATATTGAGTTGTCTTCTGAATCTTTAATTGTATTTTACTAAATTCCTAGCCAAGCTTCATTGAAAACTGATACTTGGCCTTTCTCACTTTATTTCTATTCCTGGATGACTGGAAGATCAGTCTCTCCATATTTCCTTCTCTTCCCAGTCCAGTCTGCCTTATATACAGCTGTCAAGTTAATGTTCTTAAAGTTTCCCATGGTTTTTATTCAGTGCATCCACCCCAGTTGGGCGTGGAAGGCTGCCATCATTTGATTTCAGCCTTTTCCATGTGATGCTTTTCTGTTGTACCAGACTGTCCTCCTTTCTGTGTTCTGAACATTCTGGTTTTCTACTCCTGTGTCTTCTCTCATTGTTCTCTTTCTCTTCCTGGAGTGCAGTTCTTTTCTCTTGTATTGCCAACAGTAAAAAATATTTTCTAGTCTTCTAGGCCAATCTTAGCAGAACCGACACCCTGGGGTTCCTAATTTTTCTGTCGCACACAGACCGTTTTCAACTTTGCTGTTCTTTAGCTCTCTGTCCTTGTGTGATTCTTGCTTTTCTATATCTTGTGTAATCACTTGTTTACTTCTGTTTTCATCCAATCTCTCTATTACCTCTCTATCTCTTGACTGCCTGGTACCATTTTACAAGTAACTTGTTAGGTTGAAAGTGGGACATTTGAAAAGTTTGACCAACTGTGACCATTAATTGCCATGTTTTTTTTTTTTTTTTAATTTAAATTTTGTTAGTTAACATACAGTGCAATATTGGTTTTTGGAGTAGAATTCAGTAATTTACCACTTCAACAAGTGCACTCTTTAATACCCACCACCCACCTAGCCCATCCCCCACCCACCTCCCTCCATCAACCCTCAGTTTGTTCTCTATCATTAAGAGTTACTTGCCATGGGGTTTTATTAGTCATTTAGCCCTTCTGTGCTTCTGTGTGATGCCGTGTAAAATGAAAGCGAAGATGGAGCTTACCTGTCTACTCTTCAAGGGCATGTTTTTTGCTCTTTTTGTAGAAAACCTCTTTCACTGCATTGTTTTTTGTTCTTTGACAGACTTTCATCAAAATGTTAAAATGAATTCTCCCCTTTCTACTTTATTAGATACTGTCTGGCAACCTTTCTACTTGCTAGGGTGGATTTGTAGAATTCCATTTTCTTGTTGTTCCACTTTGCCTTTCTGCCCTGAATTAGCATTGTAGCATAAGAACTTGTAAATCTCTTTTGGAATTTTGATTCAGTAAAGCTCATGGGCCCTCTAAGATCTTATCTTAGACATGGAAGAAATAAAGAGTTGAGTTATTAAATTTGAAACTTTTATGTGAAAAGTCAAAGAATTTGCATAAGTAATAGCATTAGAAATAATCTTTTCCCTGATTTCATGTACATAGAAACATTATAGTGGAGATTTTACAAAAGGTTATTGTCAGGTCCAGGGAAATGATACTCATGGGTTGCTTACTTCCATCCCTATAGCACACAACAAAGTGCTCTCCACATTTCAGTGTTTGAATCCATTCATGTTTTTTCCTTTAAACTCTCTTCACTTAGGCTTTGAGGAGACCCTTTATTCATATTTTTTCTTCCGTTTTTGGAAACTTTATGCTTTTTTTATACCTTCTTTTAGTGTCCAGGTTATTTTTCTCTGCAGCCAAGGACACTTTTCACAGAATTTTAGAAGTTCTCAATTACAATTTTCTGATTAAAAATGATACAGCAATTGCTTTGGTGTATAAATCTTGCTGTTTTCCCTTCGGTACCATTCCATCCCTTTGGTGGGTTTTAAAGCCTCCGTTCACCTTAAAATTTGAGTATTGGCTATGTGTATTGTCTTAAAATTCAAACTGGTATCTGTTTAATCCCTAAATGGTGAATGTATAGTAACAAACATTAATAATCATTTTCATTGTTTTGTTAGTGATGGAGGATTCAACATCAATGTTGCATGACTTTAGAAGACTTGATAAATTAGATGGTTTCTAATTAGATAGCCTCTATTCAGTGAATCCATTCCCTCTGATGGGAAGTGAAGATAGAGAAGAAGAGCAATGTCTATTTTGGCAGGTGTTTTAAGTGCTTCCTAAATGTTATCTTAGTTCATGCCAGATGACATTTTTAAGATAATAAGATGGAAGCCAAGTAGTTGGGATATTCTTTTATAACTACTTGGAGAGAGTTTTATTTAAAAAGTAAAATGGCAGTGAGACTGTCTATGAAACACTGTTTTTCTCACTCTAGTTTATATACTGATAGAGATAGGCAAGCCACGTTTCTTTCAGAAAGTCCTTGACATTGTTTCCAAATCATGTGTTTTACCTTGTTCATCAGTATTGTGTAATAAATGGAGGTTGGGAAAGCAAAACTCCACTCATTGTCTGGAACCATGCTTCTTGGTCTAGTGGTTGTTTGCTCTTCTGTTGATGGAAAGATGTGAAAATTGAGCAGTCTAGACCACAAGCCAGTCTGCCTTCAGGCTCAGTCCTTTGGTTTAATGTTCTCCATGTGGGGACAACTCACATTAGAATCCTCTGGGGATGTTTATTGTATCTGTATTCCTGGGCTACTCCTAATTTGTCCTGGGCTGGAGTCTCTGGGGTAGTTGGTCAGGAATCTCTTACAGTAAATAAGCAGATTATTAAAGCAGAACAACGTAAGTTTAAAAAGCTCCATCACTTCTTTTGCTCTATAATTAAGGGCAAAAGAAGAATTCAATCTAGATATGTCTTGAAATTGTGATAGGACTATCTATATATTTGAACAGTTTCTATAAATGGAAAAACTGGCTTCTGTACTTCACTGTTGACCTTAAAAGGGAAGGGAGAGGAGAACTTGTATTAAATGAATGACTTTTTCTTTTTGTCAGGCTCTGTGGCAGGACAGTGACAGGTCCCAGGGCCAGTGGGCTTTGTGATGACAGTCTTGAAAGGAGGGATATGTAGGTCTGATACTGTCCTAGTCTGCCATAGTCTTTCTTGACCTCAATTTTGGGACATGCAAAGCCTCAAGATGCTGGGGTTGCAGGTAGGCCTAATTTTGAGACCTGATTCTACCACTTATTTGGTTTAGTTACTGAAATCTTTTGTGGTTTTTATCTGTACTCATCTGTAAAATGGGCATATTAATAGTTTCTCTGATAATCAAATGAGATAATACATATAAATCATTTTTGTCTCCTATTAAGTCCTCAATTTGAAGGATATAGAGAAAAACAGATTAGTAAATTACAAAAACCTAATAATTCTGACAAACCATAGGTTATTGATTAGTATGATGGCAGAAGATAATTGGTTACCATGGACAGATGTTTATGTAGTTTATTAGCTCTCCTTATTAGGGCATCCTTTAGCAAGTCCCCTTGCCTCATCAGAACAACTCAAAGATCAGCAGGTGGTCAGAGATGGGAGAGAACCACTGAATATTCATTCACTTTGATCTCAATTCAGAAGAGTTTATTCTAGGGATTCTTAACTCCTCTGTATTTCTGTATTTGAGGCTATGCATTTTCTTGTATACCATACATTTTTACTTTAAGTGGTTTTGTTGTCATTCAGTACTAAAACTTTATTTTTTGTTACTTTTTTTTGCTTCAACAGATGAGTTTTCAACCCATCCATTTTTAGTCTGATACTATTTTATAAACTTACAATTTTGATTTTTAATAATGTGTTTTGATCAGAGGCAATGATTTGTATGTTACTGTATGATAGCGTGTATTGTATGATTGTTTTTTTTTTTTAAAGATTTTATTTATTTATTTGAGAGAGAGAGTGAGAGAGAGAGAGAGAGCACAAGAGGGGGGGAGCGGGAGAGGGAGAAAGTAGACTCCCTGCCGAGCAGGGAGCCCAATGCGGGACTTGATCCCGGGACTCCAGGATCATGACCTGAGCCGAAGGCAGTCGCTTAACCAACTGAGCCACCCAGGTGCCCTGTATGATTGTGTTTTGTGGAGACTTTATGGTCAATTCCATGATCAAATTTTGTAAACATTCCATGTGTCTTTAAAGACCATGCATGCTCTCTATTCAGTGAGGCACACACAATCTCCAAATGATCAAACTTGTTAATTAGGCTGTTCAAATCATCTATATTCTCTCTCTTTTTTTTTTTTTTTTGTCTGCTTAATTTGTGAGTTTGAGAAGGAAAAGGTAAAATCTCTCCTAATGATTGTGGAAATGTTCGATTTTCACAGTTGTAGAAATTTGTGCTTTGTCTTGAGGCTCTGCTGATTTATATAGAGATTGAGATAGATGCATGTATCCTTTTCATCCCTTCACTTGCAACATTTTTTTGACCATTATTTTTTAGACGGTTCTTCATGTAGATAGCATATAAATGGATTGTTATCTAGCCAGAGTATCTGTGGCATTCAAATGGAAATTTAATCTACTTAAATTCAGTGTGCTTACAGATATATTTTGCTCTTTGATTATATAATCTCTTCATGCTTTTTCTTCTTTTCCTGTTTTTAAGTTCCTTTCTGCTTTCCAGTGGAGTCACTGTGTTTTCCATACTCTTTTCCTCCTTGATTCTAGCAATTTGGAAGTTACTCATATTTTGTAGTGTTCATACTTAAATTTTAAATGTGCATCCTTGACTTAAAGTGTACTGTAAATCATCTCCTTCCTCCTCTCAGCCTCAAGGACTTTTATTTATTTATTTATTCATTTAAAGATTTTATTTTTTTATTTGACAGAGAGATAGCGAGAGAGGCAACACAAGCAGGGGGAGTGGGAGAGGGAGAAGCAGGCTTCCCGCCGAGCAGAGAGTCGGACGCGGGGCTCGATCCCAGGACCCCGGGATCATGACCTGAGCCGGAGGCAGACGCTTAACCGCCTGAGCCACCCAGGCTCCTCAGCTCAAGGACTTTTAGAATATTTAAGTTCCAAACTCCCTCCCCTTTTTCCATGTAGTTTTTACTACCTTATTGTTAAATCTGAAATTTTTCATTTTTTTAATACGGTTAACAATTGTTTGGCTTTATCAGCAGGTTAACTTATTTCCTTGTGCTCCATTGCCTTCCACATCCCACTTCCTTTTTCCAGGTTCGATTTCCTTCTTCTTTTTATTTTTTTAAAGATTTTATTTATTTATTTGAGAGAGATAATGAGATAGAGCATGAGAAGGGGGAGGGTCAGAGGGAGAAGCAGACTCCCTGCTGAGCAGGGAGCCCAATGCAGGACTCAATCCTCGGACTCCAGGATCATGACCTGAGCTGAAGGCAGTCGCTTAACCAACTGAGCCACCCAGGTGCCCCCAATTTCCTTCTTATAAGAGTGTATCATTTATTACTTCAGAAGATATCAGTGGCCAGTAAGCACTGTGTCTTTAGACATTTCTTTCTTATGATCTTGAACAGTAATTTTAGCTGGACATAGCAATCTAAACAGGCATTTGTTGAAGATACTATTTCATCATCTTGAAAACTATTGATGAGAAATCTGTGTTCAACTATGACTCTTGTATAGAAAAAGGGTGTTCTTCCCCAGTAGCCCAAGGTTCTTTGTCCTTATTTCATGGGTAGGGCTAACCTTCAGTTTCTTGGCCTCCTAGTGGGGATTGGTTCTAGGTCCTCTAACTTCGTGTAAACTGAGGCTACTTCAGTCCTTAGATGGTTTTTAAAATCCCATCTTCCCAGTCCATAAGGTTTATTTTCTGATTGAACCCCCTGGAGAACTTTGGAACATCTGTCTTTCCATTCTGAGCTTCTGTTTTTCTACCTGATAATGTCCCTACTTTTCTTTCAAGATCAGCTATTTGGATGTAACATTTTAACTAGCATCACTAGGTGGGATTCTAGAATCCCTTGGAGAAAGTTGTAGGAGATAACCACTGGACAGCAACTGTGGTCATCATAGACAAGGGTGGCCGCAGTGACCAGTACCTGGCGGGGAGGGGAGAGGCTGATAGTGGTGGGTGGAGGGGAGAACAAATACACACATGTCTCTTCCCTTCTTATCTCCTGATAGTAAGTCACTGTTTCTATGCATATGTGTTTTTTCTATATTTCTCAATTTTTGGCAGAATATCATTTATAATGTCAATTTTCCTTTAATCTTTTAGCATCTTTCTAATGTCCCCCTTTTGTTTCTAATATTGTTTATTTGCACCTTTTTTTCTGAAAGATTCTATGACCTTATTCTTGATTTGAGTGCTTAGCTCATTAATTCAGCCTTTTATAGGATATAAACAGTTAAGATTTTTAATTTCCTTGAATACTGCCTTATCTACATCCCAAACATTTTGATATGTAGAATTATGGTATTCTGTTTTTTTTTTTTTTTAAGATTTTATTTATTTATTTGACAGAGAGAGAGACAGTGAGAGAGGGAACACAAGCAGGGGGAGTGGGAGAGGGAGAAGCAGGCTTCCCGCGGAGCAGGGAGCCCGATGCGGGGCTCAATCCCCAGGACCCTGGGATCATGACCTGAGCTGAAGGCAGACGCTCAACGACTGAGCCACCCAGGCGCCACTATGGTATTCTGTTTTAAATTGTTTTCTAAATATCTATCTTAGTCAAGTTGGGCTGCCATAACAGAATACTATAGACTGGTGACTTAACAGAAATTTTGTCACAGTTCTGAGGCTTTAAGTCTGAGATAAGGGTGTCAGCATGGTTGGTTTCTGGTGAGGGCTGTCCTCCTATTTGCAGAGGGCTGATTTCTCACTGTATTTTCACCTGGCAGAGGGAGAACAAGCAACTTCCTGGAGTCTCTTCCAGGAATGGCCCCACCCTCATGACTTCATCTGAATTATAAAAACAAAAACAAAAACAAAAAATTATCTCCCAAAGGTCCCCATCTCCAAATACCCACCACATGGGGGGTTGGGGCTTCAACATATGAATTTTGGGGGTACATAATTCAGTCCATAGCACTATCCTTTGAAATTTTTCTTTGACCCATGAATTTAAAGGGAATTTCTCAATCTGTAAACATAAATATCAAGTTTTGGTTATTGACCTCTCACAAAGCTGCCTTGATGTCAGAGAATGTGATCTGCATAGTAATTCTTTAGAAAATTGTTGATTTGCTTTTTAGTGTTACAGTATTTTCAGCAATATTTTTTGTGTTTCTGTCTTTGAAATATTTTATTGAAAAATAGTCATTGCTTTTCAGTTGCCTTGACATATATATAGCTGTGTGTATGTGTAAATATGCATGTATGTTTTAAAATTTCATCAAGCTTTTAAATTAAGTTGGTCAGTTTGATCTTTCCTGTATTTGATTTATCATTGCTGAGCAGTGTGTGTTTAAATCTCCCATTATGAAGGGTAATTTGTCTATTTTTTGTTGCGGTTCTGTCAACTTTTGCTTTCTATACTTCATGATACGTTATTAGGTATACATATGTTTAGAATTGTATCTTCCTGATTATTTGAGCAATTATCATCATACATGCATCTTTGGCACCTAGTAATGTTTATTTTAAGTATATTTGCTATTTACTTAGCTCCATCAGCTTACTTGGTTTAGTCTTTTTTCATTCTAGCAGTTTACTGTATTTGTCCTTCACTTTCCAATTTTTCTTTTTTTTAAACCATATTTTGATTATTTTTTTTCTCCTTCCATTTCTCCCCAGTCAGTATTTATCTGCTCTTGACCTATTCTCAAAATGTTTATCTTAGAAATCAGTGCACTTAATTATTAAAGTCAAACTTAAATCAGTATGTTTACTCTCATCTTAAATAAAAGGCCTATGTAACACTTTAATTCAGATCTCTTTGTTCCTGATGTATATACTGTTTTGGTCTATTTTATTTCTATTTTGTTTTCCTTTTAACCCCACTCATCAGGCCATTGCTACTATTGTGTTTCTCAATTTTGTTATGTAGATTTATCCATGCATTTACCACTTCCTTTCTCTTCATTCCTTATTCTCCCTCAGGCCCGATGTGTACAGGGTTTGTTACATGCCCCCCTCCTTCCTGTGTTAGGTCTTTTAGGGAGAGTCTTGGTCAAGAACTTTCTCAGGGCAATATGCTGAAATATGTTGCATCTATCCTTTGTGGCCTCCTTGTTTCTTGATAAGATTTTGTTTTCTCAGTTAAACTAAAAATTTTGTTCTAAACTTTTAGTGCGTTTGTGTGCACCCACATGCATTTTCTTCTTGCCAGACAGTTTCTCATTTTTCTTATTATGTGGTTTTCTTAAATGAGAATAGATGACTTGACAGGGACTTACAGAAGAACCTTCACATTAAACATTTCTCAATCTAAAATGTGTCATCATTGCATTTTTTCCCCCTTAATTTCCTGAGAGCATTTTGCTTATGACCTAATTACAAAATCTACATCTAGTAATGTCTGAGGTGGTGTGATCATCTGTCAGTGTGTGTGTAAGAAAATAGGAAGTCATTTCAAAACGTGTAAGTTTTAAAATATTGAGGGAGAAGCTGTTTTGGCTTCTTAATACCTATGAGATAAACTTTTAAAATAAAGTGCTTTGGGTGTGTTTTTGTGCAAAAGTCCCGTTAATGATTACATAATGGCTAACCCAAAATCAATAAAAGCTAACAACAAATGATGAACAGGAATAACTACTTGTAACTGAGAGGTTATAGCTAAATGGCCATTTTTGTACTCCTCCTTATTCTTTAGACATTTGGCGAGTACTGTTGCAAACTTTTGGCCTCTTGAGCAGGTGTGATGCTTATTGACCCAGTGTTCTGCACTGTATTACAACCGAGGCAGATATTTTAACAGTGAGGATACTCACCCGGTTTGCCTTTTTTACCACGAGAATCGGGCAATTTTGTTTTTGGGGGTTCATTGTGTTCATATATCTAAATATACCAGTATGAAAAGCACTTACTTGGTAACTGTAAAGACAACAAAATATGACTTGAGAATGTTATCATACATCATACGCTTCCTACTTTACTGAATCATGCACACCCCCATGTGCATGCACACGTAAAACTGACAAACTTGAAGTGATGTCTAACATGTTTCTGGTGTAAATTTTTAATATTTCTTCACCAGAGAATTGGTGTTACTTTTGGCAACTATGTCTCAGGGACTTATCTTTATTCTGGTCCATATTATCTTTTATCCTCCTGTATTAGCTTCTCTAGTTCCGAGTGTGGCTGTTTAACAGCAGATACTTCTTAGTTCTCCACTGTGTTGGCTGAAACCAAAAGACAAGACAATAATGTCCTTTACCTCTAAGTAGGTGCTCTGCTAAGTGGTGGCTCTTTGTTTCCTGGGTGACTTATCTCTTTCTGGGTGGTGGTGGTGGTTTTTCAGTCTGCCTCCCTGAACTCCTTTCTCTGTCTGCCAGTTACCCACCAAGTGTGCTTGGCTCCCAGTTAGTTGCTATGACATAAACCTAAAAGTTCTTCTCTTTTCTCTTCACCACCAAATAAGTGACACTATCTTGCTAATTTTATATCCCAGATGCTTTTTAACTTATCTACTCCTATTTGTTCTCATTATCATTGTTCTCAGTGTTATTCTTCCCAGAACCCACATACAAGGAAAGGATCATTTCAGAGTGAGCTTTTCAGAATGCAGTTCTGACCTTCTCATTCCCTGGCTTACTCTTAGAAACACCTCCTGAGAAGGACATATTAAAAAGCACAAACTCACCACGACTCAGCCCCTGCTTATTTCTCCAGTCTTTTCTGTTTTTCCCCCGTCTTCACCAACCTTTGCATTTCCTGCTGTAGTGCTCGTAAAATGCTTTCCACCCTCTATCAATTTGCCTTTAATTGTGCAGTGTTTTCGTTGGCAATGTCCTTTCTGCCCTTTTTCATCTAATTCCTATTTATCTCTTTAGTCTCAGTTTCAGTATCTTCATCCCCATGAAACCTTCACCTAGAGGCTCCAGACTTCACACTGAGCTAAGTATGTGTGTCCCAGGAGCACGCAGCCCTGTTTGCATAATGTGGGCATGATCCACTTGTTTGTCGGTCTCTCCCTCCATATAACATGCTCTTCTGACACAAGGACTCTCTATTATTCATTTTTGTATCTCCAGGCTTTGACATAGTATGTGCTCCCAAAATAGCTCAATATGTAATTTCTTACATAGATGTAAAGTGAATCTTTTAGAAGACTCCCAATATCATCCAACAGAATCTTCAAATTTATTCACAGGATAACTTCAAAAAATGAAAATTTGCTCCCACTGAGGATATTAAATAGAATTTGCCATATATTTTGAAGGCCGTGCCAAAGGGCGATTTTCAAGAATTTTGAGTATGGATTGCATTGTTAAAATAAACCTAATATCTTCCCCAGATGATCAATTTGAAGAAGTAAACAACCATTTGGATGTATGTAGGTTAAAAAACATAACTATTTTATGTTTTATCATTTTTTTTTTTTTTATAGTTGTACCAACATTCAAGTCTAAGAAAGTATGATTTGGAGTCTGTGGCAATGTGGGTCTCCAATGGAACGAGGCCAAACAGGGAGAGGGGAGTAATTTAAATTATTTAAAGATCTGTGAATTATGATCATAATAAAAACCATGAGTTTCCCTGAGGTTGTCATCAGCGTTTAACATCCATTCTGCAGTTTGTCTTTTGTTCTGTCTTATGTCTTCCTTCTGCGTTTTGTGTTTTGTTCTGTCTTATGTCCTTCCCCCCCCCCCCGAGTGTGTGTGTGTGTGTATCTATATCTTAACATTTGAACAGGTGTGACATCCCCTACAGCATTTAGGAAGACAGGGTTGTGTTTAAGAGGACAGACACAGCTGCAGCATCTTACTAAACGAACACTAAAAACGAGAGAATGTAAATCATCCAACAAATTGTGCGTCATTAATTCTTGATGTCAGTTCGAGGTAGGAGAATAAAAATCTTTACCTCCTACCAAGTGCACTGTGAAACTTCTCAAATTTATTTTGATAGATTTGTGTTGCAGTAAATCACACAGGACCAAAAACTCTTAAAAATTAAACAAAAGAGGGGAGGAGGGTGGGAGGATGGGTTAGCCTGGTGGTGGGTACTGAGGAGGGCACATTCTGCATGGAGCACTGGGTGTTATGCACAAACAATGAATCATGGAACACTTCATCTAAAACTAATGATGTAATGTATGGGGGTTAACATAAGAATAATAAAAAAAAAAAGCATTACAGAGGATGGACTTAACGATAGGAGATATACTTAGTTTTCTTTTACATTTTATGGTAGTACATAAATTTGCTGGTAAGAGACCTGGTTCTCAATTATCTAAAGAAAAGGAAGCAAAAGATATTTGGCCAAAGTTCTTGAAAATCTATTTTCATGGACTTCTAGAAAGTCCTCGCTGATATGAGAAGATTCTGGTGGCTTCCTGGAGATTAGTGGGTTTCCAGTGTCATTCTGAAGCTGAGGGTTCAGTGGGGGAATTGCCCTGTTAAAGCCTAACTCGAGGTAAAATGAATACACACTTTAAGTTGAGAAGACATAGGAGTGTTTGTGTGTGTGTATGTATATGTGAATTTCTGTTCATTCCTACGGGGACTGATGAGCTTGCCAAGGCTATTGCTATATGACACTAAGTGACTGGTGGAGGGAAGGAAAATCATTTAACTGGTTATTTTCTATAGACCAAAGAGTCCTGATTCCCCCCCCCCCCCCCCCCGAACTTTTATCTAGTTGCATTGATTAGAGTTGTTACCTGAGGTTCTTGTACAAAATACCCATTGTATATCATGGAGTGTATAGAATCACAAGAGTGGGAACTAATGGGTTTCCTTAGTATAAAGAAAAATCCCTGGCTGGTCTTGGGCCAGATAGACCCTCTCACTGACTTCAAGCCTACTGGAGAGATCCCAGTGCCTCAGTTTCCTTAAACACAAACCTCATTGATTAAACTTTCAGAGGATTTTTTTTTTTTTTTTATCTGTGTGGTGTTCAGTTCAGGGTCTTTAATAAGAACTCTTCTCAAATGAGAAATCTAAGATGGAAACAGATTAACTGTGTCTCCAGTTTAATCCTGCAATAAAAGCAAAGTGTGTGTACATTAAGGGAAAGCCTGTTTTTTCTTGGTCTCAGTTGTCTGACAGAGAGGAGTGGAAGAGGCCCTGTGGCAGCTAATGAACAAAATCATGTGTTATTTTTAATGTAGGATGATTATGAAATTGTGCCTTACATGAATGTTTTTTTTTTTTTTTTCCACTGCAATACAATCTGGATGTTCTACCAAAATTTTTTGAGTTTATTTGGGGGATTAAGTGCAACAGCAATGCAAACCTGTAACCATAGTCTGGTGCCCAGAGAGACCACATTTTGTGTTGAAATAATACACAATAGGGAAATAAAGCTGAGTGAGTAGGAAGAAGGATCTTTTGGAAAAATAATCTTTAACTTATTAAAGTTTTCAGACTCCTAGGTTTTTGATGAGCTTATTTAAAATCTATGGGGGGAAAATTAGCAGCTTGAAATGCTGACAGCATTAAAAAACAGTGAGAAACACTTGATTCCTCAAAGACTCCTTCCCTCACCCCTCAGATAGTTTGATTTTCCTATTTATCTCCTTTGTATTTTGATAAAAAAGAAGAACCCTTTGAGAGGACAGTTTTGAGGTCTTAATCCATACTTCTTTCCAGTTTATCTTTTACATTCAAAATAAGCACCTTTAAAAGAATCCTTTTTGGTACTAGAGAGCTAAATGCTAAGCTTAGGTATCAGCAGCTAATTAGCTTCCCATCTGGGGGGGATTGTCATTGAACTCCATCTCCTGAATATTTATTGAAGGATTTGTAAAGAATAAGCTCTTTTCAGAAAACTGGAGCCTTTTGAATATTTTTTTTACCTCCAGTCAGTCGAGTGGGAGGAGGAGATCTACATTGGCCCATCCCAGACCTGCCTTACGATTCCAACACTACAATCCAGTGTCCACTGTTGTAGAACATGCCATGTCAAGCTCATGTTAAGTATTGCTTTCCATTTCAACATCTTAATGGACTTCTCCTTTCGAAGAAGTTTCATAATATGCCCTGGATATCCTGTGCCAGTTCTCATGTTCTTCAGTCTCAGTATGCCTTTTGTCACCTTGTTTGCTATTCTTGTGTGCTATCTTGGCTACTCGGAGAGCATGTCTTAGGGAACACTCAAAAGATAACAATCCGGAGGTGCCTGGGTGGCTCAGTCGGTTAAGCATCTGCCTTCGGCTCAGGTCATGATCCTAGGTCCTGGGATTGAGCCCCGATTCGGGCTCCCTGCTCGGTGGGGAGTCTGCTTCTCCCTCTCCCTCTGCCCCCCACTTGTGCTTGTGCTCTAAAAAAAAAAATATATATATATATATATATACACATGTATACATGTATACATGTATACATATATATGTATGAATCTAATTCCAGCGTGATGGGACGATGTGGTCTATTACAGACTTTGTGATTGTGCGAGTTTCATTATCCCGCGTTCCGCCACCACCTCTGCCTTTGCCAAGGCCCCTGCCCATATCTTCGTAGCCTCCTGCACATTCACACGGCTGCTTTGCCAGCCCACTTGCCACATGTGCCAGCACCATCCCTTCTCCCTCTGCTGTCACAGCGTTTCCTGATGCTCGCTGCCGTCAGCAGTCATGTTGCCAGTGCTGTGCTCTCCTCACACAGGGGGGCCGCTTACCTTTTTCTTTTTCCTTTTTTGATTTCAGCAGAAAGACACAAATCAAAATCCATGTGAAAACCGAACTAGAACATAATTGCTCCCTGGGGGTTCACATAGCGCTCTCAGCATACTCCCTCTTGTCCTGATCTGGGAGCTGAGAAATCAGAGGATCTTGAGATCTCCGATTTCCCATAACCCTCTCTTTGGGCTACAGTCATGCTCTCTCACCAGCCTGGGGAAAATGGAGGGAAGGGGTGAGTACAGAGAAAAGAGAGACCCAAAGGCACAACCTTGCCATCAGTTGAATTCAATTAATCCCAAGTCAGCTTGAGATTGGACTTTACTGGTGAGGAAAACAGGGTCCTTGATAATCCTTCTGCTGATGAAGGTGCAGGGAAAGAAGCATAAAAGGTCGGTAACAAGTTCACTACGTCCAGCAGGGAATCAGGGACAAGATGTTCAGGCAAAACCAGTAATGCTTGGTGATTGTTTTTTGGAAGCGAGGTGGGAAAATTTTAAACTCAAGCCCAAGTTTCTAACTTATGAAGTTGATTGAGATCTCAACAGTAATAGAAAACCAGAAAGACAAAGTTAAGAGGGTGTGCATTTAAACCTGTTAACTTCTTGTTTTTCATGGGCTATAAGGGTAAATATATCTGGGAAGAAGCAGGAAATTCTTAGAGAAGCTATGTTAATTATACATATTTGGGGGAAAAAAGTGACAGCTATAACTGGGCAATTTAGGGAGGATAAAGTGATAAAACGTGAGGAGAAAAGTAGAGACTTAAATTTATGTGGAAGAAGGAAGAAGATATGGACAGAAAAATAAGAATGACAGAGGTAAAGTTGAGATGGTAATGCCACAGAAATTATTAGGGGAAGACCTTTTCAAGAAGACAGCAATAATCAGATCATGTGTGGACATGAAGAATAATAGGATGAAAACTGTATTTGATAATTAACATCACAGTTCTTAGAATAACTTCATTAGAGCAGTGGAAACAAATCCCTATTACACTGAAGATCTAAGTTGATAGTAAGACAAATGGAGTCTTCCCATGTGTATTAGGCAGCTCTTTTAACCAACTGAGCCACCCAGGCGCCCGCCTGAGGCAGCTCTTTTAAAATGTTTCTTGGGATTTATCCTCAAGAATGTTTCAAGGTTATAATCACACAATTGTGCAAAGATGCAGGGAGGAAAATCTTCATTGCAGCATTGTTCACACTAGAGGACAGTTTGATACCTAGCTTAAATAACCAATACCAGAGATTTGGTTAAATACTCCCTATAGTTAAGTAAAATAGAACCATTTTTAATGGTGATAGATTTCCTTTGACATGGAATGTATTTGTCCTGAATATTTGTCTGTGAAACCTACATTGAGAGTATATGATCAATTTTTATTAAAAATATGTATTTGTGCAATACCTTTAAATAATAACATCGGTTATTACTGATGAGATAATCTAATTTTCTTAACTTTTTATTTTGCAATTTTTAAGTAAACATGGTTACTACTTTCATAATAAAATGAGAACGGATGTGAGAGAAGAACCCGGAGAGAGATCAGTGACTTTGAATGAATTCAAGATGGAAAGGAAATGGGGGCTTGGGAATTGGCTATAGATTGTAGTCAAGAAGAAAAAGGAAGTGAAAAATGTGCAAAGGGCAGGGCTCAGACTGGGTTTAATTCCATGAAGAAGGAAAAGTTCTAAAGTAAAAGGAAAAAAAAAATCAAATATATAGAAATGTTTTTATTTTGACATGGACAGATGAAAAGTGAGATGGACTATTAAAACATTTTAAGATGAAGTTATGAGCTAATGGTAAGTGGATATGGGATATGTGTGGGGACTTGAAAGAAATGGAGAAATTTTGGAGTACAGAATCTCAGAGAAACAGTGAGGGGGGGGATGTGAACAGTGTCAGTGTGGCTGCAGGTGGAGAGCGTGAATTTGCAGTGTAAAATTTTATTTTAATCCCTCTATGTGTTAATAGAGTAAAAGCCAACCTTCTCATATATATCTGCTTTACAGTCCGGAAAAGTGAAGGAACAGTTCTCATGAATGATACTGAGCTGCTATTGATCCAAGCAGTGTTTGGGAATTAAAAACAAAAAAACAAAACTGCTTGAGAAACTAGGTGAAAGCATAGATACTGTTATTCCAGTACAGAAACTGTGTCATTACAAAATACATTTTTAAGAACATAAACACATCAGTCCTGATGGCAGATATTTTATTAGGCCACTGAGTTCTTCAGATTTTCTGCAGCTTTAAAAATCAAACTTGCTTGACTGAGTTTTCTAGTCTTGCTTCCCACATACTTGCAACGTTTTTATTAGCTTGGAATGGGGGTGGCTTTGCCTTACGATTTTGGAAGGATTGATAGGAAGGTGTTTCTCTTGCCTTCCTTATGGGATTCAGGTTAGGAACATCACTTGAGGGCATTTTCAATATTTCTGAATTCTGTGGGAAAAATTAAGCTGATTTGAATATATTGATAGGCATTTAATCAGCTGTTGGTGCACATTTTTATTTCCTCTCCGTTTATAATGCACAGAATTTTCTTAGAAGAAGTGCTGCATTTTAGAAATGCTAAGACTGATAGTCCAAAGTCCATTCTGTGTTGTGAATGGAAAGGGGGCAGAGAAGGAAGCATAAAGATTAAAGAGAAGATGGAATGACTTTTTTCATCCTGTCAAAGGACTGTTTATATTGGGCAATACTGAAAGCTTGTAGGTTCAGCTTGAAAGTTCTTCAAATCAGAGGAGCCATTTAATATATAATAGAGAACTGTACTGGCAAGTCATTTATAAAAATGAAAACATTTCATATCTGCTTTTTCACAGAACACGTTTCTCACTTATGAGACATGGCTGTTTTTTGCTCAGATCAAGGGAATATGAACTAGTGGAGCTCCACAGTCAATAAATTAAAGACATTAGAAATGAATCAGTTTAGTTTGGTTTGATATATACATTTGGTTATAAACATGCAATGAAAAACGTATTTATTTGTATCTAGCAGTCACTGATCCTTGATTACATATTCAGTTGATGAGATTAGATGCTAATTAATGTAAAGTCTAATCACTTTACATCATAAGGACTTCTAGTTCCTGGCAACCATTTTGTGCTGAAAAGACAAAATAAGTTTTTACACATCGTGCTCCTTTATTTTAAAAAATCAAACCCATTACTAAAGGTGTTACAGTAACAATTCTTGTTTTAACTATGGTCATTTGATATCTACGATAAACTGACTTTCTCAAGGTCAAGAATGAATTTGAGTAACTAGAATAGAATAAGCAGTTCCTTTCAGGATGGCAGTATGTCTGTCATTCCATCCTCTGCTCCTTTCTGCTCACTCTGCATTTTGTAGGACTAGGCTTATCTTAAGGATAACAGTGACCGAAAAAGGAACAGGAGGCCATCAGGTGCCGCTGCAGGTGAGGATGTGGACTGTGGGGTTGACAGAGGGTCCAGCTTCGGGGTCTGCTTAAGCAAGTTATTTAGTTTCTCAGAAGTTCACTTTTTTTTTTTCCTGTTAGTAAGACAGGGTAACACAATAACCTCCTGTGAAGTTTTTTGTCTTTTCGTTTACCTGTCCCTTTCTCCAGCCCACCCCTCCTCTTGTACCTGTATGTCCAAACACCCAGAAGCCTTTATAAGAAGCTGTTAGGAAAAATGGTATGATTGTAGGATAGCTGCTATTAAATGGCGATGTCTTTGGTTGAGTGCCATTTTAAGGCATTGAGTGAATTAATCTTTTCTCAGTGTCAAGACCACCAGACAAGGTTTCTGTCCCCCATTAGAAAAGCCCCGTTGGTGGTGGCTCTGGCTTACCCAGTAGCATTGTAAATGCAAGCTCTGTGGCAAGTGGAATTGATTCTGAAAATACAGTTCTTGTACTAAATGTTCTTTCACCCTGTCTTATAAATTTACTTAGTTGGAATAAGAAAACAGCATTTTTTTGTGGATTTACAATGATCTCTCCCATCTCTGCATTTATGCTTAAAAAATATATTTTTTCCTGAGAGAAAGGGCATCAAATATTTTTTGAATCAAAAGATTCATTCCTTCAACATCTATATAATATCTATTCTGTCAGGCACATGTTAGACACAAATGTAAAATTTTAATGTTAAGTCAGATGTGTAAACATGAAATGACTATGCCCTATGTTAATAGCCATAATGTACCTGGGAAGGCGCTGTTTAAACTGAGGAGTATATTGAATAACTCAGTCTGAGAAGTTTGAGCAGGATTCATGGATGAGTTGACATTTGGCTGAATTAAAAAATGAGTAAAATTTAGTCAGAAATAGTGTGGGAATTGTTTCCAAAAGAGTATGGTTTTTAAAAAGAGCATGATATATTCAGTAATGTCAAATAATTCTTTGATAGATGTATAGGACGAAATAAGATTACTGAAATGGATGGGAGTAGTAGGGCTATGAATATAAATTACACTTAAAAATTTTAAATTAACTAGCCATTGATAAGTTAACATATATTTTAGTTTCTTGATTCCCCTGAAACCAGTAGACTTGAAGAGTACATAAATTGTGTTTGTTTTGTTTGGTCTTTGTTTGCAAGTTTGGGGTGTGGGGCTTCCAAGTAGATATTGATGTAAAAACTTACTAAATAGTTTGGTATATTTGGTACTCATACTCAGTTATATGAATCAGGCCACTAGGATGGGAATGCAGGCTCTACCACTTACTGTGTGACCATGGACTAGTTATTCACCTTCTCTGAGGGGACATATTGAACCAACCGATAATGTTTTGCTTAGTTACTTTGACTTGCAGTATTCTTTACTTGAATCCATCCTGGTGGCTTCCATGGGCTTATGAGAGCTAATGATGAGCATCTCTTTTCAGCTCCATGTTTAATGATGTCATACTGGTAGCTTGAAATTGGACCCAGTGGAATATTTACATTACAGAAGCCGTTAAATGCTATACATCAGATATAAGTATTTATAAAACTAAGGCTGGTTTATATTCATACTATTGCATCCGTCCTTGTGTTGTTTGACCCACAAATCAATGTTTCACTCCTACAAACAATAAAAGAAGACAAAAGAAAATTGACTCAGATTCTTTACTTTGTTTACAGCAGTGTTGTAGCTTACAAGTACCAATTTGGATCTAACTTGAATTTTTCTTTACGAGCCGTTGATTTTTCAAAAAATAGTTTCCCCAATGCAAAGTTTTTTTTTTTTTTCTCCCTAATATGCAGGGATTTGTGTGTGCCTGTGCTGTTTAAATCAGGGATTATTCATTTGTATGCAAGAGAAATTCACTCTAGCTTAAATGAAAGGGAGATCTATTGGGGAAAAAAAAAAAAGTAAACCAAGAAAATCAAGAATATCCGTGTTCCAGAACACACAGGGGTGTGGGATGTGGGGATGTAGGTATAAATGAAACTTGTAGATTTAATTTATACCCCACATTCTTGGAACTGGGAAGCTGTTCTTCCTATCTTGCTCTTTGTTTCAAAGTATTGGTTTTCCAGTGTCTGTTTTTCTATTGATATCACTACCATTCTTTTGTATTTCCTTGTCTGTTGGCCTTCTGTGCTTACTCATCAGAAACCATATGACCCAAAATACTATTTGAGTCTTCAGTATGCATGTCTCTGCCATAGATATCCCCTCTCCGTGTATCTTAAATATGTTTAAATTCTTGTGAGAGAATGGACTCAGTCCAACTTGTGGCGATGACCTCTTTGTGTCCGAGTCCCACACCTGGTTCACTGTGTTGTGACCACAAGAACAGGGGTCCTGGAATACTCGGATACAAGGCAGTTTGGGCAAGGCCTGTAGGTGGGGGCAGATTCTGGAGTAGGAGCCATCGGTTAGGCATATACCCCAAAATGTGTTGTTTGGGAAAATTTTAGCTGAATGATATGCTCTCTTATTGGAGTAATGGAAATCCTAATTTCTCAGAGCACATTAAGAGATGGATGTTAAATTTATTTCTATATTTAGCAACCTAACCAAATATGAAAATTTACTGATAATGCTTTGCATTCTTTCCAGCATATCAAATTATTATATGATTTACTTGACTGTCATCACACATAGGAAATGTTTTCCTTTATTGTTTTCAAAATGCTTTTTAATATTCTAGAATTACAAAGTGACCTAATTAACTGAAAATCTATATAATCAGCTCTTTAAAAATCCATAAAGGAAAACAATAAGCATAGTAACCCAGGAAATAATGAAGTATAAATTAATAATACAGAACAGTGGGAAACATGCCTAATAAACATTATTAGTTCAAAAATAGAAATTCCATGTTCCCGGTACTAACACATAATTTTTCAAATAATACTTCTTTCTTGCTGATAGAGATCTAGTTTGGATTTATTTCTCTGCTGTGAAATAAATGTGAAAAACTGCCAAAATGTTTTAAAGTTTTTCACCTCGGTTTTCATCACTGAGACTGTAAAAATATCATTTTCTTTTCCTAACGGAGCTGTTGAGGAAAAGCACCACAATATGGCCCCTTTTAGAAGACCACATTTCAGAAGGTTGGCCAGAGATGTTGGTGACCTGAGACAACTGTTTCAATATACGGGTTTCTTTCAAATTACATTTCTGTTGGTCTCATCAGTGCTTTACTTCAGACTAAATAGCTTTTTAATCATTGGGTTTTTAAAGAAAAAGGAAAAACACTCCACACTGTGGGAAACGGTGGTGTTTCTGGATAAGGGAGGTCTTGGAAACTGCCAGGTGCCAGTATACTGGGGGCCAGGCTCCCCAGTGGAGAGCACGGGTGTGCCCCCTGACCTCACAAATGTGGAAGCGGACCCCAGAGGCAAAGCAGGGCTCTGGCACAGGCTTATGCTCTTGCCCAGTTTTATGAGGTGCCCCATTACCTCGAACTGCATGCTCCCTGTGATCTTTGAAAGTTACTCCGTTCCATCAGGAACAGATGAGGTTTTTCACATGCAAGAGTGTCCTCCCTTCCCTCTGCAGGGAAACACAAAGTGATTGTGATGGCATCTGACTTGCATGCTTTCCTGCTGAGAGAAGAGGGTTTTGAGCGTGGCATTTAGGGAAAGAGGAGGACAAAGTAGGATCAGATATGCCAGAAAGAGCAGTGAGGCAGATCTAATATTTCTCTAAGGGAATGTTTTCGTGTATTTTCCAGAGGTGGAGTTTAGCTTGGGTGACACAGGTGGTTGCCTCAAGTGTTTGGCGCTCTCCTTCTGCCACCATCCAGGGAATGCTGTGCTCTGGGTGCTGACGGAGAGACTCTTCATCTGGCTTGGGGGATCCTGGGGGGAGAGGGGAATGTTCTGTACCCACTGGCTGCTGATGCGAGTGGATAGGAGTTTGAGCCCAAGAGACATTTCTTCTCATATTTGTTTCTCATTACCAACTTTAAAGAAGTTACAGATCTATATATAAAAATCTTTGCTGAAAGCCCAGAATTGCTACCTCTGTGAGGAAACCGTGGAAGTGGGACTTAAGTGTTAGGGGGGAGGAAAGAGGAAGATGCTGAAAATTAAAATTTCCCTTCTCTTTTTTCTTTTGCTTTTTCAGAAAAGGGAATAAATTAGAAGTGGCTTTCAATTTTTTTCTTCCATCAGAAGTACTGAAAACATTAAAAACGCGATCAAAAACTGGACCATAATACTTATTTCTCTTCATTTCAGGTTAAAAGCATGATATACAGGACCTATGATAAATAAGGCACACATGGCAAAGGAACTTAAAATCTATCAAACAAGGAATTAACCCATAATATAAGTCAAGTTTGTTGGATGAGGTGTTGGGAGAATGGGAGGATGCAGCCACGCATTTAGTGGGTGATCCTTAACTTCACGCAGAATCAGAGAAAGCTCCCAGAGGAAGTGGTGTTCAGCTGAGAGGAGAGGGGTGTTTTCTTGGTGAGGTGAAAGAGAGTTCCAGTCAGAGGGAGCACATGGGTAATTTGGAAGCAAGGGGATGGTACATTCAGCCAAAGATTCAGAATCTTTGGCATTTTGCCCACTCAGGAAATAGTGGGAGAGGTGACAGAAGCTGGCTGAGGTCCCATGAAGAGGTTTGGATTTTATCCTAAGGATACTGGAGAGCTCCTGAAGGGATTTAATTAGGGGTACAACATGCCTGAATTTTTATTTAGAATATCATTCTGGCTACTGTATGGGGAATAGCCTGGGATGAGTCTGAGAGGCTATTAGGATGGCTTGAGAGTGAAGAACAGGGGTCTGTGGCTGTGATGGAAATGAGGAGGCAGATTAGAGAGATATTTTTAGGCAGAATTCACAAGATTTGGTGCAGTAGGAGGTGGGGAAGAGGGAGACTTCTTCCAAATTTTCTGGCTGGCCCCCAACCTGCAGAGAGCAAATGATGAGTGTTGCTGTCTGGTTCTTTGTATTTCCTCTGCCTGGGATATTGTTTAGATCATTTTATATGTTTGCTTTTATTATAGAATTTTAATGAATAATAACCTGGAGCTTTATGGTACTTCCCATGTCTTCATATCTCACCTGTATCATCCCCACTGGTGGTCCTACTTAGAGATTTGGAAGCAGGTCTAGAGAAGTCTTAAGGGACTTGCTCAAGTTCATTTAACAGGTCAGTGCTAGAGCTGAGATTGAAGCTCAGGTCTCCTTGATGACAAAGATTTTGCTCTTGGAACCACAAGAAATGTACTCACAGCCTGTTATGTGATAGAATCCCTGACAGGAATCAGTGTTCATGGTCTCTTTGGTCCTCACAATCACCTGATGAGGTAGATACTCCTGTGCTCTCCCATTTACAGATAAGGCAACTGTGGCTCAAAAAATGTAAAATTATTGCCCGAGTCTCTGTAGTATAAGGAGACAGGGGTTGTGGCTCAGGAGCTGTGACCAGGCTGGGGAACTTGAGCTCTGACTCTGCTCATAGTCCCAAGGTCCTCCCTCAAAATCTGGTTTCTAGCATGGGAGAAAGGTGAGAGAGGGAATGAGTTAATGCAGAATATAGTTTCTACTTGTTCTTTAGCCTCCTTCTCTAATTTACTCACCTATTCTGTCTCCTCACCACCTTTTTTATTTTTATGAAATGATTGCCTTAGCCTGTGGTTCTGGCAAAGAGACAGTCTACAATTCCCAGTAAATGTTTTTTTAAAAAGATTTTTTTTATTTATTTGAGAGAGAGAGAGCACAAGGGGGCGGGGAGAGTCAGAGGGAGAAGCAGACTCCCTGATGAGCAGGGAGCCCAATGTGGGACTCGATCCTGGGACTCCTCCGGGATCATGACCTGAGCAGAAGGCAGAAGCTTAAACAACTGAGCCACCCAGGTGCCCCCCAGTAAATAACTTTGCAAGGTGCATTCATCCTTCCTGATGGACTAGAGTGGTTTACTAAATGGCACCATAGTGTCTCATTTTCCAAAATATTTACAGCAAGAGGGATCAGGAACAGAGATTTTCAACCGATCCTGTCCTGAATCCTGTTCAGTTTCAACTTTATGGCCAGTGAATATTGTCCTGTCCTACTATTGATGCCAAGGAAGTAGGATATTGATGCAGAGCTCTGAAATCACAAGAAAAAGCATGCAGTTGAATTAGTTTATGGATGGACACTGCCAACAGGAATCATGGCAGAGATGTGTGAAAGGATTAAAAACTGTGACCCTGACCCAGCAGAATGATAAAGGATATTGAAGGTTGGGTGGTCAGAGTTCTATAGGGAGTGATTTGAGAAGGTGAAGAGCATTTTTTTTCTCCGTTGCCTGCATTTTGTTCCCAACAACATCAGGGGATGACATATGCCGTCCTTATGTACTATAGACATTAATGGGGAAATGACCTGTTACTCTTTGACAAAAATATTCTTATACTGATATAATCTGATGATGGTATCCTGTTAAAACTTTTGATTTTTGAGCTACTGGCATCCAGACGGCACAGGTTTTGGCCACAACATGATTTGAAAAAACAGACCATGACCTGGGCCTAACCTAAACTACAAAGTCTTTATAAGAACACATTCTCAAACACACACACGCGCACACCCATGCACGCACGCCTACGCATGCACTCTCTTTTTCTTTCTGCTCATAGTACTCCCAGTACATCTGTACACGTGGTTCTTTCTTTGGCTACAAACTAAAATGTACACTAAAGTAGATTGGAAACTTGTTACAATCAGATGATTGCTTTTATTGCTGAATCTTCTCCTAGGCTTTATTTCTTTACAGGGTTTTCTCTTACTCAGATACTTGGATACTTTAAGTCTGTCTTTCATCTCCCTCTGTCTTGTCTGTAGGTCTGTCGTTGAGAATCTTCCCTTATGTTTCTCTGCAGTCTGTCACATGTTCATAATGTGCTTTATCTGGCGCACACAGGACCCATGTGCATACAGCAGCAGTTCCCCTGCTAATAGAGGTGCTGGTAATCGAATGCACTGGATCTACGTAGAATGGTAATGACTGCGTGAGTGCTCTTTGGCCCTGAACAGTCAGAAGCAAGAATCAGCACTAACTTCCCTACCGTGTTCAGTTAGTGTTCCCCTTCTTTCCCTGGTCATCGTTTTATTTTCTCTTACTCCTTCGTGAGCCCATAGGAAATACCAGATAGGAACTAGGAAGGTCTCCATGGCCTCCTTCATCTCAGCACAAATGAAAGGGATGGAGGACGAACATTTGAAGGAAAGAACATTTAAATGTCAATATATTTTCCATCTCTTTTGATTATCCCCCCTCCTTTCTCCTTCTCCATCTGTCTTTAACACATAAACAGGCATGCTCATTTAAAGTGTTATTTCAATCTAGAGGTACTTTTTAGGAATATGGAAAATTGTTGAAGGAAGAGAAAAACATTAGCAAACTCACATTCTGATTAATGTTGCAAATGAGATAGGAGTTGCTCTTCTCTTGAAACTGGAAGTGAGAATCTCAAGTGTGAACCAGAGTTAGATGCTCATATGATCCTCTTAATTCCTTCTCTTTTAAGGAGAGAATATCAGAAGAAAAAGGGAAAATTATGAAAGTAAATAGAGTAGCATGCAAAATCTACACCTGCCAGATATTCAGATCTTAACTGTTCATCAACTTAGTAACTTATGCATCCTAAAGGAAGGACCAAAACTTAGTCTGAATGTGTGCAGAGTGTTAGCCTAACTTTGTAAATATAAGAAAATATTTTTTTGTGCATTTATATACTAGTTTTTGATTCTTTGAAGTTATTAACTGATATTAGGAATTTTTAAATATTATAAAAACAGACCTGTTTTATTAGGACCCACAACCTAACACAATGTGTGTAAATTTGGAAAAAAAATTAAATAGACATATTCTAATACATTGATATATATTGTTTTTTACAGAATAATTTCATTTATATTGGGATATTTTCGAGGTGGCTTTTAAATTCTCATTGGTAGCTTCCCCCCCCCCCCCACTAAATTATCAGCACACTTTGCCAATTTGAGTTGGGGCTTAAATCTGGGAAAGAAATGCTCTACTTTTTCAAGTATTGCAGGAATCATTTTCTGAGGCACATGATAATTATGATTTGTGAGTTACATACTAATGCTCAATGGGAGTTCACTTTAACAGAATGAATTGAGCCAAAATCTTGAGTACCATCATCAACAGAGATACCTTTTTTTTCGTTTCCAGGTAAAATTTTGACTTTTATATTGTTGTTTTGCTGAGCTTTCTTCACAGGGATTATGTATACACTAGGAAGGAAAACCGAATTTCCTAATGTCCCTGAATGTGCAATAAGCATCAACTACAGAGAGAAAAAACATGAATCAAGCATCAAGCCATTAAACTGTACCTAATAGGCATTTATTCAATGGGCCTTATGAATGCAAGTCATGCCCCATTTAAAATCTAACTGAAATGATCGCACGTTTCATTAGTGGACATAATTACCAATTTGTTCCTTCCCCCAAAATCATGTATGTATGAAAAACACTGTTAGAAGGTAAACAGTATTACCTTCAGAATATAGAATAAAGATAGCCTATTTAAATAGGGGGAGTAGAGTAACAGGTTTTTTTCCCTTTTTTTCTTTGTTGTTTTTTAGAATGGAGACTTCAGAAAAATCTCAATTTTATCTCAGAACTCAATGTATAGTGATTTATTCTCTAATTTTCCAATGTGTTCAATATCTGTTTCTTAATATTAAAAACAAAACTCTTAAAAATACTCAAATGACTTACGACCTTCCAATATGTTCATTTACACAGATCTGTTATGTGTTCCATCTCTAAATACCTGGTTGGGTAATGAGGAGAAGGACTAGTGTTCTTGTTAAAATTTTGCGATTAGCTAGCCATGTAACTTGGACAAATAACTGAACCCTTTGGGCTTTGGTGGCTTTTTCTGTAAACTAAGAGGACCCAAATAGATGATTTCTAGACTCTTTCATCTTACTATCATTCTGTTGTAAAAACACTATATGATTTCCAAAATAGAGGACACATTAATTTTTTTTTGTAATAGGGTTTTTCATTAATTTGCATGTGATTCCAGTTGGCCTTTATGAGGGCTTAATGTGATTATTTCCTTACCCCAAATGTAATAATGAACTGATATTTATTAAGAGCCTTTTATATGCCAGGCATAGTGCTGTGTTTCAAGGTACAAGGCTGAGCAATAGTGTGAACGATCCCTCATACCGCTCATACTCTAGTGAAGAGACAGGTGTTAATCAAGTATAACTCCGTCATTAAGCCCTACAGTGGCTGGAAAAACCTGCCCATTTAGTCCATTATCAGAAACCTCAAAAACAAAAATATACGACAAATAGTTAAAACAAACAAACAAACAAAAACAACTTTCTTGCACATAATGAGAAATGCCCTCAAAGTCCAGGGAATGGTGCATACATTTCCACACTTTTGGCTTTTTTGCCTGGTGGTATTCTCTTTTATGGTAGTCTTTGTTACTCCTCCTTTTCTTTCCCTGATTCCTAGGATTCAGATTGCTTAAGCAAGAAGTGGAGTTTTGCTTCAACTAAGCACCAGGTCGCCTTTCCTGCCTTTCCATCTCAAATCTATAAGATACAAGCACTATTTTGCTTGGCATCCTTAATTTTTTTTTTTCCCCGCATGCATGGTTTCCATAAAAACAACCAAGACTTGTCAATATGGGTGACTTTTATAACATGTATTTTTGTGTTTTTATTCAAAAAGACAATATTCCCTCTGTGGATGCATTATAGGGACAAGTCAGAGGTGCCTGGGGGTGAAGCAGGGAAGTTTTACAGATCACTAGAATAATTATAATAATAAACATGCAATTACAACTCAAATATTAAATACTCATTTGTGTGTGTGTGTGTGTGTGTGTGTGTGAAAACTTTCAGAGAAGACTTTTTGGAAGAAGGGACATAAATCATGGGAGAATTGAAAACTGGTAAGGCATGTAAAGGAAAAGAAGTTGGGAGAGTCAGGGAAGAGACGGACCTACATACCTGGGAAGATTTTTCCTAGAAACATACAAAACAGTGGGTAAGGAAAATACTCCCACAAAAGAATTCTTGGTAATTTTGACATAATAAAAATATGTGCTGGAGTAGATGGACTTACTATTCTAAAAACTTTGTCAGTTTTGTATACATAGAAATGGGTTAGAGAATACGTACAAGAATATACATGAGTCCACTACTGTATTGTGTGTAATAATCCTAAATCTGAAGCTGTTACCAGAAAATCAAAAGAATTAACAGTAAAGGAAAAGGTCAATGTCCCTGTTATGGAAGCTTCAGTTTTAAAATGTGCTGACTTTTTACAGTAAAGTATCTTTAAATTCTAACTGAATATTGCACATTCACAGACACTAAAAATGTTTTTAGTCCTAGCCAATTAAAATTTGTAGGAAATTATGAATTCTAATAGCAATTTCACCCTTCCCCACCCCCAGTTCTGTATTACTTTATTTTCCATCCTTAATTCCATTTTCACCTTTTGTGTTTGTGGGACTAGTATTATCCCTGGCAATGAGATGTCCAGAATGCATGGAGAGTGTTTAATTTATATTTGGTATTCTTATGTTGTACTCATCTCTTTTTATTGCTGAATTTCTGTGATCCTAAATGTTTATGCAGTTTTTCATTTGAGACTACCATATGAATTAAAAGACCCCCACTACAGTATAAGTTAAGAAATGTACCCCCCCTTTTTTTTTTACTAATTGCCTCTAAGGTTTTTAGCCACTTTTGATTGCCTTTTTCTTTTTTGTATTTTGCATTCATAATCAGTAGCAGGTGCAATTAATGAACCATTGCTTAATGATGCTAATTTCTTTGATAGTGTATTTAAATCTGTGTTTATGTAACTTCTGGGATCAGACCTTTCACATGAAAGAGCATAATCCAGCCACTTTCTGGACATAAGTTGGTGCTCTGGAAGAGGTTCTCTGAGAACATATGGACACCTACCTTTTAAAATATTTTGGGGAGAGTTTTAGTGTAAATAGGGATAGGCTCTGAAAACACCTGCACATGATTATTTAAAAAAAAAAGTCATTTAGAACAGATGAATTTGGAGCAGGAGTTGGCCCCAGCTAGAGCCTTAGGAAGAGGAAGGACTTGGAAAACTTCAGCAAAAGTAGTAAAATGAAAAAAAAAAAAATTGTGGCATATTAGTCAGATGACCTAACTCAGTATAGGTCAATTATTGTGATGATTTCCTTATGAAGATTCTGTCAAGATTGAAGAATTACGATTAAATGTCTAAATTTGGATAAATTATTTAATCAAAAAATAACTAAGGCTTTAACAGTCATTAGTCCTATATATCCCTTTGAGAAATCAAGTAGGAGCAAATCCTTAATTTGTATTTTCAAATTTTGGACTTCTGGAACCTTGAAACAAGAAGATACCATGCCTTCCATAAAATCAAAAAGGGAATAATTTTGAAAATCAGAAAAATTAGAGAATCAGTATCCTAGACCAGCTTCTAATATTGAACTTGGTCTTTCTACCTTGAAAACCTAAGATGCGAGGTGAAATACGTGGGGAATTTGCTAATAAATGGCCAGTTACAAAGGCAAACCAGAGAGTAGAATTAAATGGCTTATATGGCAAGTGCTCTTGGAATCGGATGCTGTTCCAGTTCCTTCGGCACCTGTAAGGCATGCCCAGGCAGCCTCCTTCACAAATAGGGACTCACGCCCTAGCTGCTAGTGTCCTTTTCCTAGCATAGTTTCTGGTGTATAGAAATAAGGTGAGTGCTGTGAATTGTGTAAGACTGATGAATCACAGACCTGTACCTCTGAAACAAATAATACATGATATATTAAAAAAGAAAAAAAGATAGTAGGAAGGGAAAAATGAAGGGGGGTAAATCGGAGGGGGAGATGAACCATGAGAGACGATGGACTCTGAGAAACAAACTGAGGGTTCTAGAGGGGAGCGGGTGGGGGGATGGGTTAGCCTGGTGATGGGTATTAAAGAGGGCATGTACTGCATGGAGCACTGGGTGTTATATGCAAACAATGAATCATGGAACACTACATCAAAAACTAATGATGTATGGTGATTAACATAAAATAAAATTTTAAAAAATTACAAGGCAAAAAAAGAGAAATGATTCAATAAATACTAGATAAATGAAAGGGACATCAAGCTTTTCTGATTCCCTCTTTTGCTTACTTTTAAAACTAATTGTGCCTGTTTTCCGTGTGAGGATTCCAAAGTGATGCGAGATATTTGTCAAATGGCATGTACCTAGGTTTTCTGTTTCAGAGCATTTTATGGCTTTTCTAAGTGAAAATAAGTGGAAAATATAAAATACTATTTGCTGTAATATAATTGAGTGCTTTTAATGGAGACACTGTGCTATATACCAGGTCTCCTCATATGTGGGGAACATGGAATTCACAGTTCTCAACCTCTTGGGGCTCCAGGAGTATGGACAGTGAATGAATGATGATAAGGGAAATGAGTACTATGACAGAAGTGTTTTACGAGCCAATATTGGGAGGCTTGAAAGTATTACTTAGGAATCTATTGGACTTCCCTTTCAGTATTATTACTTTAAGGGAGTGGTTTTCAAATATTTTTTTAATGATGTATTTCTTAAAAGTATTTTGAATACCTTTGTGCCCCTCCTTCCTTTACAAGTTGATATTTCAACTTTTCCATCATAAATGTAAATAGTTGCAAGGGATGTAATTTTCAGGATACTGTCAATATTGATATTTAAAAATAAAAATATTTCATCCTTTATATATATCCAGTGTTACCTAAATGCACGAATACTTTGATTTCCAACTTGTTCACTTCTATTTTAATGGATCAAGAATTTCTTTAAAAGTCATTTTTTTCCCTTCTACTTTGAGTTCATAAATTTTATATTTCTTTATCATACATGTTTTAAAGTTTTGTATTCATCACCCCAAATTTAATTAGAAAATTTCTTTGACTTGATAAAAACTTAAACTGGTTTAAATTATGCCAGTTGTCAATAGTACACAACTGATCAAAAGAACATAGATACAAATTTAGATAAACTATTAAATGTAAAAAATGCATGTTTTACTAAAATGAACAGATCTAGTATTTTTAATTATTTCATAAATCTTTGGTTGAACGCTAGTTATGCTAGGAAGTGGGGGGCTCAGAAGCAATTTCAGTTCTAGTTTTCATTTTTGAGGATATAAGTCCTAAGTAACCATGGAAATAGGAGTTTTCCTACAGTGGTATCACTCACTACTTTGATTTTTTTTTCAAGTTAAATGACCATGGGATTTTTATCACCTGACAGCATTGATCAGATCTAGTTTTATTAAAACATTTGGACACACCTGACTTATAAGATGATGTTACCTGTTATTAAAGCGATTCATTTTCTTAATAGTCCACATAAGAATTTTAATATTCCCTCTTGTTTTGTGCCTCAGAAACTTCTTACACACCAGGATGTTACTTGTTTCTTTTGTAAAATAGGAAAAGAGATTGTAAAAGAGGAAATAGGAAAATCAAGTGTGAAGGGTGCTTTTATTTCTGGGGGTGTGTGGGCAAATCAGTTTTAGGAAAGAGTACATACGGTTTAGGCAGGCTTGAAAGTTGATTTCCTTAAAACTGTTTTCACATACTAACTTGAAAAGTGCACATGTGCCCCCAGGGCATTTGTACACCATTTGAAAGGCAGCTGCATTAAGGTATCAAGAAAATGGACAACCAAATTCTATTATAGACAACTAATACTAAAATATCAGGTATTGGCTCAGTCTTTTATTTGTATCACCAATCCATTATATTTATTGTTAGAACTTAAAATATCAGCCATATTTCACTTCTTTATGAATGCCCCCTTGTGCCTCTTATAAGAAGCAAAATATTTTCAATGGATCAATAGAATACATGGCAAATATAATACATATCTAAAGGCATTATAGTTATAAATTCAGTAAATGTGCTGTGAACACACTGGGATCATTTTTGTGGCTCTAAATTAAACAGCTCCATTTATAAGATGAAGACTGCTGTAAAATTGTATTTCCTACAGGAAAAGAATTATAAGATTCTATGAGTTCGGCTATGAAAGCGGGAATAAAATGGAATATGCTTTTACCTCTTGAGAGGTCTCGTGGATATTGCAACATCTTACAGAAAATAGGAAACATCTTCTGATGTTGAAATCATTTCATATTGAAGGGATAGTGATTAAATGCAATTAATCTATAGCAGTATTTCTAATAATGGTCTAGTATTCTACCTTCCTATAAAGAAGGGGATCAGTAATAAATTTCATCATCAGTAAATTTATATATGGACTTAACACAATTCTTAGTACTCATATTTGAATATACATGGGTTCATTTATCTCTCTGGGTCTTAGTTTTCTCATCTGTCAAATGAGACAGAGATGATTTCTAACCTCCCTAGCAGCTTGAACTATACTATCAGTCTATGATATTATGGAACCTTGTACTTCAAATGGTAATGAAAGAAAGTTGTGGCTGATTTCTTATATTTCTGGATTCAGAACCCAAACTCTTCAGTATAGTCCACTATAAGAAAAATCCAAGTGAGACCAAAGCTTTGTTCTCTTGGCTTTACTAATATTTGATGACAGCTGGCTTCTCTTCTGTTTATAGTTTAGTTTAATTTATAAGGATGATCAAAGGCTTCATAATTTTACTTTCTTTTAAATGCAAGGAAAAATAAAACCTATCCATAATGTTAGGATTTGATAAGAAGTAGTAGATAATGAAATGAGTGAGATGGAGTGTGTGTGTATGTCTAAGATGAAAAAACACCAGTTGTGTGTCAGACTTCAAGGGGATGTTCCAAAGGGGCTCTTACCTTAAGGCTTTGAGGAGCTTCTTTATTCCAAGGGAATAGACAGAATATATGTGTTCTCTAAATGATAAGGCCCCTACTTTCAAGGGAAGGGACATTTTTCAGTGTAACAGGTATCTTTTCAAGATTGTCTGCTATCCTGTGTCTGTGGATTCATAACAGAGGCCACTGAACAGGGTCTTGAAATAAAAGTATGAGTAAAATCTAAATGGACTGTTTCATTTGAAGTACCTTTCCTCATTTTGTGGAATAGTATCAACATTGGAACCCTAGATAGAAGATGTCTATGGTTTTGGCTGCATCATGACCTTCCTGATGATCTATCAGCATTATGGCGAAATCAGCATGTTCAAAGTGCTCCTTATGTGAGAATGGTCACTTTTGACATGGCCTTTGCAGTGGCCATCATGGTGGATAAGGAAGTGAGTTACCAGAGGTTAGCCAGGAACCCACTCAGATGTAACTGGGATTTGCCATGGGAACTTCCAGAGAGGTGTGAGGAGACATTTGAGGGGACTGCATCTTCCACAGACTGTTTGTCAAATCAGAGAGGTACTGTTTTTCATTAATGTCTTTCTGATTCAGTGATTATCCTTGCCCTGGTATGACCCAGACTGCTATAAAATTATTACCCAGGGTACAGTTGTGTAGCGATAGGAGGCTGTAAAAACACAGCCAAAGGTTACAAGTCCTCTTGATGTAGGTGAAGGATACAACTTAATGCACAGAGGCAGCACCACTCTTAGCTGATGGGCAAGCTTTATTACTTTCACATCTTCCCCAGAGTAAACAATGATACTGGATCCTGTCAGGGTCTTGGAGAGGCTCTTTGTGTCCTCTCCTTAGGGATGTTAAATCCTCCTGGCCCCTCCCAATTTTTTGGAGATTTTGTCTGTACCTGATTGCCTACCAGCTGCGAAGGATTTGGAATAATCCATGCTTTTTCCTGAGTACCTCTTGAGGGATTCAGGTGTCAGTTTCCTGATATAAATTTCCTTAGCAGATGGAGGTGTCAAACCTACTAGAGATAGTCTCACAAGGCTGATTAAGTTTCTGTTTTCCTTAATATTAAGTTTAGAGTTCTGTGTTCCTAGCATTTATATGGGAGGTATTGATATACAGTTGACTCTTGAATAACATTGGGGTTCAGGGCACTGACCCCCCATATAGTTAAAAATCCATGTTTGGGGTGCCTGGCTGACTCAGTTGGTACTGCATGCAACTCTTGATCCTTGGGATTGGTGAGTTCAAGCTCCACACTGGGTTGTAGAGCTTACTTACAAAAATCCACGTATAACCTTGGATTTCCCCAGAATTGAATAGCCTACTGTTGATCAGAAGCCTTACTTATAACATAAACAGTTAATTAAAGCACATTTTGTATGTTCTATGTATTATACGCTGTATTCTTAAACTAGAGAAAAGAAATTAAGATTAAGAAATAAGAAAATCATGAGGAAAAGAAAATACACTTGCAATATTATACCGTCTTTACGGAAAAAAATCTGTGTGTAAGAGGGCCCACACAGTTCAAACCTGTGTTGCTCGAGGGTCCCCTGTCCAAAGCTAAGGGGATTCCGGGACAGAATATAGAATGTGACAACAACATCAAAAAACCCCATTACAAATGTATGAAGCAATTTTACTGAAGTGTGTGAGGGAAACAGGTGTTGACCTAAGTAGCTAGTCTAAGTCAAAGGTAAAAGGGACTGTACGTAAACAGTGTACTGTAGTTGATAAGTTGTCTAAAGTTGTGGGTGTGGACGTGAAGTACTCATACTGCTCTACGTGTGTATGGAAATTGAATAATTGACTAAAGGTGTGGCAGATAATGGGATCTGGTTTTCTCACTGTTGTAGTGAAAGGTTACAGATAAAGACAAGGCTGAAATGATCCATGTGTTAATGGATAGCGGTTGGAAGTGTTCGTATGCACCTGTGTCTAACATTTGTGCAGATGCTTACATGTAGATACATTTACAGATACGTGCATTTATCCGGAATAGTATACCTATATGTCTTTGTTTTGCCAACTGAGAGAGCCTGGAAGCAATGACATTTCAGTGGCAACCAGCAAACACTTAGTGTTCAGTTCTTAGTTTCTAGTATTATTTTCTAGTAAATGGAACTGGGGCTCCTTGGAGGAATGTCTAATTCTAAACCTGGGAAAAGGAGTATATAGAAGATGAACCTGGAGCATTTTTTCGTGCCAGATAGTAAGGAAGTCCTTAAGAAAAACCTACAATGATGGGGATATATCAAAGGTACCCAGGAGGTAGCCGAAAGAGCTCCCAGTGGTGAAAGCTGGAATAGTTTGACCATCAAAATAAAGTATTACTGGAGTATAATCCAAAGTGTAAAATAAATATCCATAATTGGGGGAGAAGGGACAAGGCAGAATTCCAAATAATTTATGTAGATACTCTACTTTCAAGGAGGAAGAATGTAATGTCCCACTCCTTAAGTATGGGCTGCATAAAATAACATTTCTGAAAAAGACAGTAGGCAAAGAGGGGAAAAGGATTACTCCTTTATAGTGGAGAAACCTAACATCACTACTTTATCCAGATGATCAAGGTTAACAATGTTAAGTCCTATTGATAGTGATTATCCTTGATCTGTGATGAGAATCGTACTTCACCTCTGTGGTCTTCTTCCCCAAAACTGTAATTTCAGTCTAATTAGGTGGAAAAACAGACAAACCTCAGTAGATGAACATGCTGAAAAATATCTGACTCTAAACCTTTAAAGTCATCAAAAATAGGGGAAGACTGAGATACTGTTACAGCCACAAGAAGTGTAAGGAGACATGATGTCTAAATGTATTGAGGTATACTAGATAGGATCCTGGAACAGAAAGAGGAGTTTAGGATATAACTAAGGAAATCTGAATAAAATGTGGATTTCAGTTAATAACAATGTATCAGTATTGGTTTGTTAATTTTGACAAGTACGCTGCACTAATATGTTAATAATACAAACTGGGTGGGGGTTATACAAGACTCCTTTGTATTTTTGTAATTTGGGGGGAAATCTGAAACTATTTTAAAAAATTTATTAAGTAAAAAATCACCTGTACTTTTTTTTTTAAATGTTCTTAGGAAATACAAGCTTTATTCGTATTAAAAGTCATCAGCCATTTTTATCGCAAGTATCAAGTTAACCAAATATCCACAAGTGAATTAAAGGAAGGTTGCTACTGTATCAAAACATGCTGTTGTTTTTTCCTAATCCATGTGGAGAGAGCATATAAATTTATTATAAGCGCATTTGTGTTACAAATAAGTGCTATGCAGTTAATCTCCTTAAGGATAATAGAGATGATAGATGCCTACAATAGAGTATGTGGATGCCTATTGTCTGGTTGCCACCAAGTTAATTTGTAGGAGGTCTAGAGTACAGGATGCACACAAGAAGTAAAGGAGATTAAAGATTTCAAGAAATGACTTCGAATGCCCATTCTAAGGAGCTTTCCTCTATTACTGGTTCTGACAGAGCTGCCTGGAAGAAACTTAAAGGATAGAGTCAAGTGAACGCTCTTTGCCCTTCACCCAGGGCAGATTCCCTTTCATTTGTTTTATTAAACTATTTCCTCTGTTCCTTTCTTCCTGGTATTTTCATGTACACATATTTTACACCTTCTGTAATTGTCCCACAGTTCATGGATATTCCATGGTTTTGTTCTGTTTTCTCTTTGCATTTCAGTTTTGGAAATTTCTATTTACATAACTTTAAGCTCACTGATGCTGCCCCCCCACCCCGCCCCAGCCATGCTTGTGATTGTAAATGAGACCATGAAAGCCATTCTTCATTTTTTTTTTTTAAGATTTTATTTATTTATTTGAGACAGAGAGAATGAGAGAGAGAGAGCACATGTGAGGGGGGAGATGCGGGACTCGATCCAGGGACTCCAGGATCATGACCTGAGCCTAAGGCAGTCGCTTAACCAACTGAGCCACCCAGGCGCCCCGCCATTCTTCATTTTCTTTAGTATTTTTGAGTTCTAGCATTTTCTTAGTTTCCATCTCTCTGCTTCCATTACTCATCTGTTGTTATATGTTGTCTACTTTTTCCATTAGAGCTTTGAACATCTTAATCAGTTAGGATTCCATACTCTCTGCTATATGAGTCAGGTTCTGATACTTGCTTCATTTTCCCAGACTGTGTGTGTGCCTTACTTTTTGTTGGAAAGCAGACAATGAAGGGTTGGGTAAAAGGGACTCATGCAGATAAGCTTTTAGTGTGAGGTTTTATGTTTATCTGGTTAGGATTTAGGAGTTAGGAGTTAGGCTACTTTTGCTAGAATTTCAGTTAGCATCTTTCTTTTGTCTTCTCTGTTGTCTGAATTTTTCTAGAGACTGTTTAAATAAGGGTCTGGGCCTCTTTCTTTTAGCTTTAATCTCTTATGATTGTACCTGAGCCCTTACTGGTGGGGAGAGAGGAACCATTTTATGTGATTAGATCTCAGTCTTTTAGTGACCTTGAGTTCTGTATTTCCCTTTTCCCACATTTAAGGCTACCGTAGGCTTAACGTAGATATTTCCTTGCTTCCATGTGAAGGGCTAGAGAGAGCTGGAGTTGGAGATTTTCCTTCCCCAAAGTTAGTTAGGCTCTGGAAAAAGTTTTCCTTGAAGTAGGTCTTGTTAAGAAGAACAGAGAGCTCTGGGTGTATTTCAAAATGGTACTTTCTGCCCCCCTCCCCTGGCAGGAGCAAGAAGAGATTTCTCTGTAGTTTTCAGGGAGAACCCCAGGAAAGTGTGGGGACTTCCCCAAACTAGGTCTCCTTAGAATGTTTAACCCTCAAACTAATCCACATTGAGCCTTCAGCAACTTTTAAAATACAGTTTAAAGCGTCCCCATGGATATTGGTTCCAGCTGTGGGCTTCTGTTCCCAGTGAGCTGTGATTCTCTGTATCTCTGTTGTTTCAGTTTTGGGGGCAGCAGTTTGCCCCATGATCTCAGTTCTCTGACAGATCTCAGAAAAGCTGTTCATTTTCAAGGTGGTTTGTTTGTTCTTTTTTTTCTCCCAGTTTTTTTATTGTGAGGATAGGAGTGACATCTTCCAAGTTCCCTGCATGTTGGGCCAGAAACTGGAAGAATCATTTATTTTAAATATTTGAAGTTGTTTTTTTTGTTTTGTTTTTTGTTTTTTTCTTTTTAGTCCTTTTTTGGGGGGGTACAATTTTATGTGAAAATGAAGATTTCAGTGCTAAAATTTAACATTGAAAACTTAGACTTTGCCCTAGGTCTATCCTAGTTTTGAGCCGATGGATGTGGTCTGTTTTTGTAGCAGTAGCTGTAAAGGAAACACTGTGTATGGTGAAGTAACTCTGTATTAGATAGGTCATTTACCAGAGATAAATCTTTGGCCTTTAAATATTAAATGAATCCCTGTGTGTGTTGTGGAAATACCTGAATAACATCTAAAGTAATTATCATTTTATCAAGAAAGCGAATTTGCAATTGTTTAATGTATTCAGCAGCAAAATTAATACAACAGCAGTTGTCTTATAATTTGAGCAGTGCATTTATAGGAGTGATTTTAATTTACATCCAGCAATGCAGGCAACTCCTACCCAGCAATTTATATTTGACTGATTAGGCTTAGAAAGCAACATGGACCATGTCCTATGGAATTTTTTGTAGCAGACAAAAATGGACAATTAATGAAACCTGAAAGAAACAAAGGGCTAAGAGAACCCAGAGAAACCCAGAGAATACTTGGCTATAATTTAAAAATACAATGATAAATTTTTTACTTGTCTGTTGTATAATTGTAGCAAATTATTTTGTCCCTGATGAGGGAATTGTGAGGTTTTGTGCCTTAGAGTTCCCTGTGCCTCCCAAGTTAGTGAGGCAGATGCTACCGTGAGATGTCTCTTTTTCAGATGTTTTCCTATTCAGGGCACAATTACTTCTGTCTTGAAAAAGGAATTATCTTTTAATGAACTCCATTTAAATTTCTTTTCCCTATTTTTGTGCTCTTCTCATTGAATAACAATCTCAGAAAATATTAACTTGCATTATTTCACAGTTGCGTCTCCAACACTATCTTAATGTAATCTTGCCATATTTATTCTGCTATGCATTGGTTTGCATTGCATTGGTCTTCCTTAAGTCCTCATATGCACGTGTAATGAAAGAGCTGTTTATTCTCTTTTTCAGATCATTAATAAAATGTTAAGAACTGGCTCAACACCAATCCCTGGGCACTACTGTAGTTACCTTCCTTATTATGTGACAGACTGTTGTTTATCATTTATACCCTGTTGTTTGCATTCCTCTTGACAGTTTGTAGTCTTTGCAAGAGACATCCTATCAAAGGTGGTTTGAATGGATTTTTAAATTAAAGCTTTGGGAGGCACTGTATTAAGTGCTTTACTGAAATCTAACACCCATGGTATCTCTTTTGTAACCCATAGTCATTAATTAAAAAATGTTAACCAATTGCATCCATCTAGAATGATTAACATTTCCTATTCCTTTCTATTGGTAGGAGGTGACCCTCAGAGATATCATTTTAGTGTCCTGTTTATTACAGATAACTCCATAAAGTCAGATGGTTTATGTGAAACCTTCCAGGTGATTATAGAAAAGTTATTGGAAATGAATGAGAGAATCCCTAAAAATCCTCTGTGCTTAGCCTATCTCTGTATCCTCCCTAACCTGTTGCCCTCCCCCAACATTTACCTATTTTTTAATAAACAATTTAGATCAGGGTTTGGCAAATTACATCCTAAATCTATCCATGCCTATTCAAGTGCCAGTAGTCTATGGCTGCTTTCTTCTATGATAGCAGAGTTGAATGGTTGTGCCAGGGACCCTATGCTGCTCAAAGCCTAAAATATTTACTCTCTGGCTTCTTACAGAAAAAAATGGATTCCTGTTTTAGATTATGATTAATACTAATAATAATGCTTATTATACATTGCCACCAATAAGAGAAAATTGTGGATAAGAAGAGATCTGGGACACATAATTGGACAACACACTGCCTAGGCTGCTGTGAAGTGAATCCTTTCATGGGATAAAATTTCCAAGGTCCTAGATCTGTACTGAACTCCAGCATCTGTGATAGCAAATGGATTCAAATTTACTAACACTGTCTAATTCTGGAATGAATCCGAAGTCCAACTCCTAAAACAGTGCAAATAGAAGGTCATTGCTATCAGATGAAGTGGTATGTGTTAAAATACATGTCATAAGAAACGGAAGACATAGGTTGACATCCAAGTATACATGTATGCCAGATAAACTCTCATCCATTCAGTCAGCTGATACACATTTAAATGTCTGTTAGGTTCCAGCCATTCTTTTCCTGTCTGAGGATAAAGTATCTGTTCTTGGGGGACCTTCTGTATTACTGGTGGAGGGAGACCAGCCATAAAAATTAAACATAAAAATGTTAAGTGCTGGGTGGTGATAAGTGTTAGGAAGAGGTATAAGTCTTGGTAGGCTGGTAGAAGAATGACAGTGGATATGTACTGTTTCTTATGAGCTGGTAAGAGTCTTGAAGGAAGGAGAGAGCAAGCCAAGCACGTATCTTTGTAAAGAGCATTGCAGTTAGAGTTAACAGAAGTGTCAGTGTCTTGAGGTGGTAGTGGATTTGGCATGTTGGAGGACCAGTAGGAGGATTGTGAGCTCCAAGGAATGCATAAAGGAGATGGTGGTCAGTAATGAGGTTCTTGTCGGTGGCTCTAAAAACTGGAGTTTTCTCTGAGCAGGAGCCCAGGAGAGGGTTTTAAGTTGAGGGAACACCTGATGGGACTTGAGTTTTATCAGGAGGCCTCTGTGTGGAAAACGACACAGGAGCTTTTGTGGAAGTGGGAAACCACTTCGGAGGTAATTACAGTAGTGTGGTCCCTTCTACTCCCTACTATCAAATGGTGATTTGGTGGAAAGCTGCAAAGGTAGTGGTGGGGACTGAGCATTCTGAAAGTATTTTCAAGATAAATGTCCTATAGGATTTCTGATAGATTAGTTAGGGAATATGATAGAGGAGTCAAGGATATTTTGCCAGAGTTTTTGGCCTGAATACTGGGATTTACTGAGGTGGGAGAGACTGTGGGAGGAGCAGGGTGAGGGGCAGAATCAAAACTATATTTTAATTTTGTTTTCTCTGATGCAGAAATTTGTGATAAAAGCAGAACTGTTTTCTTGATCAGTGAGGAGGTGGTTCAGTAGACGGAGACTCACCTGGGATTCGACAATGCTAGCAATCATTTGCAAGATAGGAACTATATAGTCAAGATATCATGACTCATCATGAGGATTATTAAGTATTTTTCTAATATGCCAAGATAAGACAATCTTTAAAAAGTGAAAATACATGAACGTTAATTACCATCTGTCAAAATGTAGCTTTTTCATGAGACTGCATTAGTATGGGAATCTTCATATCCAAAAGGATTGCTTTTGTGTATGTTAGCATATCAGGTAAAATATACATACTCGTACAGTTACACTTACACAATTCAGTGTAATTATGCTTATATTTTTGGTGAGTGCATTCAGCTCCTTTTAAACATCGGTAATTGGCACAATGGTGGATCCAAGTCCGTTTTAGCCTCTTTCCTCGGGGAATCTGCAATCAAGAAGGAAATATGGGAGGAAACTTGTTTGACTTTTAGTGAGTTCCTCTTTCTTCTCACTTCAAAGTCAGAATCTTCTCTCTTCTTGGCTCCCTTAGCTTAAAAGGATCCAAATAAAATACATACAGAAAATGCATACAAATTGTTGTGTATCCCCCACCCCCAGATATTATTTTTATAGACTAGAATCAAGACTGTTCATATGCACTGTATTATTATTTTTTAAAGATTTATTTTAGAACAAGTGCAGGGGAGGGGCAAAGGGAGAGGGAGAGAAAGTCTTAAGCAGACTCCTCTGAGTGCAGAGCCCAATGCAGGGCTCGATCTTACAATCCTGAGATCAGGACCTGAGCTGAAACCAAGAGTCAGACGCTTAACAGACTGTGCCACCCAGGCGCCCCAGTATTATTTTTAATAGCTTTATTGAGGTATAACTTATATAAAAAGAATTTCAGTATTGAATGTATGTAATTTGATGAACTTGGGCAAACACCCATATGTGATGCCATCACCACAATCAAGGTAATAAACCTAACACCTCCCAAAGTTTCTTTGTGTCCTTTTGTTGTTGTTGTTGCTGTAGGAATATTTAACGTGTTATCTACCCTCTTAGCAAATCTTTAAATGCACAATACCATATAGGCTGTGTGTTCAGTACAGTAAATCTCTAGAACATATTCATATAACATAACTGGAACTCCATTGAAGATTAATTTTGACCTTGAAGTCCCTGGACACACCTGAATATAAAGCATAAGAAGACTAAATGCTTTCATTAAAAAAAAAAAAAAAAAAAGCAGCACCACTCAATCTTGTTTTAATGAAACAAGAGGATATTTCCATTTTGGAAAATAAACTGTTTTTGGGAAAGACACATCAAGTTGTATATACTGTCTTTGAACCAGACCAAACTCAGTTGGGGGCTGCCTGAACAGCACAAAGAAGAAATGACTGTGAGTCAAGACTTGTAGGTCAATGTCAGTTCTCCTGTTAACTTGCTTTGTCATGTTTAGCAAGTCACTTCCCCTCTGTGAACTTCAGTTTGCTCATCATTGGCTCAGTGAATAATTGGGTTTTAATAAGCAGTCAAATTATATAACCCCTAATATTCTCTCCATTTGTACAGTGCTGTCATTTCATAATAAGGCTTTGGAACAGGAGAAAACTGTGCTGTGGCATGCATCCCCAAGTCTCAGTATAAGTGGTTAATCTGGAACGATTCCCCAGGAGAAATGTCCAGAAGGACAAACCAAATTCAAAAATGGAATAACCACCTTACACTGATGGTGGATCAGAAGTGTTATATAGGTATGCATAAGTTGACATGTATAGATAATGATTTCTCAGAAAGACTTTAGTTTGCTTGTTTTTTGTCTTTTGTAAATTATGTCATTAATAATCCACTTGCTCTGTCTCAATACTCTTAATAAGTATTTCACTCTGAAATTTGTAAATTTCAGAAGGGATAGTGAATAGACATTCTGGGGAATTTAATGATTGTCTGGTTTACTGAGAATAATGCTGTGTTTCCTGTATCAACTTAGAAATAAGAGTACAGATTTTAGTATAAAGAAGTTTGGACTGAATCTGTCTAGAAGTAAAACTAGTGTGGATAAATATGAGGGCATGGTATGGCCCTTCTCACCTACAAATACTTTTTCCCTCCCTCCCACTTAGATGATTTGAAACTCTTTCACATATGTTGGTGTGACTAAAAAAGGAGGGCATTGCCATGAGAAAGACTTCATTTAATCATACTTGCATTCCCAGAGAGCTGAAGGGCTACTTTGTTTTGGATGTTGGCTCCTGTTCTAGATTTTTCCCCTTGGCATATTCACATGGATGGCTTTGGAAAATTAGCTTTTACCTTGTATACTTTGTATAGGAAAAAAAGGATGAGATTTGGAAAGCATATCAATGGAATGAGAATAGCATGGGGTAGTAGAAGAAGAATGTAGTAGTGGGTGCAGCTGGGGAGGTCAGGACCCATTGGTTGGATGCTCATATAAGGTGTACTAAAAATGGATAGACATTGAGAAGTGTGTATGTGTGCATGTTGAGAACTTTGCCTACTTCACAGCTTTGTCTACTATGTTCTTGACAGTAGTCTTTTAATTGCAATTCCCCTAAGCTATTATTCATTCTCCTCGAGAAAAATGAGAGTACGCACTTTTTGTAGCAGGATTTGTCTGAGATGGGGCAGATATATCAAGTGAAATTGGCACAGAGAAGAAGATTTCTGATTTTTAAAGGAATTTAGAAATGGATAGAAATACTACTATACTTCATATAATAAAGGGGTTAATTCTCCCTAAACCAACTTACAATTTTATACAAATAAAAATACCAAAAGCGTTTTCGAAGGGAAGTAACTCAGCTAATTACATGGTTCATAAGGAAAAATATGTGATGGGAGAGTTATTCACACAGGGATTAATGCAATATTAGGATGATGCCCAGTGGATCACATGCATGGATGTTTCAGAGCACCTAGTGCTTGGTTGGATGTGTGGGCCCTGGAGATAGATTGCCTGGAGCTGTATCCTGTCTTTGCCATTCCTGGCTGTGGGGTCTTGGGGAAATTATTTAATATTTCTGGGTTTTGTCCTGCTTTTTCACCTAGGTAATAAATACTATTTATCTCATAGAATTGGTGTAGAGGTTAAATGAGTTAACACATGCAAAGTGTTTAAAGCAGTTTGAATTAGCATCAGCATTACCACCTTCACCAGCACCCCACTAATGGAACAGAAGAGAAAGTCCAGAAGTAGATCTAAATACATAGCATCTAATTACGGGTGTATGGTGTCAAAAAGGGAGGCATTACATAATGTGTTTAGAAAACTGACCAGCTATTGGGGAACAAATTGTAGAAACTCCATCCCTTAAAGAACAACAACAACAAAAAATAACTGTGATAGGTCAGTTATTTAAATAATAAAAAAATGAGGACCTAAAGTTTCTTACACAGTTAAATGTACACTTACATATGACTAAGCAATTCAAATTCTACGTATTTACCAAAGATATGTAAAAAAGATAAGTCCATATGAGGACTTATATGCAAATGTTCATAGCTTTATTCATGATAGCCCAAATAGGAAGCAACACAAATGTCTAACTGGTGGATGGATGAACAGTTATGATCTATCCATACAATGAAATACTACTCAACATTAAAAGGGATGAACTACTGAAAATATAACAACGTAGATAAATCTCAAAAGCGCTATGCTAAGTGAAATAAGCCACTATAAAGACTACATTCTCTGTGAGTCCATTTATAGGAAAATCTAGAAAAGGCAAAGTAGAGTGATTGAAAGTAGGTCAGTTGTTTGGAGCCAGGGATGGAGGGGGGGAGACTGAATGCAGAAATGGAACTTTTGGGGATAATAAAAAAAGTTTATGTATTGGTTGTGGTGGTTACATGCTTGTAAGCATTTGTCAAAATACATCCAATTGGATACTGAAACTGGGTGAATTATATGGAAATTATACCACCATCAAACTGATTATATTCAAATTAAGCCATTCAAGATATGGCAGTTTTAAAACATGTCTCCAATATTCTTATACATTCCTCCCATCAAAAGGTGGAATCTGTATTCTTCACCTTGAATCTGGGCTCTGATCCCTTGACCAGTAGAGTATGACCTAAACCTGGCAGCTTTCTCTCCTTTGAGATGCTTAGGTTTTGGAACTCAGCCACCAACCTCAGGGGAAGTCCAGGCCCCCAAGAAAGGTCTTGGTCAGCACATAGAACCAACTGTCAGACACATGAGTAAAACTTTTGAGATGACTGATATGCAAGGCACTGTCTGACTGGAATCATGTGAGAGGTCCTAGGTGAGGACTGTCATGTGAGGTAAGTATCCAGAGTCATGAGAGACAATAATGACAGTTGATGCTTTAAGCAACTATAGTTTGGGGTGATTTATTCTGCAGCATCAGGTAACTGGAACAAAGGATCTGGAAGAAGACCTAGGATATTAAAATAATCTATGAGTGGGAGAAGCTTTTCTGTGGCTGGTACAAAATATATAAGCTATGGGTAAATGAAAAATAAAAAGATAAATCAATATAGCTTATGCAAAGGTGGTCATCCTCACTACAAGAAATCCAAGTCGGCTTTGGAGCACAATACCATTTTACCTGTAAAATTGGTGGAGATAAAAAGATAATCCAAGGGCGCCTGGGTGGCTCAGTCGGTTAAGCAACTGCCTTCGGCTCAGGTCATGATCCTGGAGTCCGGGGATCGAGTCCCGCATCGGGCTCCCTGCTCGGCCGGGAATCTGCTTCTCCCTCTGACCCTCCCCCCTCTCAAGTGCTCTCTGTCTCTCTCATTCTCTCTGTCTCAAATAAATAAATAAAATCTTTAAAAAAAAAAAAAAAAGATAATCCAAATTACTAGAGTACTTAAATAAGTTCTCAGTATATTCTGGATGGGTGTGTAAATCAGCCCAGCCTCCTTGTGAGGATGATTTAATCTGAACTATCAAAATTTAAAATGCTAGTTAAATAATAGTGGTTTCACTAAATAAAGGTTCATTAAAAAAAATGCTGTCTGCATCAGGATTCGGTTGGAGATTCTGTGCCATATAGTCATTCAAGGATCTAGGCTCCCTCCATGTAGGTTCTTTTAATATTGTAGGACTTTCAGGGCCTTCACGGGATTGTCTGAATCTGGCTGCTAGAAGACAAGTGGGAGCATGTGTGTGTGCGTGCATGTGTATCTATGTATGAGAGAATGAGAGAGACAGACAGACTATGGAGGAGAGTTTATGGCTAGGCCTGAAATGGCATGTATGTTTGTGTGTTTGTGAATGTATGTACATATGCACTACATTGGTTAAATGGCGCTGGTAAGGTGCTGGTAGTTAGTATGGTATAGAACGATTCACTGAAAATGATCAATTAAATTTGGGAACTGGATTTTTAGAGTTTCAACATTACACAAAGCTTTTTGTTTCTTTCAACCAACCAGACCTTCTCTCTGGATTTCCTCTAGATTATATAGCCAATTTTTTAAAAGATGTCCTTAGTGTCACAAATCTGCATCAGCCATTTCTGCAGTTTGGAAGCTGTGCATTTTTAAATAAAAAAGGAACAGTAAGATATTACTTTCATTTGTGTTAGAAGAAATAAGGAAAAAAGTCACAAATAATTTAAGACTTAATATTTCGGGCCAACATCTTTCAAGGAATAGAAATTACTTGTACCTTTCTGGTTCTTCGTGTTTTTCAAATAATATGCATAGAAAAGGTACATTGAGATTTATTTGCATAATTGAATTTTTGATCATTGTTATTAGAACATATTTTGATATCTGTCTCCTGAAAATCCTCTTAATAAGAGACACAATAAGCATGCATTGAGTTTTTGACAGGTTTAAAAAATTACATCTTCCCAATTATATTAAAAAAGGCAATCAGGAAAAGTAGATCTGAAGCATCCCTAGTCATTAGGTGCCCTGGTATAAAAATATTTCTTGCCGCTCTCTTCATTAATATCTGTGCTCCAGTTACACAGATTTTCACCCAAGTGCACATTGCCAATATCCTCTCATCTTTGTGGCTCTGAATGTGAATGTTCTTCCTCACATTTTGTACCAGAGAAATAGGACTTACTAGCCAGTGGCCAACTGTTAAAATAAATACAAGAGGATTTTACTAGTAATACCTTATAAAATGTCAAAATAAATACTGTTCCTTTGTTCTGCTCATATAGAGCTTGTATTTATCACCCTCCCTCAGATCTTGTGACTCATATGTTCGCCTTCCCTCACAGTTCCACCCCGACCCCCATGTTAATGCTGGATTCTTCACTTTACACTCCTGGTCTGCCATTGGCATCCCAGATTGTCTTTAGTCCGATTACCTGGGTTATGGTAAAGATATGGAACTTGACAAAAATTTTTTCTCTTATCTTTGAGATAATAATGAGAAACCAATTCTACATATTACATAAAACCAAAGTAGTGATTCCTAATTAAGTTAATAATTGTATAGTCTGCTGTACCAGGATACGAGTGTCCTAAATTGTCAGGTACCAGGGGAAGAAGCAGGATTGAAAAAATAGAGAAATTGAGGTAAGAAGTCATAAATAGAAAAGATTATAATGATGGGCAGAGCAAGGTGTATAAATGATAATGTCTGTCCATAGGTTAGCACGACTGAGAAGCCTAGAAGAGTAACAGGACCACATAGGGTGATGATATGATTTTTTTGCCCAAACCAGGACATTTTTGAGAATGAAAGGGGATGCTACTGATAAGTATGCCAGGATTATAGGCATAAATTAGGACATTGTGAGGCAAACCAGTTCCAGATGAACATATGGTCACCTTAACTTAGATGCCTAAGGAACTAGATGACAACAAGAATCCATTTTACCTTAAGCCAAAAGTCCTGGGGAATTTTTGAGTGAAGTGGGCAAGAGAAACAAGGAAGCAAGGGCAGCCGATTATAAAAACATTATTAAGCCAGTGCAATGTGTAACCAGAGTTCTATCTCCCAGGAGAACTTTGTGAAATGGAGCACCACATATGTATCAGAAATAACCTATTAGGTGAGGGAGCTGGATATTTACACACCAATTCTTGAGTCACCAAGGGCAGCTCCCGGGATGGATTCTTCTGTGTCACAGAAGTTCTGAGAGAAAGCCTGCAGACACAAGCAGTTACAAGTCTTGGGGAGGGTTATAGGTGCAAGGGCCCCGAACATCAGCTTACATATTACATTCTCTAAAAGGAAATGCCCCTGGAGGCTAGTTTTAGTTTGGAAAAGATATTCTAGGTAAAATGATAGCTTCTAATCATTTCCGATTGATCTATATCCGTGGGAGGAAATTGTGCTAAGTGGTGCTTCTTCTGTAGTATTACTCCAGAAATCAGTCCCAGTTTGAGGAGAGTTTCAAGTAGACCGGTAAACATTTGAAAATATTTCAAAGGAGTTTGAAGCTCACATTTCCTAGTTTCATCACTAAATGTGAAGCAGTTTTCTCAGCTGATTCTTTAGGGTTTTGAAAGTAGTTGTGGATTATTATTACTGAGAACCAGTGGCTAGGGATTGTATTGGAAGAAAACATACCAGCTCTCTTAAAGTCCTCATACTCTGAGAGGTTGTTTGGGAAGCTCTTCTACAACATATCCAAACTGATAATCTGAGACTACTCTGGGGGTGATATGTATATGCATACACATATGTTCAAACTCATCAAATTGTATCCATTAAATATATGCACTTTTTTGTATAGGCATACTCTGTAGATCTTGCAGTTTGGTTCAGGACAACCACAGTGAAGTGGGTATTGCAATAAAGCGAGTCAAATAAATCTTTTGGTTTCCCGGTGCATATAGGTATATTAACACTATACTGTAATCTATATTAAGTATTCAGTAGCATTATGTCTAAAAAATGTACATACCTTATTTAAAAATTCCTGAGATTAATTCCTGATATGAGGAATTCTTAATCTCAGGAAACAACTGAGGCTTGCTGGAGTGGTGGGGGTGGGAGGGATGGGGTGGCCGGGTGATAGACACTGGGGAGGGTATGTGCTATGGTGAACGCTGTGAATTGTGTAAGACTGTTGAATCACAGATCTGTACCTCTGAAACAAATAATACATTATATGTTAAAAAAAAAAAAAGGTAGTAGGAAGGGAAAAATGAAGGGGGGGAAATCGGAGGGGGAGATGAACCATGAGAGATGATGGACTCTGAGAAACTAACTGAGGGTTCTAGAGGGGAAGGGGGTGGGGGGATGGGTTAGCCTGGTGATGGGTATTAAAGAGGGCACGTACTGCATGGAGCACTGGGTATTACACGCAAACAATGAATCATGGAACACTACATCAAAAACTAATGATGTAATGTATGGAGATTAACATAATAAAATAAAATTAAAAAAATTCTTTATTGCTAAAAGATGCTAAACATCATCTGAGCTTTCAGTGAGTTGTAATCTTTTTGCTGGTGGGCGGGTCTTGCCTCAGTGTTGATGGCTGCTGACTATAATCAGGGTGGTGGGTGGTTGCTGAAGCTTGGGGTGGCCATGGAAATTTCTTAAGACAAAAATGAAGTTTGCCCCATCAATTGACTTTTTCTTTCATGAACAATTTCTCAGTAACATGTGATGATGATTGTTAGCACTTTACCCGCAGGAGAACTTCTTTGAATACCAGAATCCTCTTACACCCTGCTGTGTTTTATCAACTAAGCTTGTTTGTTCTCATTTCAAGAATCTTCACAGCATCTTCACCAGGAAGGGAGTCCATCTTGAGAAACCATTTTCTTTGCTCATTCATAAGAATCAGCTCCTCATCTGTAAAATTTGATCAAGAGATTGCAGCAATTTTGTCACATCTTCAGGCTCTATTTCTAATTCTAGTGTTCTTGCTGTTTCCACCACATCGGCAGTGACTTTTCTCCACTGAAGCCTTGAGCCCCTCAAAGTCATAGATGAGTGTTAGAATCAGCTTCTTCCAAACTCCTGTTAATGTTGATGTTTTGGCCTCTTCCTATGAATCATGCATGTTCTTAACAGCATCTAGAATGGTGAATCCTTTCCAGAAGTTTCCCAGTTTACTTTGCTTAGATCCTTCAGAGGATCCACAGATCCTATCTATGCAGGTATCACCTTACAAAATATATTTCTTAAATAATATTTGTAAGTTGAAATTATTCCTTGATCCATGGGCTGCAGAATGGGATGTTGTGTTAAAAGGCACAAAAATATTAATCTTGTCCATTTCCATCAGAGCTCCTGGGTGACCAGGTGCATTGTCAATGAGAAGTAATATTTTTGAAGGAAATCTTTTTTTTTCCTTGACTAGTAGGTCTCAACAGTGGGCTTAAAATATTCAGTGAAACAGATGGGCTGTCATCTAGGCTTTGTTGTTCCATTTAAAGAGCACAGGCAGAGTAGATTCAGCATAATTCTGAAGGGCCCTAGGATTTTCAGAATGGTAAATGAGCCTTGACTTCAATTTAGAGTCACCAGCTGCATGAGCCACTAAGAAAGCCAGCCCGTCCTTTGAAGCTGCGAAGCCAGGCATTGACTTTTCCTCTCTTGCTAGAAAAGTCCTAAATGGCATCATCTTCTAATAGAAGAATGTTTGGTCTACTTTGAAAATCTCTTCTTCAGTGTACCACCTTCATTAATTTATCCGAGCTAGATCTTCTGGATAATTTGCTGCAGCTTCTATTCTAGCACTTACTGCATTGCCTTGCACTTTTCTGTGACAGAGATGGCTGCTTAAATCTCATGACCCAACCTCTGCAGGCTTCAAACTTGTTTTCTGCAGCTTCCTCATCTCAGCCTGTAGAGAATTAAAGAGAGTTAGCGGTTTGGTCTGGATTAGGCTTTGGCTTAAGGGAATGTTGTGGCTGGCTTGATCTTCTTTCCAGACCACTAAAACCTTCCCCATACCAGCAAATAGGTGTTTCACGTTCTTATTTGTGGGTTCACTGGAATAGCACTTCTAATTTCCTTCAAGAACTTTTCCTTTCCGTTCACAGCTTGGCTAACTGTTTGGCCCAAGAGGCCTAGCTTTCAGCCTATCTTGGCTCTTGACCTGCCTTCCTCACTAAGCTGAAGCATTTCTAGCTTTTAATTTAAGGTGAGAGATCTGTGACTCTTCCTTCCACTTGAACAGTTGGCGGTTATTGTAGGGTTATTAATTGGCCTAATTTCATTATTGTTGTGTCCCAGGGAATAGGGCCGAGGAGAGGTAGAAACACAGGGGAATGGCCTGTCTGTGGAGCACTTAGAACACATACAGCTTGTATCAATTAAGTTAGCCATCTTATGTGGGTGTGGTGTGTGGCCCCCCAGAACAATTACAATAGTAACACAAAGATTACTGATCGCAGGTTATCATAACAAACATAGTAATAATAAAAAGTTTGAAATGCTGAGAATGACACAAACGTGATGAGGAGGCACAAAGTGAGCAAGTGCTGTTGAGAAAATGATGCTGATTGGCTTGCTCAATGCAGGGTTGCCACAAACCTTCAATTTGCAAAAAATGCAAATCTGTGAAGTGTAAGCAAAGCAAATAAAACAAGGTATGCTTATCTATCAATTATACCTCAGTGGTTTTAGACAAATGAAAATAATTTGGACATTGTCTTTACTATAGAAAAAAGGTTTTGAGCAGAATTTTTTAGATGGCCATCTCTAAGTTGCTGATATTTAATGTTATAATTTTCTAGACTATTTTTTCCAGTAAAATTGTCAAAGTTAGAAATTATTGTGTTCTTATGATGTTTGCTGGTTTTCTTTTTAAAAACCTCTCTCTCTTTAGTGCCAGGAGCATGGTGGCTTGGGTATTAGAAGGGTGTAAGACCGCTTTGGTTAAGGAGACCTGGGGTCAGGGACCTAGACTGGGCCCAGTACAGTGAGAATATGAATTAGGAGCAGACCTTGTTGCTGGAACTGAGAATCCAGATTTGCAAGTAAAGCCTGATATTTAAAGAATATGGAGAAGATAATACAGAATATGGAACTGTACAGGTAAAAGCCAGTACCAGATACACACAGCAAAGGTAGAATATCTAATATGCAGAGATCCAGATTTGTGGTTAATAGTATGTAGGACTCCAGCCTCAGCTAGCTAAGATTCAGTTTGTCTCTTGGCCAGGGCATAGAGTTGAGAATAAATGGTAAAAGCAACTCACAGTCTGGTTATGAAGCTATTCTTTGAAACTTGGAACAAGATAGCACGACAGGAAACCACTCTTGAAACTGGTTTTGGGCTCAGTAATTTGGCAGAGGCCTAAGACCAGGAATGGGGCTGTTGGAAACATCAGGAAAGAGCAGCAAGATGAGGCCTCACCTGAGACCTCTTAGTATCTAGAGCCTGAGGGTAGGGCCTTTGTGGATTCAATGTTCCAGCTGAGTGTAGAAGAGAAATATAACAGCAGGGAGCCAGACCCATCAGTATATTTAGTTTTGAATAATCGCTTAAGACCGTGTTTCCCGAGGATGTTTCATGGATCACTATTCTTAAGAGATTCTTTCTGCAGTGAGCATTTCATTCCTGCAATTAGACTGGGAAATGCTACTTTTCTTTTCCCCTTCATGAAGAAACACCCTACACATTAACATGTTAACACTCTGATAATCCCAGTTGTAAAGAAAGATTTTTCCATCTGGCACCCATTGCCGTCCCATGGAACCAGACCATTATGTAACACACATTTGAGAGTGGTGGGATTAGAGAACTCTTGCAGTAGTAGGCACTGAAGCCTAGAAGGAACTTGGTGAAACTTTGTGAAATTAAACTCCTTTAGTTACATCTTGAAGAAATAGAGATTTGGTAAGAGTCTATTGAGAAAAACAATTTGGTTCAAAATAGCTTTTGAGTATATTGTTCAGATAAAGATAAAGGCTGGTAAGAGGAAAAGGCCTAGGGCATCCTTGCTGTATTCCTTTGTTAACAGAACTCAGGAAACAGAAGAGACCAGGTTGATTAACTTGTGTGGCTATGACTAGGGGCTGACATGAACAGGAGTGGAAGACGGCAGGTGTTTGAGGTACTTCCATTTCTTTCTTTTCTTTTTTTTTTTAAAGATTTTATTTATTTATTTGAGACAGAGAGAATGAGAGAGAGCACATGAGAGGGAGGAGGGTCAGAGGGAGAAGCAGACTCCCTGCCGAGCAGGGAGCCCGATGCGGGACTCGATCCCAGGACTCCAGGATCATGACCTGAGCCGAAGGCAGTCGCTTAACCAACTGAGCCACCCAGGCGCCTGAGGTACTTCCATTTCTGTATTTCAACCATATTCCTATGAAGAACCAGTCTTGGGATGGACGGGGCTGAACACCTGAAGGAAACAGTAACCAGCATGGAGCCTGTGTTGAACGTTGAGGGTTGGGGGCAGTTGGAGGCTCTGATCAGAGAGCATTCTCTGTTAGTGGTGCTTGTAAGACAATTATGTCTTTAAAATTGGATATTACATATTGAACTAACGGGTCTCTAGCAATAGGCTAATGTTAAATTTTTATAGGCTGTAGCTATTAAAATATTGTGATCAAAATTTCCTAGAAATGTACAAGTAAAAGAATTGTTTGATTCATGGGATCATTGGTGTACCATGTGAAACATAAACTTTTTATTCTGAAGATTGATTCTGCTTCAGTTTATCTTGCATAAAAAATAGGAAAATACTCACCTTCAGAATTTTATAGTTGATCAAGAAGTACCACAGATGTAGATATCATGGGTTCATATACCTCTACATTCTCTAGATATTTATATTTGCAATACCTCCATCTCTTTATTTACAAACTGAATGATTATATTAAAATTTGGCTAGGGGAAATGTCTTTGTATTCCATAAAAATGATTTTGCCTTATATTTATGTATCTCTTTTGTCAAATATTCACTATATTATATTTTGGCTGGATTTTAGTAAAAGCATTTGTAAGTATACATGTACATATGTACTTAAATTTTACCAGGTAATTTATAGGTTTTATAATGTTAAACTAGAAAAGAAGCATCTGATTCACCTCATTGGAGGCTGCTATTACTATTATTTTTTTGATGAAGAGCATTGCATTGGTGTGTATATTTAAAATTAAATATTAAATGAACCCAGTTAGAAGCTGCCCCTTTATGCAGTATGGTTTCAAAAATCTTTGTGGGAGAAAATATTTTTGTGCTAACATCTGAGCTATAATTCAAGGAAATTGTTCCATAACTCAGAAGTCATCTCTGCTTTAAATAGACTTTCAAAATATGTACTAAGAGGAGTATCTCTAAAATCTCAGGACTAAATGCTTCCAAGGTTTTCAGCATTCATAATGTTTTTTATAAAAGCTTCCATTTTTTAATGTCCTTTCATTGTTCATTGTAAACAACCTAGACCTCTCTACTATTACCGAACACAATAAAGGTATTTTGGAACCATAAAATATCTTTAAGAATTTTAAAGTTTTCAGCAAATACTAATTAAGTGGACCTCCTATCAGCCTTGTGAGTAGTCCCAGTAAGTATATCATAATACCCATTTTGTGGGGAATGAACAACTGAAAGAAAACAGATCCAGTACATAGCTTCTTTGGCTGTACATAATTTCCCAAATACAGTTGTACTTATTTACTACACTGAATTCCAAGTCTGTTACTTTTTGCATAAATTCAAATGCTTTTATAATTTGTGTTCAAAAATTTACATTTTATTAAAAAAATTCGGTGGAGCCTGTGTGACTCAGTCATTAAGCGTCTGCCTTTGGCTCAGGTCATGATCCCAGCGTCCTGGAATCGAGCCCCACATCGGGCTCCCTGCTCAGCGGGAAGCCTGCTTCTCCCTCTTCCAGTCCCCCTGCTTGTGTTCCCTCTCTCGCTGTGTCTCTCTCTGTCAAATAAATAAATAAATAAAATCTTAAAAAAACAATTCGGCCCATATTATACATAAAACAATATGCTTGGTAATGTGGAAATTATAAAACTTCGGTCAGTTTCTACTTTCAGACAGTTTAGTCTGAGGGCTGAGGGTGGAGGTGGTTGTGGCCAAGGTTGAGAAGTAAAACACAAGGCAGAAGATGGATTGCTATGAGGTAGAAAATGTATTCACCGGGTAGTCAAAGATGAAATGCAGTTGTCCCTTGAACAACATAGGTTTGAACTGAGTGGGTCCACTTACACAGATTTTTTTTTGATAAATACAGTACAGTACTGTATGTTTTCTCTTAGGATTTTCTTAACATTGTCTTTTCTCTAGCTTTATTCTAAGAATACAGTGTGTAATACATATATCTCACAAAGTATATGTTAATACTCTTAGCCATATGGCTTCCAGTCAACAAAGAGCAAGTGGAAAAAGATTTTGGGGAGTTACAAGTTGTATATGAATTTTCAACTGCACATGGAGAGAGGTTTGGCATCCCTAACCCCCTAAGTGTTTAAGGGTCAAGTGTACTTCTTAGGAAGTTGGGCAGATGGGGAGGTTCAGATATTAGATGGGGCAGACTTTGAAGGTTTAGATGTGAGCAGCATAGTGTGGGGGAAGAGGATGTAAGAGTTGGGGGCTATAGCAGGATTGGTTTTAAAGAACAAAGAACAAGGTGGAGAGCATAAAAGGTGCTAGTGATGAGGGAGGAGAAAAGAGGGAGGGAGAGATTCCAAGTTGAGGGAGAGGTGAGAGTATGTCAGGGAGGGAGAGAGAGATATCAACTGATGTAGTTTAAATCTTTGGAGAGAGGATTTTAGAATTTTCTCATTTGTGTTGTGCTATATAATTTCCTGATCATTCCCACTTCAAGGAAGATCCGTTCCCTCACCTTTTGTTGTTGTTGGGTTAGAGGGTGTCTCTTGAGGTTTTTGATGGCCAGGACACCATTCCTACTGAGAGAGGCTTTCCAGGAGTTCAATCGTGAGCATTTTATGAATTTGTTAATGAAGAAAGCCAAGGAAGCTTGCTTATGAAGATTCAGGGTGGAAATTAGATTCTTTTGCAACCTGTAAAGCCTCCCAAATTTTAAGAAATGGTAGGACTTCTGAAATGGGAGGGGAAGAGGCTGAAAGTCATACTTGAGTAGTTCAGGTTTTTGTTGTTGTTGTTGTTGTTGCTGATATTCCCCTGGGAAGTGGTATACAGTTGTTCAGCAAGTCAATTAAACATTAGAACACCTGATGGAGGTCTTATTCCGTAGGAAATGAGACGGATTTGTGGAGAGTATAATATAGGCAGAACAGGAGGGGGAAAAAGAGGTCTAGTTAGAAGACCCCACTGGAATGTAATAGAGGAAGGAAGTCTCAGAGTTGAAAAAATGCCAGAAATTTAGTGAGAGTGTCCAGTGTCTATCACTATAATTTTGCAACCACAAAGACACAGAGGACTTTCTTTATGTGCCAGAGTGCCTGATGGTTCAAGAAATCTTCTAGAGCAACATAGTTATTGAGAATTTGGTGAGGGTTAAGTGTGGAATCGAGGATGCAAAGTTGATAGCAGTGTGATAGCACATTAATGGCTGGCCAGATAGTCACGTTTCTTCTTCCCTACTTTAATCCCCTGCAGGGATTCAGCTTTGAGTTTGGGTTGTGTCACTGGCTATTGATTGGATATAGGAAATGAGACAGAAAGAGAGGAAGAGAGAGAACCCAAAGAGAACCTGATGTTTTTTTGAGCATTACAAATGAGGATAATAGTTTCACCCTTCAGCAAACATGGAAGATATTGAATAGATTGCTTTTGAAATTCTGGTTGGCCTGCAAGGGAGATCTTTCCAGCAAGTAGAATTTGGAAATCAATGAAAGAGTTCAAGTTAGAAATCTCATAAATGAGATACTTGGAGCTAGCCGTCCGTTAAGACCAACAGCGGAGGATGAAAAGCTACAAGTTGAGGAAAGCTATCACGAAACCTTGGGATAACCTGCCTTGTGGAGGTGGGCAGAGAAAGAACTGCCACTGAGAAGAGTGGTGTTTAGAAAGGAAAGTGTGGTCAGTGGCCAGTAAAGAACAGAATATTGAGGGATTTGGGACAATCAAGTGTTGCATATAGCTGCTCCCCAAACAAAACCATTCAAAGGAAGCCTATCTCGTTCCTGCATTCAGCTCGAAGTCCAGAATCTTTGGGAGATGTGGTCTGCGCATTCAGGTCCAGATGTCACTCCTTGTCATCTAGCCATCTGTGAACTCACAACCGAGTTATCTCTTCCCTCATTCTCATCCAGTGGTGGGGCACGGACAGGATAACCATACTGAAAACTCCCATTTGGAAGGAAAAGAATGAGAGAGACATAGCATTCATTTCCATTGTGATGATGAAATTCTTCCAGGCAGGCATTATGAGATTGCTCTCTCCTGGCTGAAGGAGAACACCCAATTAGATCATGATTCTGCTTTTTTGAAGTTTAAAAGTTTAGGGAGGAGGAGATAGTCATTATTCATGGGTGATATGATTGTGTAGAAAGTTTTAAAGAATCTACAAAGTAGTACAATTAATAGATTTAGTAAAATTGCTAGAAATATTAATGTACATAAAATTATATTTCCATATACCAGCAGAAAACAATTACAAATGGAAAGGTTTTTAAAAATCATATCCAATAATAAATACCTAGACTTTAATGAAAACCTGCAAAAATGTTCATGAGAGAAATTAAAGACTTAAGCAAATGGAGGGAAATGCTGTTTATAGAAGCCTACTGTGAATTTGTCAATCCTCCACAAGTTGATGTATGGATTTAATGTGATTGTAATAAAAAATCCCTGCAAGATTGGTGTGTTTTTGTGTGTACAAACACTGGCAAGCTTAATCTATAATTTTATGAAAATTCAAAGTCCAAGAAAAGACAAGGCAGTCTCTAAAAGAAGAATAAAGCCATAGTATTGACACTACCAAGTATCAAGTCATTACAAAAGCTGTAGCAATTAGGATAATGCAGTTTTATAAAGATAAATAAACCAATGGAACAGAGTAGAAAGTCTGTAAATAGATACCTAGGTACATGGACTTAATTTATGAAAAATGTAGCATTGATGTGTGGTGAGGGAAAGGGATAGTGTTTTCAACATCTAATATCTATCCATATGAAACTATTTTAACCATGAAAACCAGTTATGGATAGATTGTGGATCCATAGGCAAAATAATAAAGCTATAAAAGGAAGACATCAGAGTATCTACAATGACCTTGTCACTGGAAAGGATTTCTTAAACAGAGGCAAAAACCTATAAAGAAAAAGTAAAAGAATGGACTATGTTAAAGTTTAAAATTTCAGCAAAGGACAGTTTTAAGGGAGTGGGGGGATAAAAAAGAGTAGGAGGAGATATGTAACCAACAAAGGATCCTTATCCAGAATATATAAAATTCTCCAAGAAATCCATAAGAAAATGTAAACTCAGTAGAAATGGGCCAAAACCTTTCAGCACAAAAGAGGGTAACCAAATGGCCAGTAAACCTATGAAAAGGCACACAACTTAGTCTTTAAGAAAATGCAGATTAAAATTACAATGATATAATACTACACATTCAACAGAAAAAAAATAATGTATCAAGAGTTAGCAAAGATGTGGGAAAAATAGTCCTATGCTTTTGTAAATTGCTATAATCATTGGAAAATTGACATCCCCTCACAGCTGAGCATTTGTGTACCCCATGACCCAGCGGACTGAGAAGGAATATGGGAGGTGGAGAGGCGGGGTGCAGGGCCCGGTTCTGCTGGGTTGCTATTTTATCTATTTGATCTGTGTTCTGGTTACTTTGTTGAGTTTGATTTGTGAAAATTCATTGATATCTCCACTTATGGATAACTTTCTCTGTTTTACTTCAACAGAAAATTATTGTGTGATTCCCCACAAGGTAAATGTAGCAGGGGGAGAAAACTGCACATAAGAAAAAAAAAATCTGATTACCTTTTTAAAATAGTAGTAGGAAACATGAATTCACATCCATGCATTCATTGCATACTAAAAACGAAATGAATAGATGTGATTTTTTTTTTCTCTCCAACTATAGGGGATGTTAGTTACATTTATATGCAAATATCTGGACACAAGCAGGAGGGGAGCGGGGAGAGGTCTCTGCCCTATGAAGACACAGCAAGAAGGTGGCCATCCACAAGTCAGGAAGAGTGCTTTTACCAGAATTCAACCATTACTGGCACCTTGATTTCAGACTTTCAGCCTCCAGAGCTGTGAGAATTGAATTTCTATTGTTTAAGCCACCCAGTCTATAGGATTGTGTTATGGCAGCCTGAGCTGAGTAGGAGAAATTTTACTAAAAGATTTAATGGAGACACTAGTTGATAAATTGGGTAGATATGGGAGATTAAAATGTGAATCAAAATTTCCTATGGTCCATGAGTGGAGTTAATTGAAAAATGTGCCTCAAATTTAAGAACTAAGAGGCAACACTGTCTCCATTACTACCCCTTTGTAGACAGTTGTGTCCCTTATTAGATGCTGCCAAGTTTCCATAAAGCCACAATTATTAATGTTACTTAAAATAATCCTGTGATGATATTGGTATATAATGTACTTATTCAGCTTCAGGACCTGTGGGATTCCTGGGTTTTTGCCTGGAAACTCGATTTGCATAGGTCCTGGGCTGTCCCCAGTGTAGTCAAGGAGATACTTGTGGGAATTCATTGGGTGGGGGTATCACTAAGTGCCCTGGGTGCCTGAATTCAGACCGCATGAGGAAGGATTGCCAAGTTGCATCTATGTCGGTGTGTCTCCTCAAGGCCATTTGTGCTTTCTAGAGCCTTAGGAGACTCCATGCACAAGGTTCCTTCCTCAGATCAGACGAAAATGGCTTGGCAAGTAATGAAAAGGATTAGCTTACTTCTTTAATAAAACTCTAGTAGTGGTGAACAAGTTCTTTAAAAGAGCTGTTCCTTAATAGATGCATTAGGTATTGCTCTTGTAAAAATGTTCAGCGGAAACCTAACCATAAATTGCTCTCTAGAGATGCAAATTGCTTGGGGTGTTCAGTTGCCAATTGGGTTTGAAGCTGTTTGCAGCTGCAAGAGAGCATTAAGACACCAAATAAATCTGATCATCTCTGCTTCCCCTGAGCGTTGACCAGGGTGCTGTGATACCACCATGTCTCCTAGGGAGCAGATAATGCATTGTATGTCTGGAGACCTGTTTCTCTCTGCTGACCTCCAGCACTCTCCGCTCTACTGTTATTTTACTAGAAAGGTTGGGAATCAGCCATCTTGACTTTCTTAACATTTAGGGGTTGGGTTGAGCTTATTACTCTTTCATTCTACTTTTCACTGAAGAGTGGAAACCAAACCTTTTCAGAAGAAAACTTTATTGTGTTGGAAGCCAGTAATATCTGATGATGATTGGACACTGACTATGTGCATCAGGCATTGTTTTAAATCTTACATAATTATCCTCTAAATCCTGAATTTTAGTTAGTATTTCATTTTTACAGGTGAGAGGTTGAAATGGAGGGGTTAAGGTGCAAGCTGTATGGTACAGTAATAAGTGGCAGAGTTGGGATTTCTGTCCACGAGATCTGTCTCCCCATGTGGCGCATGTTGCGTGAGGTGCCTTTGGATGCAGCCATGCCCTCTGATTCCTCATCCCCACATTTGCTGCAGAGTACAGAGGATAACACCACAGACACATTTGTACCTTTATGATGTACGTCAGGTTATACAGATTCTAATAATCCAGAACAATGTTTAGATAGAGGAATTCAACATGTGGGGGTTTCCTTCTGTGGAATCCATGACTGTCATTTTAAATACCTCTTGAATCCCAGGCTTACACAAACCTCTAAACTTTTTTTTTCTAAATGATTCTACATTCAATGAGAATTACTATGTAAATTAACCTTCTTGCTTATGTTATCACTTGGGTTTCTGGCACATTGCAAAATGATAAAGTAGTACCCCATATTTGTTATCCTTTAAAGAAATTATCTTTTTTTCTTGTTGCTGAAATAACTTTTTCTTTTAAAAAAGAAACTAGTTAAACTTCCTTCTTAGTTACAGCTTTGCTGTTAAGAAACCATTGTTTTGTTAGTTATGTCTCCTGCTGAATCATTTTGATGTGTCTGTGCCTTGGTTAGCTCACAGACTTGACAGCCTCATTAGCTCTTGATGGTCTGCTCTCTTGAACGTGGGTACCATCAGCTTCCTATTGGGATTCAAATCACTTTTATCCCTGAAAGCCTGTCTAGTTTACACAGACCCTCCTGCAGAGCTCTATGATTTTCAGAAACTGCTTCCAGAGCCTGTGGGAGTGACACCCACAAGACTTAACATGATAAACTGACCTGCAATTGGGCTTTCTCTTCCTTATCTCTCTGCTTCCTTCACTCTTCCCTTCCTTCTTCCTTTTTCACTGTCTTTGTAATGACCATAGATATTTATGTGTTCAATTAGTCAGTAATAACTTAATATTTGCCACTTCGAGACAACATTACAACAGCAAGCCCTGCTGGTATTTTTTCTTCCATTATCCATTCACTCCAACTATAGGGGTGGGCAAGTGAACATCAATAAGTCCTTGCTCTAAAACACAAAATTCATCTTAACTTAGGCTTTCTGCTTTTTGACTTAAGGACTTAAGTCCTATTAATTGAATATTTATATTAAGTATTTATATTGAATATTTATATTATTCTACCCCCTTTCTATAACAGAGCCTTGATGTTTGTCATGCATTTCTCCTTATACACACCCTTTAGAGGAAGTTTGCTTTACCCCTGCCCTTGAGAGTGGTGGGTACTTCTGGGCTCAAGCCAATCATCATTGGCCCCATTTTCCTTGGTAGCAATTATTTAAAGCATTGGCCAATGAAATCGGAGGGGAAGCCTGCTCTAGAGTTCCTAGGGAAGGCTTCTGCAGTGCTGAGAAGTGCCCATTCTTCTTTTGAGTGTTATTGTTTCTGGATGTTTGGGTTGGAATTGCCTTTGGTATATGTTTGGTTTGTGAGGGAAAGTGGCCTGAGGATCAAAACTAACCTACTAAAAAAGGCAGAATGGGAGGGTGAGTACCTGGTTTGATGACCTCACGAGCTGCTGAATTAACTAGTTATGGTGTCACCCTGCTTTTGGATTCTTTGTGGAAGTAATAAAATCCCTTTTTATTTAAATCACCTAGAGTTGTAGTTCTGGAGCTTGCTAGGGAAAGCCTTCTGGTTCAGTATTCCAGTGCTGTTTTTTAGTGTGTCAGTGTGGAGCTCTGCTTCCCCATCTGTATCTCCTACAAATTTGTTGAGAAGATTAAATAACATAGTAATACTAATGTTATTGAACCCTTACTCACAGAACTGTGCTAACTGCTTTGCATGTTTCAATTTAATAGGCTTGCAAAAGCCTAAACATGTGTCTGGCATCTAGTTGATGAAGGAAAGCAGTTTTCTGTCCTTTCTTGCCCACTCATTAATGTATTTGGTGCCAGGGAGAGAATAAATGTGTGACATGCCCTTGTTTTCAAGAATTATTGTAGGCAGAAGGAAGCTAGTTTGGGAGTCTATTTACTTTACAAGAGATCACAGTATTATTAGGAAACATACAAGTAACTATGATATAACAGACTAAACTGATTTGAGGAGGACTGGGAAATAAGATTGGGAAGTAAGGGACTCAAGCTTAGAAGGTGTTGAAAACTGGACAAAATAGGTAGGACCTGATATATTATAAACTAGGGGGCCATTGGAAGTTTTTGACTCAGGAAGTGACATGAAAAAAGTATTAAGGTAAGTCAGAGTGAAAAGAAAGACTGAATTACATAAATTGATTAGGAAGCTATTGCAATATAATCTAGATAGAAAGTGATAAGGTCTGGATTATGTTTCGCTCAAGTCCTATTAATTGAGGTCTCAAAAAGCAGAAAGCCTCAGTTAAGATGAATTTTGTATTTTAGTACAAGGACTTATTGATGTTCATAATAGCTAAGAGAATTCAGGATTCTTGAATGATTTCTGGTTCACAGGGATAGTTGAATTTGTTCAGTCCTGCTTTGAAATTTTTTAAATTTTAAAAAATAGTCCTAGTATATATAAAAAAGTTAACCCATTTAGCCTTTGTGACAATTATTAACTGGATTATTAAAACAGAAGTTCCTTCCTCCCTATTGTGGTCAAATGTAGAGTAATTTCAATGTATTTAGAGATTAAGTAGTTTCTGTATTTACTAATTTAGAAAAGCCAGTGGAAATTTTGAGTATTTTTATACTTTTTTTTTTTTTTAAGTAGAGATTTTTTTTTTCCCCTTGGGTTTATTTAGTGGATCTAGCTGTAAATATTCTTTTTTTTTTTTCTATATCAGAGGAGAAAGCAGGCCCATATATTTCAGATGACATTTTTTTCTGGTTAGTGGGAAAGTAGAATTGTGTAGAGAAGGTACCTAGAAAAAAAGCTATCTATGTCAGATAACAACAGAGTGGTTTAAAAGAACAAGCCCTAGCAAATCATAGACTGAAACAACAGAAAAGAAACAAGAAAGAGATAATGACATGCCACAGAACAGAAGAGACAAAGACCAAGGCTGGGCAACTCATTACAAGTACAGACATAAAACCTCGAATGAATACAAGGTCAAAAACAGAATTGTCACTTAGGACCTCAATTTCAGGAAACAAATCATATGTGGCCTAGACTTTGTCATGAAAGGTTATTTCTTTCCCTCTAATCAGATTTTTTATTGTATTTTTGAATGATTGTCTTGGATGTACAAAACAATAGGAAACCAGGCAAAATTACTGCCACATATTTAAATAGGAGTCTGACTCTAGCATTTTAAAACACTAGTAACCAGAAAATAAAGACTTGTAAAAACATCAGAGTCCCCCTTGTCATGTGCCACTGTAACCAGAATTTTCAAAATTCTGCAGTATAAAAAAAGTCACACATTATTAGAAAAACAGGCGCACCTTTTTTTCTTCCTTATTTTTTTTTTTATAAGGAAATGCTAAATTATATCCAGCTCTTTTGATACCCAGATTTTTAGAGTGAACCTTTCAAATTGCCAAGATGGACATTAAGGAGAGTAACAATTTCCATAACACTTTATTTTGAAGGTTTTTTTTTTTTTTTTGTAATTCATTAACCCAAAGTTTAGGTGGCTTTGCAGGACATTCACATTTTAAGCATTTTTTTTTGAATATAATATCTCATAGACCAAATACATTCTCATTCATTGTGTAAATATTAATTAAGAACCCTTTGCATTGACATGCAAGATAGATATTGCCATGTCCTTTTGGAGTTTACAGGGAGGAGAGATGGTTGACCAGGCCACAGAGACATGAGCTGGATATAGATGTTGTGGATGGTGAGGGATACTGATGTTTAAGACCAAACCAAAATGGTGTGTAGAAATTGTCAGGTGACAAGAGAGTCTCTGGGTGGATTAAATGGTATGTGTAAGAGAGAAGAGAAAGCACACGCTTTCCCAGAAGCATAAACCTCATTTGGGAAGAAGTGCACAGGTGAAGAGATAAATGGGTAAAGATGGAGCTGGATAAGTAAGAATTGCTCTTCTTGGACTTGGTAGAAAGATGGTAAACAAACTCTACTAATACAGATACTTAAGGATGTTTGACAAGAGGCCCGGGGGTGTGGGGGGAAGAGCCAGAGTGAATCTCTTTCTTGTTTTTCATTAGACTAATTACCTGATTTCCTTTGGGCAGGGCTTGATTTCTGTTAATCCTTGGGCTCAGGAGACACAGCTTCTGGTCTACTCTAGTACCTACTTCCATAGTAGATTTCCTTTCCTAGCAAATTAAGAAGCCTCATGCCAGGACTCAATTTCCAATAGGAAATTTATTGTTCTCTAAGGAAAATACTTGGGGAAGAGAAACATTATATTAAAAAGAATGGATATACTTTCTCATTTTGAAATACACTTAGGAGCCTCAAGAGGCAAAGCACAAATTCCCCAGAAGAGAACTACAGAATCGAGAAGGAATGAAGACTGGGCTCTTTCTGTCGGCAGGTAACCTCATTAATGTGCTATCTGTGGAATAGAGTGAAGGTTGACATTTTGTTTTAAATACTTTCCTTCCAAGGGGTTTCATTTCATTATATGGTTCATTTAGGACTTTCCAGCTTCGCTCGGGGAGATTCTTAAGGATAATATATCTTCTGGAGTCAGTGAGTCAGTCTTCATCTCTTATAAATACAGCTGCATCTGATGGGCTCTAGTATTGAAAATATTTTCAGTCCTAGGATGGTGATTTGAGTTTGGTATGTACCTCATGCCAGATGGAATTTGGTAACTGGGAAGATAATAGTATTGTTCCTGAATCAACAGCAGCAAACTTTGTTTGTAAGTCTGGTTTTAGGTGCTTAACTATATGCTTGAAAAGACAAAATATACAGTATAGAGTTGAAAGCATTAAAAGACCTCAAGTTGATTTCTAGTTGTGTCGGTCATTAGGCACATGATCTTGGAAAAAGTATATCTGAGGTTCAGATTCCTTAATTCTAAAGTGGTAATAATTTAAAAAACATAGCACTTACTATGTGCTTGCTTCTATTTTAAGTGCTTTATAAATATTAACTCATTGGATTGTCATAACAGAGCTGAGAGATAGAGATTATTAACTGCTCTGATGTTGACAATACCACCTTAGAGGGTTTAATGAGGATAGAGTAAGAAATAAGTGTTTCTACTCATTCTTCATTTATTGCTTAACCAAAAGTGTGCAACTAGTTGATGTCTGAGGGCTTACCAGGAGTGTGAGCTATTGCTTCCTGAGATAGTTTGCTGATTGGTCTGCTTCTTCCTCTTCATGAGATAAGAAATAAATTTCTGGAATAGGCCCTGGCCTGAGAATCTAGCTTAGTTCTTTAATGAACAAGATTTTAAGGTAGGTAGGAAATGACTTCACTTACACACAGGGTTCTGCAGAGAGAGATTAGTGTCATTCTGGACGGTATCATGGTAGCATGTGGATGTGTTAGATCTGAGTCGTTGACTGAATATGTGGCCAGCATTCTCCCATGACCTGGCAATTCCTTCTTTGGGTGGTTTACTAACTTAAGTAGAGTGCATAATGGAAAAAAAAATGTAATTTAGGATAGTTCACATACAGATAAAATGTCAATTCCTTGAAATGGCTATGAAAATCAAAAGTGAGAGGGTCTTTAGGTTTATGCACTGAATTAGCCAGAATAGGCTCACCCTGAGAAAAACAGCAACAAAAATTTCAGTGATATAACACAATAATAACTTACTTCTCACTCCCATAGTGGTCTGGCTTGGGCCTCTCAGGAAGCTCTTCTCCGTCAGTGACTCAGAGACTCAGGTTCCTTCTATCTGTGGCTCTCTACTCTGCTAGGTCCTTGGAGGGAAGAGAATGAAGGGTTGTATTTGGGAGCATTTTATAGGGCAAATCTACCAGTGACTTACATCATTCAGCTTATATTTCATTCACCAGAACCCAGTCACATGTCATTTAAGGGAGCCTGGGAAATGTAACCAAGCTGTGCCAAGAAGGAAAAGAAAAATGGTTTGTGTGTGTGTGGGGGGGGTACTTAGTCTTCCCTAGGAAACTAAGCTAAATAAGCAGGGAACCAAGGTTTGCTTAACTTCTCTGATATAATGCATTTTTGTCCCTGATGATTTATTGGACGCTTCCCTCTGAGACATTAGACATTATCCCAGATTCCATATAACTTGCAGTGTCCCCCACTGTAGAAGGAATATATATTCTCTCTCCATTGAAATTGAGCTTGGCTGTGCTACTTGCTTTGGCCAGTGAAATGTAAATTATACTACCTTTTGGCAGAAGCTTAAAGAACCATTGTGTGTTTGGCTCTTCTTTCTCTGTACCATAAGAATGACTATGTTGCAAACATGGCCTGTCCTTCAGTCTGTGGTCTGGAATGGGAAGACCTCTAGAGCAGAGCCAAACACTGCGTAGAGTTGTTAGGAGTTGCAGCTCTGCTGCACCCTGTTGTGTAGCAGGAGCAAGAGGTCCCACCACCTCTGTTGTGTAGCAGGAGCAAGAGGTCAATGTTTGTTATTAAAAGCCATCGAGATTTAGGAGTTGTTACATCAACAAAGCTGACTAAAGAGTCTTCATCAGGCATATGTGTAATTCCATTATAGGGCCGATCATAAAACTGGTGCAAAGTTGATGAGTGAGATACAAAAACTGAAGCTCTTTACTTCTTAGAGCTGACTCTCATAATTTCTATTGTGTGATTTGAGGTATGCATAAGGCTTTCCAATTAGCTTCCACATAATCAAGTAGTCACACTGTTTTCCTTCTGCTTTTTTATGTCTAACTGAAATGAAATTTCTAGCCATAAGATCACTAAGGAGTTAAAAATGAGCATGTTGCTTTTATGTCCAATGGTCACTCAAAATAAGTGTACATTATTGGGGAGAGTGAGAAGTTTTTGAGAGGGGAATGAATAGAAACAGTTTTCCATTGATTAATAACATACTAAAAATTGATGGAAAATTTGACATTTTGTGATAATGAAGGCAAAGTTTTTTTTAAAATTTTTTATTGTTAATCACCATACATTACATCATTAGATTTATTTATTTATTTATTTATTTATTTTATTTTATTTTATTTTATTTTATTTGAGAGAGAATGAGAGAGAGCACATGAGAGGGGGGAGGGTCAGAGGGAGAAGCAGACTCCCTGCCGAGCAGGGAGCCTGATGCGGGACTCGATCCCGGGACTCCAGGATCATGACCTGAGCCGAAGGCAGTCGCTTAACCAACTGAGCCACCGAGGCGCCCTACATCATTAGATTTAGATGTAGTGTTCCATGATTCATTGTTTGTGCATAACACCCAGTGCTCCATGCAGAATATGCCCTCTTTAATACCCATCACCAGGCTAACCCATCCTCCCACCCCCCTCCCCTCTAGAACCCTCAGTTTGTTTTTCAGAGTCCATCATCTCTCATGGTTCGTCTCCCGCTCCGATTTCCCCCCCTTCATTCTTCCCCTTCTGCTATCTTTTTTTTTTCTTAACATATATTGCATTATTTGTTTCAGAGGTACAGGTCTGCGATTCAACAGTCTTACACAATTCACAGCACTCACCATAGCACATACCCTCCCCAGTGTCTATCACCCAGTCACCCCATCCCTCCCACCCCACCCCCCATTCCAGCAACCTGAAGCAAAGTTTTGAGCAAGTGGAACACAAAATAGTTCTATTTTAATAGAAGATGAAGAGGGGACTAGTGAATCTAGATAGAGATGGGAGGACCGCTGGGCAGGGAATAATACAGGGACAGCAGGTGAAGGGCGGTAAGTCAAAAGACTATCTGGGGTGTCAAAGGAGTATTTATCCATAGCAACCCCCTATTTACTATTGTTGAAAGATCTTAAAAATAGTGTGAATGTATACAATGGTAAAACTTGCATGGAAGTTCAATAAATTCATTGGCTATTGGTTATATAAGTGAAATCATTAGTAAAGATATACATGAGATTTGTCACCGCTATTAAATTTACTTAAAATTGTAGGCTACATGCTAGAATACAGATCGATGTTTTACTGGCACATTTGCTTATTAAAATGGATAGTGTAGTTACAAGTTTGGGTTTGGACTTAGATGGGGCATGAAGTTTAGTTGAGCAGTAGGTCATCTTAAAGACAACACTTTTGTTTTGAATGGGATAAAATTTTGATGTTGGGTTGGCATTAGGTTGGACTCTTTGTGGTGTAAGAGGTAGGATTCTTTTAGTGGTTGCAGATAACAGGAAATTCAACTCGAACTGACTTTAACAATAAGGGAAATTTCTTCGTCCTGTTATTGTAATCCCTGGAGCCAGGTCAGGTTTCAGACAGGGTTTAATATAAGGCTTTGGCTCAGGTTTTTCTGTGATTGTCTCAGCTCTGTCTTTTGTCATGTGTCTGCTTTAATCTCAGACTGATCTCCCTCATGCTTACAGTATGACAGCCAGCAATAATCAGGGCTACGTGCTTTTTCATGCACATTCAGGAGGAGCAAGGTGATTGTTCCCCATACTTAGTAACAAAATTCTTGAATTTTACTGCAGTTGTTCAACCTGAACTTGCCTCTGTGTCCAGAGGAAACACATCTTTTTCAATTGGCTTTTGCTCATTTCTGAAGCAAACACTGGGATAAAATGAATGAAATTGTATTCCTTGACTTCTGTCATCCAAAATATATGGCAGCTACACAGTGGGGAAATGGTAGTTCCTTAAAAACAAAAAACAAAAACTTATGGGATGCCTTGGGTGACTCAGTCGGTTGGGCACCTGACTCTTGATTTTGGCTCAGGTCATGGTCTCAGGGCTGTGAGATCAGCCCTGTGTTGGCCTCTGTGCTCAGCGGGGAGTCAACTTGACATTCTCTCTGTCCCTCTCCCTCTGACCCTCTCTGCCACCTCCCCCACCTCTGAAATAAATCTTAAAAAAACAAAACAAAACATTCTTACGTAGAGGCCAGGAGGAGATGGGAGATGGGTCCTGGGCAAACAACAGATGAATGTCCTGTATGGTGATATGGGCTCTGTTACTGACTAAAACGTTCAGGCTGATTGAGAGAAGTAGAACAACTCAAGGCTTTTGTGTCAAATGAATGTGCCTTTCTGGCCTCATTTATGTTACATCAAGTATGTGAACTTAGATAAGTTTTATGACTCCTATTGAACCTCAGTTTTTCTACTTATAAAAGAAAAGAAACAATCTGCATTTCCTTGACTCCTGGACTTCAGTGCCTTTTGGATGGACCACTGACGAATGAGTAGTATACAAAAATAGGCACTGCATTAAGTGTACTTAATAATTGTAGGATGCATCTCAATTTCAGAAAATGCAAAATATCTTTTAATAAAGATGAATCTCAGATCTGGGGATGTACTAATGGTAATGCTTGACACTGAGGATTTGTTCTAGAAATTAGAGAATATGGTGTATGATAGGTGAGGAAATATTTCATCATTACCTTACTTGAGCTTGGTTAGTTAATTTTGGTGGAAGTTTATCTTGGTTTTAGTCTTAAGTTTTTCTCAAACTAGACATAAGTCTTTGGGTAAATACTTCTGTGTTTTTACTAAAATGAGCAACATGGATTAGATAATCTCTACTGTCTCTGGCCCCAATTTTTTATAGCTGTGAATGCTGGCTCTGACCCACATTCCTAGAACTAGTGTGAAATTTAAGCAGCCTCTGAGATTTTGGGGGCAAATGGCTGAGTGATTGGGTGAGTGGCCTTTTCCTTCTAAATTATGCTCAGTGTTGGCCCACAGACCTGTGAAAGCCAAATCACCTCTGTTAGGTTTGCAGTTTTGCTGGCATCCAGCAGCTTACCTTTTAACAAACCAATGTGGAAAACTTCCAGTGTATCTGCTGCTCTAATTTATACATTAGAGGATAGGGCTGACCGGAAAGGCCATGGAAATGACTAAATTTATTCCCATTTGTTCAATTACAGTGTCTCTTTCAGAAAAGTAGATTTGTTGTTGAAGATTTTGAGTATTCACCCTCTTTGCTGGAAGAGGCGTATGTTGGCCATAAAATTAGCAAAATGAAAGTAGTTAACACTTGGAAGACATCTGTAAATTATTGCCTAAACAGTTTTTTAGAGAAATGGAAGTTGAAGAAGCTGTGTATCAGAGACTGTTGTAAGGAGTTTGCTTTTCTGTTCATCACCAAACATGAAGTGGGTAGGGGGAACCCTTGTCTACTTACCATGATCCTTTTCCTCATCCCATTCTGCTTGAGATGGATGACGGTCTTTCTGCTAAAAATGAGATCACTCTCATGCTTCATTTTCTTCCTTCCTTCCTCTTTTTACTGAGCCCTGTTCTCCAACTACACTTGTAGGAAGTTAGATATATTGGGAAATGGAATTAATACTTTCAGGCCAATGATCTTTGAGTAAGTGCAAACAAGCAACATTTTATTGAGGATTATATATGCTACAACTTCGTGAATGACCCACATAGCTTCTGTAGAGTTAATTGTTCTGGAAAGAAAGAGGGGAAGAAAATCTTTGCTCAAAATGGCTGTATCAGGCCCCTGCTCTACATTTTCACATCCATTAATGCATTTTATAAGAATACTGTAAGATGTATGGAATTGTCCCTGATTCTATCTGAAGAAATGTAGTTTCAGATGGGATAATTAAATTCATGGCCAATAAGTAAAAGCCATAATTATAAATATGCATATTTGGCTACAAAGCTGATTATCTTTCTTGTTAATGCACTGTGATAGTCTGGATTTTCATTTTATAGAACTCTTTGTTGATCATTAAAGCAACACTTAATATTTACTCTGTGTCAAACATTATGCCATTATTACTTTTACATGCATTACTTTATTGTTATCCACAAACCCTTCATATTACTATATTTATTTTGGAGGTGGAGAAACAGGGCTGGCAAGGATTGCGTTTTCTGTTTACCTGTGTCTCCACCTTATAGCCAGAGGTTTTTTTGCTTGTTTGTTTGTTTTGTTTTGTTTTTAACCTAAATGAAAATCAGATCATGTCACTGTCCTGAATAAAATGTTTCTCTGCCTTTCTCTTCCTACAGGGCATTGTGTGGCCTGACCCTGGTGACTCTCCAACCCCATCTGGCCTCTCTTTTCCACTGTTCTCTGCACTGTAGCTATCCTAACTGGGGCTCCCTCTGCCAAGAATGTTCTTCCCCCCACTACTTGATTCACCATTTTACCAGGTTAACTCTTATTCATTCTTCAGTTCTCATAACATTGCTTACAGTAATCTTCTAGATCCAACATGGGATTAGGATCATCTGTATGTAACTATATTTCTGTGATTTTTTTTTTAATATTGTAAGATCCAGGAAGACCAGGTGCTATACTTGTTCTTATCATCATTCCTAGTGCCAAGTGTATTTCCTGTCACTTAGTAGACATGTTTGTTGAATGAATGAATGAGTAGGACAGAAAATAATTTTTGTCTGACTCCTAAGTTCCATCAGTAAGATATATTGAAGAGAAGACATCTATGAAGAAAGATAATATATAAAGTATTAAACATGTATCTTTTTCTTTTTCCTATGTTCAAGGATTGCACTCCATTTGAGCAACATGGGTTAAGGCCTTGTCCCAATTGAGAGGAGGGGATGGTTCTTTGGAGAAACCATAGAACTTGATGTTATGACATTGGCTGTTCACTTCTAGAGCCTACAACCATGTGTAAGAAAGGAAATAAATGAGAAGAAGCATATATTGGAAGCATGAGATTAGAGAAGGGCCTCTAAAATAATGGTAAAATGAGGAAAGTTTGGCTATTAGATAAAATAAATAGATGTTGGTATAGGTTGCTCTACATTCACCCCCTAGTCCCTGGGAGAAGATGATTGACCTTTTCAAGTCATGGGGATTGAGAAAAGGAGATTATTAGCTTACATTATGCCATGGTTACCTAGGAAGTTGTGTGGCAGAAAAAGACTTGTACCACTCTAGGTGGAGGGAGTAGGGTAAAGATGACTGCATGGTGTGGGTGAGCAGATGGGCCTGAATGCAGCCTTAGAACACCCTACTGGGGGACAAAGAACACTTAAATATCTTTTCATGTGCCCAGGGAGGCACGTAGATATGATGCTGAGAGCTGGTGGTCTGAAGAAGGCTCATAGCCATGGCACAGGGATGCAGGCATAGATAGAAACATGGGTTGTGGAAGCTGGAGCCCAGGTGGTAGACAGACCAGCCTCTGTGGGTTCTTGTGTGGGAGAGTGCAGACACCAGTATGGCGGATGTGGAAATGAGTATAGCCATGACAGTGTGATCGAACATACCACGATGGAGTGATCACATGTCTTAGTGATGCCAGGACAGAACACAACTAAGAGGTGTATATACTCCCACTGATCCCATACCACCCCCAGGAAGGGCAAGAGAAGGAAAATCTCAAGCTTGGCTGAGTTTAAACCTCAGGTAATAACAGCCACATTTGTCTGGATGTGACTAGAGAAAGTTTCCTTCTCTCGGGGGAAATGAAGGCTGAGGAAGAATTTAAGTTCAGTTATAGGAAAAATAAATAATTTTGCACACCTGAGTTTGTAGTTTGTGAGAAATTGTACCTGCTGAAACTAAATTGTATTTTTTTTTCAGGCATATTTTACAATAACCACATGGCCATGCATTTTAGGTTGTGTGCAATCAATGTGGCTAAAACCTACTCTGCCCTTCCTGAAATCCCAAAGGAAAGGTACTTTGCCTTTGGTTTCCCGAATCACTTAATCCTGTGGTGGTGATTGTCTTCTTCCATTATACCAATAAGACAATGGGAACTGCATAATTCATGTGAAGCAAATTATTCAGCCCCCAAAAGTAAATTGCTCACAGTAAAGGAGAAACACTGCTTTTTATTAGTTTTCCATATAACCTGGTATTATTGCATTGAAGATAAACTGCCTCAAATTCCAATTTACCAAACCAGAATACTCTAATAAAAGCAAGATCTGTCAGGTGGCCAGATTTAGCCTTTTCATTACTTTGAATCACTGGCAAATACAAAATTTTTCTAATATAGTACTATTTTCATTTCACATTCTGTTCTGAACTGTGACTGGGGAAAAGTACAAGACCTGTAGATCCAATTTTGCCATTTGGAATGTTGTCCATTTTGTTGTTCATCAGTTTTTTTTTTTTAATGTTTCCTCAAAACATGAATGATTTTTTAAGAGTACAGTCTGAATTTCTGTATTTTCTTGAATGTTCTTTGAACATCTCTCTACTTCTTGAAGGAATATTTTCTGGGGTTGTTGGCAAAATAGGCCTATTATTTTTCATGTCAGAAAAGAATTGTTTGATTTTTGTTTCATTTAATTACTTACCAGTTTTGTATAATAAGCCCATATTATTAAAAGAAAACAATTTTGGTCTAATATTCCTCTTTCCCATCATGAGCCAACTTTATTTTACATTTGAGAGTAACTTAAGATTCTCTTGCCTGTTCTAATTTGGAGGGGAGGGGGAGAGGAGTTATATAAAGAGTTATATAAAGGAGTTATATAAAGTTTAATCAACATTAGAGCATTTGTTCTTTATTTTAGTACAGAGGGTAAGTTTTCCCTTCCAACCAGCAATGAAGAAACACTGTAATACGCCATTAATAAATAATAAAGGAGCTTTAAGTTCAAAATCTAATAATTAAATATTTCTTAAACAGTGCTATCTTTGAGCCTGAGTTATTTGCCTTGAGAATCTCAGTTGATCAAGTTAACTGGATAATTTCCAAATACTTCTTGTACAGACGCACTGCCAGATTACGCATGTTGACTCTTCAAGATTGATCTGGATTTTTGTCTCATGCAAATGACTGAGGAAACCAGGTGCAGTGAATTCAAAATTACTTATACTGTTAAGTTTTGCCTGGTTTTGGCCCCTGATGAAAGAGATCCATAGCCAAGCTCAACGGAGATCAAATAGATGGTGGTGTTTTTTTTTTTTTTACTTTGAATTTTTTCATTAGTTGGTAGAACATGTTTATTTTCTATTTAAGTGTTTGAAGCAATTAAACTAATTCTGACATTTCTCATTTAATTTAATGATTGCTACATTGATTAAGATGTATTTTATAAATGATACAAGGTATAAAGGAGTAGTATCTTCTGTGGGATTATATGGTTATGCCAATTAATCCTTGAAAATCCTTTATATCTCAAATTTTATCAGTCCAGACATCTTTTCTGTATTCCAGTCCCATATGGCCATTGCCTGCATGTCCACTTAGAAATATAATAGACAATTCAGTGTTAATATTGTATTTTCCAAACCAAGTCCCTAATCTGCTTCTCCCCAAACCTTCACCTGAACCTTTCCAACCCTACTGATGGCTACTCCATGTTTATTTTCAGTTGCTCATATCAGAAAGCTTGAGTCATCCTTGGGTTTTATCTTTTTCTTATCCTTCATATACTTGGCAATACACTTCATATAATTAGTCAGAGATCTTGGTGGCTTAATCTTCAAAACATATCCAAAATCTGACCTCTCTTCATCACCTCTACTGTTACTAGCCTGGTAACATCATCTCTCATGGGAGTTACTGCAACAGTCTATTTCCCTCATGTTATTCTTCTATCCCTTCAGTCTCTTCTCATCATTCAGTTGCAGTGATCTTTTTAAAACAAGTCTGATCATTTCATTCCTCTGTCCAAGTCTCTAATGCCTCCCTGATTCACTCAAAACCACTTTACACAGACAGACACATGCACACGCACACGCACAGCTTTACAGTGAAGCTCTAAGACCGTACATGACCTAGAAGATTAGAGGAGGAAAAAGAATGATATCATCATTGCCATGAGATCATGAGAAATATGTGAGATGGAGAGGGAGAGATGCAGGGGAGAGCCAGGTTTTGGCTAGGACAGGTAGAAAGAAACTGGACACCTGTCCTTCGATGAACTAGCAAGTAATGTCAATGTGATTAAGCATGCAAAGCAAGGGCTACCACTGAAAGAAGGTGCTGTTTTTCTGCTCAAATTAAAAAGTTTAATTAAATTTGGCTTTAATCATGGAAGGACTCAAGGTCTGTGCTGGTATGTTGAATATAGATCATGTAGTAAGCCAGAGGATTAAAATTCTTTTGAGGTGATCCTTTATTTCCTTTTGAGTCCAAACAGAGCATGGCATTTCACTGCATAATGGTCTTCTATTCAGGTTGCAGAAGATCTCTTTAGGGGCTTTATGGAGCCTATTTAATTTCCGTCCCTTTTATCATCCACACACTCAACTGGATCACCATAGAGGATACACACCTGCATTATACAGAATATCACTCTACAACCTGAGTACTGTGGAAAATGCCACGTTATTGGTAGATGTAATTAACTTCAAAGGGATATTTTTGTATTAAGACTCTTGAGGGAAAACAGACCAAAAGCTAAAAAAAAAATATATATATATATATTCTAGCTATAAGTAGGCTAAATAGATTACATTGAACACTTACAGTAGTACATTGGTATTTGGGAAAAAAATAGTTTGTTCTTTCAGTGTTTTAATGCTTCTTTTGTGCATTAAAGAAAACTTTTTTTCATTTCCTCATCAGAAACCTGTTTTGTATGGAAACTAATCAATCCATGAATTTTCCATAAAGTATGGCACCAAGTTATTTAAAGTTTATTGAGTTCATAATGTCCACTAGCCACAGGTAATTTTACATTAAAATCAGTTAAATGTTTCAATTAATAATGGTCTAATCTACTTTATAAATGGCACATTGGCATTTCATATATACCAGTATATTAAAATTTATTTAATATCTGTAGTCTCAATGGCTAAATAACTATATAGGAAAAGCTGTGCTATGTTGCTTCATATAACTATTTAGTTCTGTTTGTGGACAGCTAGAAAAAATTTGGTCTCAGCTATGTAGGACCAAATTATATATGCAGGCATTCATTAAATGTAGATTTTCAATTTTATAGACATATTTCAGAGAGGAAAATACTATTTTTAGAGTACTTTACCTACTATGAAGTACTTTACCTACTATAGCCCAAACAGATAAGCAAAGTAATGAGTGAATAATGAAAAGCTCTGGAATGCATTTTGGGGGTCCTAAAAGCAGAGATTGACAAAAAAATAATTAGATCAATGAGAATAAGTATCCAGGTAAACAAAGATTATTCAGAGTGGAGCATATACTTTAAGTGTTGGGTAATGATATTAAGAGACTTATGATACAGCCAGGCTTTGTCATTGTTATCAGATGCTAGGTGTAAACTAGGTTAGCTGGGGTTAGAGGTGCAGTATAGGAAACTCCTGAAACATGCAGTGACTAAATGGGAACTTTGATCTTCTTAACATAATATTCTAATCCTAAACAATTTCATAAGCAGCCAAATGTTATTACAACCCCCCCCCCCCATAATAGGTTTCCGTGTTTGGAATTATGGCACATAGAGAGCTAGTGGTGAATTATAGTACTAATGGACCTAAGTAAAATCAGTTTATTTATAAGATCCTAATTAAGGACCAGGAAACACATGCAGAACCCCTCCTCTAGTCTTGTAAAAGCATTACTAACTAATCACTGCGGTGATGCTCAGTTGTTCCACATGCCAAGTTTCTCACTTCCCAGCCTACTTGTTATTATTAAGTGGGGTTATTTGACTCATTTTGGACATTAGACTGTAGATGGAAGTGGTGTCTATTACTTAGGTGCCAAATCAGAGACGAATAGTATCCAATCCATCAGTCAGCTCTCTTGGCACAGGTCAAAGGAGGCTGCCTAATCCAGGTGGTGTAGTTACAGTTTGCTGGGATCTGGTCAGCCTGGGTCCCATATCATGCAACCTTTTCTACTCTGCACTTGGATATTAGGATCTATCCTAATGTAAATACAGTTCACAATAAGTGCTGGTAAGTGTTAACTAGGAAAAACATATATTCCTAATTACTTTGCAAACTTGTATCACCAGTCCATAGGGAAGAGTTTAGGCAAAAGCAGGACGTCACGAAGTGCCGTGAGTTCTAGGGGAATTGCCCCTCCATGAGACTGGGCACAGCACATACACTGCGAGGGAAGGTGAAGTAGTAAAATAGGTCACGGGTAACCACAGATCCTGCCACATTTAAAGCTTTTGATTCTATCATGTAATGTCTGGGGTGGGGATGGGGTCACTGAGCTATGAACATCAGTTAATGGTTACCTGGTTAGACTATATATGCTTGTACTTTTTTATAAAGTCAAGGGGACCTACATCATCCAAACTCTTATTTAAAGCTAACCGGTGGGTAAGAACCTCAAAATATTAGGCATCCATTTATTGGTCATGATCATGGTCCATAAGTACTATTCAGCCAACTTTCTACATTATCCCTGACTCCCCAGTACACTAGCTAATGATTTCCATAGAGCATAAGGTTGAATGTCCACATAAGCAAAGTATTCTTTTAAGAGCAATAATTCTCAACCTGGGTTAGACTTGAGAAATGCCCAGAGAGCTATAAAACATCCAGGATACTTAAGCCACACCCAGGCCCAATTAAGTCAGAATCTCCAGGAGAGAGCCCAGACATCTGCATTTTGTAAAGTTACAGATTAAAAAAAAAATCTTTCTTTGATCTGTTCACAAAAATTGATTTAGTTCCACATTAGTAATAATTTCCTACTGGTTTATGGGGTCTGTAACACCTTGTCATTTCTAATGACTGTTTTCTTGTATGATTTAAGTGCCTTTTAATAGTGTTCTTTGGAAAGAAGAATGTAATACCTCGGGGGAAATCTTAGAAATTCCAGATCTCCTTAAATGTTTCAAGGGCCGGATTAGAATTTTCCCAGGTTTTGATCCATTAATTTATTTCCTCAAGGCCTTAGCTAGACAAGGAAAGTGCCGTGTGGGAGCTGACATTCAGATAAAATCACTACATGTGTTTGTTTGAAGGTAATTATTGAAGTAAACACAGTTGACATTATTCTAGTGTACCAGGTGCAGGATATATGTATGTACAAATGTGTGTGTCTTGGGAACAGCAATACATCTTTGGTGTCTTAAGTTTGTGAAGAAAAATACTTGATATTTATATAGTGGAAGAAGAATTTTTTAAAGCTTTTGCTTCTTTATGAAGTAGTTGCAATGCCTAAGTGAATTTCATCTGTTGCTCTTAAACTGACTTCCTCTTCATATTTGGAAAGATAAGGGTGAAAACAAATTCACATACAGGTATACATATGAATATGTATTGATAGCTCTAAAACATGGTGGGCTGTGCCCATGCTAAGAAATTTTCTGCAGTAATCGTTTCATGAGCCACTGACCTGTGGTATGTCCTTATTTGTAAACATTCCCTAAATGGGGAGCACTTTCAGTGATTAAACGATGGATTTTGCAGCCAGACTGGTTGGGTTCAAATCCCAGTCAATACTGTCCACTAACTGTATGATTTGGGGAAATTTACTAAATATCCTTGTCTTAATTTCTTTATCCATAAAGTTGGGGGTGATTGTTATGGTAATTATTTCTTAGCCCTCTTGCGAGGCGTGAATGAGAGAATATATTTAAAATGCTCATAAGAGGGCCTGACACACAGATAATGCTAAAAAGTATTTGTTATTCTGAAACAAGTAAAAATACAGGATAAGACGTCATGTTCCTAATGTATGTAAATAACCTCCAGTTAAAAACCATTAAGTGAAGGGGCGCCTGGGTGGCGCAGTTGGTTAAGCGGCTGCCTTCGGCTCAGGTCATGATCCCGGAGCCCCGGGATCGAGTCCGGCATCAGGCTCCCTGCTCAGCGGGGAGTCTGCTTCTCCTGACCCTCCACCCCTCTCATGCTCTCTCTATCTCATTCTCTCTCTCAAATAAATAAATAAAATCTTAAAAGAAAAAAAAAAAAACATTAAGTGAAGAAAAAAACATTAAGTGAAGAGAACAAGAGAATGCATAGGTTCCATCTGTGCTGAGAAGGCATTGGCTTTATGCACACTTTGATCCTGAATCTTCATGCAGTTTTATGTTTTCTGCCTCATGGTTTTCATACTGTTTGAAACCCTACCACCTGTTCTGTTGGCTCCTTGAAACGACTTCTCTGCCTGTTTGGTCAGTTTCTCGATTGCTTTATTTGTTCAGCTATGGTGGTTTCCAGCTGAGAATTTATGGCATTATCTGTTGGTCCTGGTCGTGGTACCTGTTTTTTCCTCTTCTGCAGTTACATATCTATTCATCCCTCCTAACACTGTGGGGCGGTTAGAGGGTGTATTCATTCCTTTCACGGAGGAACTGGTTCCTTACATTCTCCATGGTTTCCAGGTACTGAGGTCTTGATGGTGTATCCCTGCAGATTGATCTACACAGGTAATTGATGGGAAGAAAAGAAGGCCTCTGCCATAAATCTGCTTTCTCTTGACTTTTACTCAGAGTTTACCCCTTTTAAAATTGACATGCCTTGGAGAGCCTGGGTGGCTCAGTCGTTAAGTGTCTGCCTTTCGCTCAGGTCGTGATCCCAGGGTCCTGGGATCGAGCCCCACATCGGGCTCCATGCTCCACGGGAAGCCTGCTTCTCCCTCTCCCACTCCCCCTGCTTGTGTTCCCTCTCTTGCTATGTCTCTCTCTGTCAAAAAATAAATTAAAAAAAAAATTTTAAAAATAAAATTGACATGCCTTGTTCTTTTATGGACCTCCTGGTGACTAAGTATGCAGGGAGAAGGTGCCTTTAAAATATCATAATTCAATGAGATGAACCTCTAATGAAACTATGGGCATCATGGCAGTTGAAGAAATTGGAGGCTAAGAAAAGTAAGGCACCAGTGTCACCTACTAAAGCTCTTCAGTTTAGGTAAAAAGACCGTTATGCTGTAAGATTTTGTTGACCTTTTAAAAACATCTGAGTTCATGAACAGAACTTTAAAATTGTGTGCTTTCTGGAATCATTAACAAATATATCTATAAGGATTTAAACTAACAATAGAAAAGCGACCATGTACGAGTGGGGCCAGAGTCTATAAAACTATCCGACTAGGAGATGAGTTTAAAAAATTTTTTTTTCTTCTAATCATAGCCATTTAATGTACCATGAGCTGTAAAAAGTCCTCTACTAATCTGGTCATTTGATACTAAGAATTAGGGTAATGTTGGCAGCTTTAGCAGAATTATAAATAGGCCACATATCTGCTAATGGATATTTTATATCAGCATCGCATTTATAATTTTAGCCAATTAGAGCTCTTTTGTTACTTGCTCATAGAATGTAAAAGGAACATATCAAATATAGAGATTAATTATGGCTAAGTCAAGGTTGTTCCATTCAAACTGAATGAGAATTTCTTCTGATAGAGAAGTGATACAGCAAGTTCAGACATTCTCTCAGTGTGATGCTTTAGAAACAGTCATCCTAGTAAAGAGAAATCATAGTTGTTTTTGCTGGAAAATTCTGTTATTTGAAACTTGTTTTAATACTCTGGTTTAAAAAAGGAAATGTCAAATGGGGGCATGAAAAAGATGCTAATGTCATGGCATCTAAAAGCTGCTATTTTAATTTAGCTTGTATCCTCTGTATCTTATAATCAGTTTCTGCGAACATTCTCACAAGAATAGAGTTTTCAGATTACTCTTCATCTTATCCTGCAATTATTAATCACATTTTAAACACTCCATAAATCCCAGCGTGGAAAAGGGTTGCTTATTTAGTTGCATGTGGAGGCCTGAAGAGCTGCAGAATGGTTCAAGACCCCTGCCATTTTTACTGCCACCTGTGTTTACTTATCATTACATTTAATTACTGTCAGCAAATAGAAAGGGACTGTGAAACAAGTAATATATCATTGGGAAACAATTCTCTGTGGGTCTCTCCCTTTCTTCATGCCTCGAGAGGCACCGACGGCCTTTGTTCTGGACTTTTAATATTTGTATAGTCAGCAGCTTTAGGAGATGGAGACAGTGTCTCTGCCTGGAGCAGAAGATAAGCATTCACACTACCTGTTATGAATGGTTCACTATCCTCAGTGTTGTGATTGTAACCCACCATGTGTGCAAATGTCACCTGAGCCCCCTTTTTATTGCTCTGTTGGAACTTGGGGAAACCATGCAAATGGTGGCATTCTGACTGCTGCTATTGCAGTGATAAGCTGTCCTTTGACTTTGACCCAGGAGTCTTATGTCCTATCAGCAGCCACGGGACTATGGTAGGCCCACTCCTTAACTTGTACGTAGAGTAACATCTCAGACTTTTCATGGTTCCTGACCATTCAAAAACCCTTTTCTTGGATCTTCTAATATTCAGTTGATATTTTTGGTTTCTCCTCCATATTCCTTAATTTAGGATTTGGGATTAGCCAGCTATTCCCATTAAGCCTAATTTACTCTTCCGCAAAGTAAAGATAATTGTACCTATCTTACGACGTATTGGGAGAATTAACGTATGGAAGACAACTCCGTATAAAGCAGTGTACTTCTTTTATTTATTTATTTTTATTTTTTATTTTTTTTAAAGATTTTATTTATTTATTTGAGAGAGAGAATGAGAGCGAGAGAGCACATGAGAGGGGGGAGGGTCAGAGGGAGAAGTAGACTCCCTGCTGAGCAGAGAGCCCGATGCGGGACTCGATCCTGGGACTCTAGGATCATGACCTGAGCCGAAGGCAGTCGCTTAACCAACTGAGCCACCCAGGTGCCCAGCAGTGTACTTCTTTTAGTAATTTCAGTTACTCATTCTGTGGCCCACATTGTTTGGTCTTGTACTAGTGCTCATTGACATGTTAAAAATAATTATAACTGTCATCAGGAGACTCTAAAGCATCCTTACGAAGAAAACTGGGGCAGAAATTCCATCTTTTGGTTTCAGTTGGAAAATGGAGGTGAATGTTAAAGTAAATTTTCCATAGTTTCCATAGTTTCACAGAGTCCTGGTTAAAATACCAGGACTCTGGTATTTTAGGGAACAGTCACAATTAATGCATGGAAATCCATGGATATTTTTGTCCAAGAAACACAATTTCCAAAATATTTTTATTATTTTTATAATTATAAATTAGGTCATTGAGTTGTAGTTGAAAATTTTCTAAAAACAAAAAGAGGAAAACAAAAAATTCCTAAAAACAAAACAAGCCCCAAAATATTATTGCCGGGCAACTTACATCTTCTTTTCAACGTCTGCACCAAGTAACATTCAAAATATCTGTAAATACTGAAAATGGCAAACTGACCTGGATGGATCTATATTATAGTCCATAAACTAGAGTCAAATGTAGATGAAAATCCTTTTAATTAATATGCTTTTTTTTTTTAAAGATTTTATTTATTTATTTGAGAGAGAGACTGAGAGAGAGAGAGAGCATGAGAGGGGGTAGGGTCGGGAGGGTCAGAGGGAGAAGCAGACTCCCCGCTGAGCAGGGAGCCTGATGCGGGACTCGATCCCGGGACTCCAGGATCATGACCTGAGCCGAAGGCAGTTGCTTAACCAACTGAGCCACCCAGGTACCCTAATTAATATGCTTTTTAAAGTTTTACCTAACCCTAGCTCTGCCATGATGGAGTGTATTTTCAAAAGTTCAGGGATGGGTTGATAAAAGATGGGACAGTGGGTCCTGAGGATCCTCTAAGATCCTAACTTGTGTGACTTATTCCAGGGAGTCATTTCTTATGAATGTGTTAATGCTAGGTTTACTTTCTACAAGGAGTTCATAACTATGGACATCCTGTTAAGAACATTCAATAGATAAGATCCTTCCTCCTAGCTAATATCATTCCTGTATTTACTTCAAGATCCAGTTATCCTCTTGAGAAAGAGATTAGATCAGATCATCTGCTTTCTTTTCTCTTCCCCAGGGACTTCTGATAGTAAACACAGTACATTGACCTTAAACCAGGAACAATAACTCTCTTCTCTCCAATGAAAAGAAAAATTGAGAGTTACTTTCTGACAACTGAAATATTTATATTTAAGACCAATCCTGATGTTGCTAAAACTTTGCTAAACATTTTGTACATGTTACAGCATTTCATCATAGAAGTAACCCAGCAAGATTGGGGTACTGTTTAATATTCACAAATGAGGAAATTAAAGGTCAAAGGAAATTTTTTTCCAAATTTACATAGGTATGAGTGTCATTAACATATAATAAAATTAAATTAAAAAAAATAAAGATTTGAATCCAGATTTCTCTTAACATAGTCCAAGCACATTCCATGTATCACACTGATTCTTCTCAAACCTCAGACCCAAGTATGTGTTATCCATGTATTGGGAAGTTGATCTTCTCTAGTCTATGCCTGGGGGTGGTTGGATTTCCCTAGAGCAGTGAATGGCCTGGCAGAAAACCTTTAACTAATTTGGGGGGAGTAGGTGCTAAACCTCTAAAATTCACCACATAAACCCTTCTTTGATGCTAGAACGTGCTGAAAGTGAGTCTACTATTAAATACTTTAAATTCTTCCACACACCTTATTTCAGTACCCTTTTACTTGTTTGAACTAACTAAAATGGCAGCTACCGAAATGTGGAAATTTAAAAATCCTTAGGATCAAGAGGATGGAGAAGAGAATGACTTGGGGTACTTAGAGAATAATAGAACTCCCCCTAGTGTATTCTGACCAAAACCTAAATTCAGATAGCAGACAGAAGCTGAATGAGATTCTCTTCGGGCCCAAGTGCCTTCCTTGGGTGGATATTAAGGGCCCCTCTGTCTTCAAGAATGCCTCTATACTTACTATGTTCCCCTTTTCTCTCACCCAAGCACAAAGAACTGCTTTTATCAGTTTTGTATTATGTGTCGAGCACTTCTAGCTATTTTCTACATTTCTCATTCTTGCAACAACACAGAAGTCATGGGCCACCCTATCCTCTCTTTACCCTTTTTTGAGGATAGCGAAGATAGTTTAGACTGTATGAAGGAAGTTAGTAGGTATGTGTGTATTTCATATATTTGTGTGTAGGGGGGTGGCAGGTGAAGGATAAATAGCAGTTTACAAATTTTGAAAATCTGTATTCTGGTTGTTTAAGTATTTGAAGATATAATTTGAGGGTTCTCAAAAACATGTACTTATTTCACCAGTGGGTTGAAAGTGTTCCTACCTCGCATGCTAACAATTTATTATTTTGGCTCCCTTTTTGTAAATCACTCCAACTGAACCATTTATGAAATAAATTGTATTTATAAATATAAAATTTATGTATTTAAGTAGTTACTGTATAGTGCATTTCCCATACGTTATATATAGTAACCACAACTGCATTTAAGTATTTAAAATGCATGTTATTTCTTGTTATACCATAGTCTAAAAGCCATTAATATTAAGCAAATAGTTAATAGGATAGCAGAAATGGTGTTCTAAAACCAAGAAATGTAGTTTTAGCTTACTGGTTTTTATTGGTTGTCCAAAGGTAAGTCACCACAAATCATTTGTAGGATGATTCAACCTTTGAATATAGTTATCAAGGTATAAAATAAGCTTTTGAGTTTCTCATCTTTTTTCTTAAACCTTCTGGAAAACCACACATGGAAAAGTAACATGACTTTTATTGTAGGTAGATGTTTTATTATTGAGAATTGATAAGAAAGAGAGCACTGATAGCTATGAGTCATAGTTCCTGCCTCATCTTTGATAGGTACATTGATTGGTGGGTGGCTTCGGGTAAATCATTTAATGTCTTGAAGGCTTAATGTTCTTAACTGTGAAATGTGTCCCTTCCTCTAAAATGCTTATTTCATTGGGTCATGTGGAGGAATAAATGAGGGGAATGGCTGGAATACTGTTTCCCAGACCCTCCAAAGGCTGGCCCTTTTTCACCCTTCAGATCTCAACCAAGAGGCATCTTTAGTGTAAGCCTGGCCCTATCTGTTCTCTGCCTACCCCACATCCCACCTTACCTCCTCAGTCATTGCTTCTCATTTCCTCTTACGTCACACCGTGTCTCTCCTTCAGAGCACTTACTAGTATCTGAAATGAGATGCTTACATATTTATGTACTTGTTTTGTTTTCTGTCTTCTGCATCAGCTATAGAATGTACATTTCAAAAGGTTAAGGAATTTTGTTTCCTTCTATATTCCCTAGGACTGTACCTAGTACAATGTCTGGCACATAGTAGGAATTCAACAAACATATAGAGACCAGAAGATTGGCATAAAAATATAAAGTGTGAAGTATATGCAGGTTGGCTACTTTGATTTCATATTAAAAAGTACTTGTGTATTTTTCTTAGAACCATTTTTTTCCCCTATAGGCTTTATGGGTACTGTTTGTTTTGTACTCTTCTTAAAAAAAACCTATGGAAATTATTGGCTGGTGAACTGTGGTGCAGATGCAGTAAGCCTAGCTGTTAAAACAGGAGCCAACTTTGCATTTTGTGAAAGGAAAGAACAGAGGAATGATCCTGTTTGGATCAGGTCCTGAGCGCTTGATATAGAAATCCTCTAATTACTAATGGGGTTGAACAAGAGCAGAAGAAGAAAAAAAGAAAAAAAAAAAAAAGAGAGAAAGCTTTGGTCAAAAGGACTTCATCTCTTGGATTGTAATGGGACACTTTAAATATCTTAGTTGTACCTGCTGTGACTTAAACCAATTAAAGGTGGTCTTTCATGGAGATTAGCTATTTTGGGAAGGCTCAAGTTTACCTGAGAAAACTTCACTGTTAATAAGTTTATTCAATACAACCACATGGGGAATATCATTTTGATGGGAGAGATAATCCTCAGCCACTTAACTAGCTAAAAATAGGAATGCCTCCATTCCTGGATCAAAATGTGCACACTAGACAGAGGAAAAGAATCTTTTTGCTTTGGTTTGAAAGGCTGGATGGTTGAATGCTTGCCCCACTGAAGCAGCAGAGCCTTGTGTTAATAATGTCAGATCTGGGATCACAGTAACCATGTCCCAGTCACGGCCAATAATTAACTCAGTGATCTTAATTCCACGTACTTCAGTTTCCTTATCTGTAAAATGAAGACAATGGATGACAACAGTCTTGTAAGGCTGTTTTAAGGATTAAGTGGGATACACACAGACGTGTGTGTGTTTGTGTGTGTGTATACATAAACTGTATATATATAAATGTGTGTTTATATAAACTGCATATATAAGTGTGTGTGTGTGTGTATTTAGATATATACACACAAACTATATATAGAGAGAGTAAGAGTGGTAGCTGATACATGGCAGGCACTTCAGAATGGGTAGCTATTATTATAATCTTGGTCTCTTATCAGTCACCCTGAAAGGAAAATAAAGATCTGACTGCTGCTTTGGTGGCTTTATGGTTGTACAGCAGGGCTCTTTGAAGTATAATGTTTCTACTATTCTCTCAGAGCTCTGGAAGAGTAGGAATTATCATAGGCCTTTGATATGGTAGTGAATAAATCAAGTGAAGGGAGACACAGTTCTGGAATCACAGGGAAAGGGAGCAGGGGTTGCTCAAGTAGCACTGTGAGGCTATAGCTTTCCATGGCAGTTATTAAATATTTCTAGTTTTCTCTGCTGCTGCTTCAGAGGAAGACTAGTGTTTTGAAATGTATTCTTTTCACGAAAGACTCACATTAAAAAAATCTTATCTTTTGGGAAACATTAATGTGAACAGAATATGAGAAAACTGATTTATGTCTCTTGGTTCTTAAAGGCTTCTATTTTTATTGGAGATAGAGCTTAATGGTATATATATATATATATTCTCTATTCTTTTTAAGTAGTTAAATAAGAAAATATAGTTTGGTTTGATATTTGTCTTGATCAAGTCTTATATTTCTCTTGGTAACCCTGTTGCATGATCACTTTCTTTCACGGTATGGCTTATTTATTGGCTTAAATCACAAAACATGATGATTCTTCTGCATCAGCTAGTTCTGTAAGCCATCATCTCAGTACTCTGTGGGAGGTGTGAAGCTGTAAGAACAAAAAAGAAAGTTTCATATTTAAAAAATAACAAAATGATAAAGATTTGGGGGGAATATTAAAAAACAGTTTGGAGTCTCATAAACTTTAATTCACATGTTCATTAAGTATTGATTAATTTCCGACCATGCAACAGGTTCTCTCCTGGGGTGGAGATACAAGAATAAATCAGCAAGGTACCTGTCCCTAAGGGAACTTACAGTCCGGGGATGGGGGCGGGAGAGGGGAAAAACTGGGGAACATAAAAGCACCATAAGGTATTTTTGAGTAATTCTCATTATTTCTCAGCATAGTGCTTGTGGGTAGCCAGGTTTATGTAAGAGTTGGCCATATGATCCCTAGACAAATAAATATTATTGACATCTTGTTTGCCATACTTGTCAGCAGCTCTGTATTTTGCTTTAAAATTATATATCTGTTGTTTTCATTTGGGGCTTTTTTTTCCCTTCTGTCTTGAGTCATTACTGGGCTTGTGCTTGTAGAATACATGCCCATATTCTGGTCTAAGATGCTCCAAGCTGTCTGGAGGTGACCTTATGCTCAGAAGCTGGATTGGGAGCTCTTCCTGCTCTCCAGCCAGAACTTGGTTGTTTCAATTAAGCCTCTAATAGATTTTCCTTTACATCAGCTGCAAACCACAAATGTCTTTTCTGAAGTTGATACATCTGGTGGGAACTCTGTTGATGTAACAAAATTTGTTAGTACCTTTCTTTCCGAAATTATTTGACTTGTTACATTCACCAAGTACAGATTACTTAGCTCTATTTGTCCATTTTTGTTCATTCTCTTCAATTACGTATTTTTTAATGTCCCTGTTATAGGGCCTTATTCTTGACTCCACAAGTTTAACTGTTAGAGAATTGTAAGCTGTTTTAATATGTAAGACAGCAGTTCTAAACTTTTTTCACAAATTTTAAATCCCTGCTCCTTTTTAAGAGATTTTATTCACTTCAGAGAGAGAGCACAAGCACAAGTTGGGGGAGAGGGAGAAGAAGACTCCCCGCTGAGCAGGGAACCCAATGTGGGGCTCAATCCCAGGACCCAAAGATGATGACCTGAGCTGAAGGCAGATACTTAACCATCTGAGCCACCCAAGCACCCCAATCCTTGCCCTTTTATTTTTTCAGAGATATTTTACAACATTTTGCCAATTTAAAAAATATCTATTGGGATTGTATTAAATTTATAAATCCGTATGAAAATTACTGCAACCTAGCTGTATTTATTCAAGTTCCTGGAAGTAATTTATACCTCTCAACAAAAGTTTGTGGTTTTCTTCAAATAGGGCTTCACCTAAGCAGGGCTTTGAAGGTACTGGGAACAAACTGGAAAATTGCTGGAATTATCAAGGCTTTGAACTCAGTCTGTCCACTTTATCATTTCAGCTATTATTATCACAATAATAAAATTAGATTTTGGGAAGTAGTTGCATAGAAAGCATCTTATTTGATCCTCTCATTTGTAAAGTAGATACTTTTATTATCCGCACTTTTCCATATTCCCTTTGCCCATGGTGCTCCTTTATCTTCACTGATGTATTTTTAAATCCTGTATATCCTTCAAAGTCAGCTAAAAGGTTACCTCTTTCCCAGAGCATTTTTTCCTCCAGTTTTATTGAGATCTCATTGATATACACCATTGTATTGAACATGTACACCATCGTAATTTGATGTATGTATATATTGCAACATGATCACCATGGTAAGTTTAGTTAACTCAGAGCATTTCTTTTTTTTTTAATAAGGTTTTTTTTTATTAAAGATTTATTTTTGAGAGTGAGGATGTGCACACGGGGAGAGGGAGAGGGAGAAGCGGACTCCCCACCGAGCAGGGAGCCTGATGTGGGGCTCCATCCCAGGACCCTGGGATCATGACCTGAGCTGAAGGCAGACGCTTAACTGACTGAGCCACCCAGGGGCCCCTAACTCAGAGCATTTCTTGATCTCCCCAACTCAAAGAAGTACTCTTTTCTCCCAGATGCCTTTATCTCTGTCTGTTAGAGGGAATGTATAATTTGCATTTTATTATGTCTGTCTGAGTCTCCAGCATCGGGCTCAAGTGGCCTTTTTGTTAATGGTCATCTGTGAGCCTGGCTGCCCAACTGCACGGCTTTGAGGCAGGAGACGCTGCTGTGCAGGCTGGCGCTCTGTGTGGCTGACGCCCAGGTATACCCACACCACCGAGCTGCAGCGTTCCCTTAGCCATGAGACCCACATTTTAGGCTTAGGATACCTTCTTATCAATTTTATTTCATGTTGTGTGTTACAACTTTATGTTGGAAAAAAACCACATATGATAGTAATGAGTCTTTCCCTGAGAGAATATTAGAATTGTCATAGGTACAAAATAATCATTATTTCTGATCTCCCATCCCTTTTTTCTTTTCCTTTTTTCTTGCTATTGTGGTAGGTATTTTATATTTTTGTAGGAGTGCTTTGTGAAGTCCAGATCTGTTTATGTATAGCTACATTTTTATCACTTTAAGAGGATTAAAAGAAATCTGGGACTCCAACGTGTTTCATTAAAAAGGCAGTAATAAGTTTTGTATTAAGTACATCTAACATCTTAAACACACAACAGAAGATACATATACATCTGCTCATGGACCTACATACAAACTTAGAAGTCCTATGACTTTCAATGAAGAGTCAGACTTTGATGGAGTGAATAGATAGGTGTGATACAAAGCTGTTGGTTACTGTAAATGGCACCAATTTCTTAGGGCTTTTATTCGTCAGAATAAAACATTTTGCATACTTGAAGATGAACAGAACCATAATCAAGCATTGAAATATTTATTGTATTAGCGTTCCCAGTGTCCATGAAACTTGCAAAGAAAAGAACATTTCTCATTCACAAGAAAATATAGAGGGAAATTCACTGCAGTTTGCATTTCTAAGCATAATGAAATAAAAATAGAGTCCTGACCTGGGGAGGTGTGTGTGTGGCAGGGGAATCCATGTTGCTATTTTATGTCCCAATTTATTTTGTATTCTACTGTAACCTTCAATCAACACCAGTTTCTTTCCTCTCCAAACAAAAAGAGGTCAACATAAACATGCCTGTCAAGGATCTGACAGAACAGATTTATTGTGCAAGTTAGATTTTGTTGGAGTGTTCTCGCCTTACATTTTGCCTTAGGTGCTGGATATATTTTTTCTTTCTTGAGATCTATATTTTCCTTTCCTGAAAGAATGCAAACATAAAGCACATAGGTTATTCCAAGAACTTTGAGATATGGAATACTAGCTTAAAAATTATGAGGATATTCTTTACTGCTAGGAGATCTACAGTGATAATGGAAACAATATGAAAAGTGAGCTTACTGGATATCTTTAAAAAATAGAACTTTTGCACATCCCTTCTGTGAAAACTTTTATTTTTTTCAAATGGAGCTGAGCCTGTGCATTATTTTTTATTTTTATTTTTTTTAAGATTATTTATTTATTTGAGAGAGAGAATGAGATAGAGCACGAGCAGGGGGAGGGTCAGAGGGAGAAGCAGACTCCCCGCTGAGCAGGGAGCCCGATGCGGGGCTCGATCCTGGGACTCCAGGAATCATGACCTGAGTGGAAGGCAGCCGCCCAACCAACTGAGCCACCCAGGCACCCCTGGGCCTGTGCATTTAAAGTCACATGAAAATTGAAGCATTTTTATACACAGGTCAAGAGAAAATACCACTGTTCTTCCCTTTTTATCTTTTTAAAAATTTATCACCTAGATGATTCAGGTTAATTATTTTTTCTGACCTTAATCTTCTAGGAAATGACTTTAATTATCTAGTTAACCTTGCATGTGTAACAGTGTTTAAGTAAGGCACATGACAAGAAAATTTATTTTTGAAGTATAAATTCAGTTAACTTGTTTATTGACATCATGTGATGAAAAATACAAAGATGAATGATTTCTCAATTAAATTTGAATTAACTCAGGCCTTTTGTTGAATTTGGACCATAGATCTCCAGTGATTAAGAGATGATGTGAGAACTGATCGGGTATATCCTAGTTCACAACTGTCCCCTTACCTCAGGGTTGAGCTTTGAACTGTATCCATTTTCTGGGGCTGCTGTAACAATGTACCACAGATGGGGGGGCTTAAAACAACAAATTAATTCTCTCATAGTTCTGTGAGGCTAGATGCCTGAAATCAATCATAGCAGGACCATGGTCCCTTTAAGACTCCAGGCAGAAACCTTCCTTGGCTCTCCTTCCTAGCTTCCTTCTGGTGGTGGCTGTCAATTCTTGGTCTTCCTTGGTTTACAGCTGGGTCACCCCGGTCTTCTCTGTCATTCTTGTGGTATTCTCCTTAGGTATGTCTTCATGTGGCCCTTTCCATATAAGGGCACTAGCCACAAGGACAAATCCTGATCTGGTGATCTTAATTCTATCTGCAACAATTCTGTTTCCAAATAAGATCTCATTCTGAGATACTGGACATCAGAGCTTCTACATATCTTTTTGGGAGACACAGTTCAACCCATAACAGATGTCCCTTTTGTATTATCAGGATATTTGTTCTTTCCACCACTGCTAAATTCAACAAAGACTTCCACAATACTTAATGAACATTTTCATGTGTCAGTTAATACCTGTCTCCTGGTGGCATTGCCAGTACTGATTACTTCTACCAACTTGAAATTCTCCCCACCCTTGGCTGCCTGGGAACGTTCCTGCTATGCAGAACTAGTAATTGTCTAAGTTATCAGAAATGCTAGGCTGTCAACATGACTAATTACCTCCTACCACTATAGTTATGTCAAAGATTATCTGATGAAACAAATCTGGATCACTTTTTACTTCCCCGTTTTGGTATTCTGTGGTCTTATCTGTATTCTGCAGGGTCTGGTTCTTTTTCTTTTTGAGTACACTTTCCTGGAGTGGCTTTACCCCTTAAGTATGCCTGTAAGTTGGCTCAATCATTTGTCCAAGATCTTACATCGCAGCTGCCTACTGGAAACTTGCATGTGGACGTACCCCAGGTACTTTGTTTCTCCTCTCTCAGACGGGACATATATTTCCCTCAAAGGCAGAAATTGAAGTATCATTCTAGAATCTCCTCTTTACCTTGTCCGTATTCAGGTGATCGTTAAGTTTCATGATTCAACTTTTTAAACAATTCCCGTCTGAACCTTCCTGACCATCCCAGTTATTGCCCAAGGTCAAAACTTATTTCTTCACTTGACTGATGGCTTTTCTGCAAGTCCTTCTATTTGCCGACATAACCACTTGAATCAATCCTCTCTGCATGATACCTAGTGTGATTTTAAAACAGTGTTTCTGAGTACTCTCTTTCTTCCTTAAAATTCATCACCAACATAGTTTAATGATGCACTTTTAGCTTTTTAATTCAGTTTTGGAACCCATGTGCTGCTCTCTGGCCGTGTCTCCTGCTTTGCTCCAGCAGGGCTGACCTATGTGCTGTTCCCTGGATACAGTATGCTCTTTCATGCCCTTATACCCATGATCTTGAAATTTGCTCTGCTAGGAATAAACTCCCACTGTGTTTTATCCTGCTACCATAAATCCTTTAAAATTCGTTTTAAGTGGCTTCTTCTTAAGGAAATCTTCATAACTCAAGAGAACCCTAGACTGTGTTACAATTGAACATTGTTTTGAAGATCTGGATTACTTGAATTTAACTTAATTTTGATTTTTGTCAATCAGCATAAAGACGTGATTCTCCCTCTGACCATTGCACCATTAATTGGAAAAATCAGTCGCACTCCTAGAGTTCTTCTGTCCCACTATTATTGTCTAATTATTTTGAAGCGCATGTGGAGGTGGATTAAAGCAGTCCTAGGATTAAGTCAGATTGATGACACTTTGGTGAGCATTTCCACTCAGTAGCTATTAAAGCTATTTGGCCTCAAAAATTATTCCTCACTCTGAGACAGTTTCATTTCAAATGGAAAAGTAATGTACTGAATGGTAAACAATGGGGTTGATGTAGGCTGTCTCAGAACTGAACTGAAAATCACCTAATCAATCATAAATTTTGGCTGTCATAATGATTGAATTACCTGGGTGAACTATAGTGGGATGAAAAAGAACCTAGTTATATGGACTGTCTGACCTCTGTGTCATCAATTGTACAACAATCTGATTGATTACTCTGTGACTGGCCTAAACTATCTGGAAAATGATCAGTTTTCTGTCATGTTTAATAATGTCCATATTATAATGCAGCCTATTGCTAAGACTGCATTATATTCAATTGTTCATCACTGGTGAGCAAGGTCACTGTAATTGGTGATACGTGAAGCCTTTTCTCATCATGTGAATAGGGGAATTCAGATTTAAACAGTGCCTTAAAAGATGAATCATTTAATTTAATCAGAGTCTTTGCAGTTAAGTGGTAGTACTTCTCTCAAGTAGTACTTTGAAAAACCTGGTCTTACCATTTTGGCATCTCCCTTGCTGACTTTTCTCATGATTTTGAAAATATCAGATGTTTTGCCACCTGCCTAAGTGTGACTTTTTCTTCTATTTTATTCCTGTGTTACATTCTAGGGATTAAGTATTACTCTTTTAAAAAATAAAACTGCTACAGCTAGACATTGGGTGACATAATAAGAAACATATAGTACATGATTTGCAAGCTGAGTTACAGAATCTCTGCATAATCATTGGTCTACTGATAATGAATAATGACTATAAATACTTGTAATAAAGTCTTAGTCTTTTGATTTCTCTAAGTATATGCTTACATACTTGTTTTAACAATGGGAGCCCACACGTTGGACACAAGCTAAGAAAAAGGCTAATATGTAAGTGCTTTACTGGCCAGATTACTAGAACTAATTTACTCTTATGGATTGGGAATGCAATGTTGGGATTCACTGAAATTTAATTCAAATAATCCTAAAATAAGGATTTCTTGCAGAGTTTAAGAGTAGCAATTCCTTTCAAAAACTGTGGCTGGCATTTATTAATGATTAAGGAATACTTGTATTTTATCTGCCACAATCTTCAATTTGCTATTCCAACCATCGTAATATCAGAATACTTTAAAAGAGATCTTATAGAGGCAGAATTAAGAATAATTATGATCATCTTAGATTAAAAAAAAAAAAACCTGCAGGGTGCCTGGGTGGCTCAGTCAGTTGAGTGTCTGCCTTTGGCTCAGATCATGATCCCGGGGTCCTGGGATCAAGTCCCGCATAGGGCTCCCTGCTCTGTGGGAAGCCTGCTTCTCCCTCTCCCTCTGCCCCTGCCTCTCTACCCCCTGCTTGTGCTCTCGCTCTCATGAATAAATAAATAAATAAAATCTTTAAAAAAAAATGCCTACAGAGTAAAGTACAATTTTTCTTTTTAAAACTTAGCATATGTAGAAACCAAAAGTTTAAGTATATACCAAGAAATGGGATATGGTCAAAGTAAAGTTAACTTGAATTATAAGAATTAAAGAGGTAGTTCTGAAAAATTAACAATTTGAAATCACTTAAATTTTAGGATTTAAGAATCTTACAGGGTTATTTTAAAATTTTGTCCTTTGATGACTCCATTTTAAGGTAATGTCAGTAACACCTTAGAACCTAATTCAATTTCAGATATGTTTTTGTGTTTTTCCATCTCAACATCAGTTACTGCTTAAGGATTCTGATTGCTTGGATTATTTATTGTGTCTTTAAATTATTACTTGATTTTGTAAGTTTTAGCTTATTTATTAGAAACACATTAATTCAGGAATCTATTTAGGATGTAAATTAACGAAAGGAACAAAAGCCTTCACAGAACTTTCTCGTTTTAAATTAATGTCTAGCATAGCATGTTGTCTTTGATGTATATCCAAGAAAAATTCATGTACCCATGGATCAAAGAAATTGGTGTAAGAATGAACATAACTTCATTGTTCATGTTAGCTCTAAATTGAACATGACCCAAATGTCCTTCAAAAATAAAACATCAAATTGTGATGTGTTGATACAATGGAATACTCTGAAAAGGAACAAGTTAAAGCTACAATGAAAAGGAACAAGTTAAAGCTACAAGCAACAATGTGGATGAATCTCACACATAAACTTTTAAACAAAAGACATGCAGCATACTTCAATTTATATAAAACTCCCAATTGTAGTGTTAGAAGTCACCATATAGGTCCCTTTAGGGAGGAGGGAAAGAGCTAATGATTGGGAGGGTACACAAAGAAGGCTTACAAGGACATTCTTTCTTGATCTGGATGGTTATTTACATAGATTTACTTACCTTGTGATAATTCCTGGGTGATTTATAAAATTTTCTGTAACCATATTCAACAAAACAGTTCTTAAAATAAGAATTTTTTTAAAAAAGGACTCTTGGGGATGCCTGGGTGGCCCAATTGCTTAAGTGTCTCCCTTTGGCTCAGGTCATGATCCGAGGGTCCTGGGATCCAAGTCCTGCATCAGGCTCCTCGCTCAGCGGGGAGCCTGCTGCTCCCCCCGTTTGTGTGCATTCTTTCTCTCTCTCTCTGACAAATAAAATATTAAAAAAATAAAAGGACCCATGAAAACCATCACCGTAGTCTGCAAAAAGAAAAAAAGGATTTTTAAAAAATTTAAAAAAATTTTAATTCCTGTATAGTTAAGATACAGTGTTGTATTAGTTTGATGTACAGTGTAATGATTCAGCAATTCTATACATTAATCAGTAATCATCATAGTAAGTGTACTCTTAATTCCCCCCCTCTGGCAACCACCAGGTTGTTCTCTAGGGTTAAGGGTCTGTTTTTTGGTTTATCTTTTTTTCCCCCCTCTGGTCATTTGTTTCTTAAACTACACGTATCCGTGAGATCATATGGTATTTGTCTTTCTCTGACTTATTTCACTTAGCATTATACTGTTTAGCACCATCCATGTTGTTACAAATGGCAGGATTTCATTCTTTTTCATGGCTGAGTAATCCAGTGTGTGTGTACCACATTTTTTTTTTTTTTTTAATATACACCACTTCCTTATCCATTCATCTATTGCTGGACACTTGGGTGGCTTGCACAGTTTGGTTATTGCAAATAATGTTGCAATAAACATAGTGCATATTTACCTTCAAATTAGTGTTTTTGTGTTCTTTGGGTTTATACTCAGTAGTGCAATTCCTAAATTACATGGTAATTCTACTTTTAATTTTGGGGGGAACCTTTAAACTGTCTTCCATAGTAGCTGCACCAGATTGCATTCCCACTAACAGTGCAAGAGGGTTCCTTTTTCTCCACATCTTCACCAACACTAGTTTCTTATGTTTTGGATTTTAGCCATTCTGACAGGTATGAGGTGATATCTCATTGTGGTTTTGATATGTATTTCCCTGATGATGAGTGATGTTGAGCTTCTTTTCATGTGTCTTTTGGCCAGCTGGATGTCTTTGGAGAAATGTCTGTTCATATCTCATTTTTATTTAGATTATTTTGGGTTTTTTTGGTATTGAGTCGTATAAGTTATATACTTTCTTTTTCAGATTTTATTTATTAGACAGCACAAGCAGGGGGAGGAGCAGGGGGATGAGCCGACTCCCTGCTGAGTGGGGAGCCAGATGTGGGGCTTGATCCCAGGACCCTGAGATCATGACCTGAGCCTAAGTTAGATGCCTAACCAATTGAGCCACCCTGGTGCCCCTCTTAATATATTTTGTATACTAACCCTTTCTCAGATACTTCATTTGCAAGTATCTTCTCCCATTCAGTAGGTTGTCTTCTAGTTTTGTTGGTTGTTTTCCTTCATTATGCAGAAGATTTTATTTTGATGTAGTCTCAATAGTTTAGTTTTGTTTTTGTTTCCCTTGTCTCAGGAGACATATATAGAAAAATACTGCTATGGCTGATACCAGAGAAATTACTGCTTGTGCTTTCATCTAGGATTTATATGGTTTCAGGTCTCACAAATAGGTCTTTAATCTATTTTGAGTTTATTTTTTGTGTGGTGAAAGTTGACCGGTTTTATTCTTTTGCTTGTAGCTGTCTAGGTTTCCCAACACCATTTGTTGAAGAGACCGTCTTTTTTCCATTGCATATTCTTGTCTCCTTTATCAAAGATTAATTGTAATGGTGGGTTTATTTCTGGGTTCTCTATTTTGTTCCATATGTGTCTATTTTTGGGTCAGTACAATGCTGTTTTGATTACTACAGCTTTGTAGTATATCTTTTTTTAAAAATTTTTTATTGTTACGTTAATCACCATACATTACATCATTAGTTTTTGATGTAGTGTTCCATGATTCATTGTTTGTGTATAACACCCAGTGCTCCATGCAGAAGGTGCCCTCTTTAATACCCATCACCAGGCTAACCCATCCTCCCACCCCCCTCCCCTCTAGAACCCTCTGTTTTTCAGAGTCCATCATCTCTCATGGTTCATCTCCCCCTCCGATTTCCCCCGCTTCATTCTTCCCCTCCTGCTATTTTCTTCTTCTTCTTCTTCCTCCTCTTCCTCCTCCTCCTCCTGCTCCTCCTCCTCCTCGTCGTCGTCGTCTTCTTCTTCTTCTTCTTCTTCCTCCTCCTCCTCCTCCTTCTTCCTCCTCCTCCTCCTTCTTCTTCCTCCTTCCTTCTTCCTCCTTCCTTCTTCCTCCTTCCTTCTTCCTTTCTTCTTCCTTCTTTCTTCTTCACATATATTCTATTATTTGTTTAGTATATCTTTTTTTTTTTTTAAAGATTTTATTTATTTATTGGAGAGAGAGAATGAGATAGAGCATGAGAGGGGGGAGGGTCAGAGGGAGAGGCAGACTCCCTGCTGAGCAGGGAGCCTGATGCGGGACTCGATCCTGGGACTCCAGGATCATGACCTGAGCTGAAGGCAGTCGCTTAACCAACTGAGCCACCCAGGCACCCTGTTTAGTATAGCTTGATAACTGGGATTGTGATCCCTCCAGTTTTGTTCTTTTTCAAGATTGCTTTGGCTGTTGGGGTTTTCTCTGGTTTCATGCAAATTTTATTTGTTCTAGTTCTGTCAAAACTGTATTTTGATAGGGATTGCATTCAATTTGTAGATTGCTTTGGGTAGTATGGACATTTTAACAACATTCGTTCTTACCCATGAGTATGGAATATCTTTCCTTTTTTTGTGTTGTCTTTCATCATTGTTTTATAGTTTTAAGAGTACAGGATTTTCACTTCCTTGTTTATTCCTAGGTATTTTATTTTTGGTGCAGTTATAAATGGGATTGTTTTCTTAATTTCTTTCTCCTACTTTATTAGTATATAGAAATGCAGTGTATTTCTGCACATCAATTTTGTGTCCTGCAACCTTACTGAATTGATTTATCAGTTCTAATAGTTTTTTTTTTTTTTTTTTTTTTGGTGGAGTCTTTAGGGTTTTCTATATAGAGTATTGTGTTATCTGCAAATAGTGAAAGTTTTACTCCTTCCTTACTGATTTGGATGGCTTTTCTTTTTGCTGTCTGCTTGCTGTGGTTAGGACTTCCAGTACTATGTTGAATAAAAGTGGTGAGAGCAGACATCCTTGTCTTGTTACTGATCTTAGGGGAAAAGCTCTTTGTCCCCATTGAGTATGTTTGCTGTGGATTTTTCATATATGGCCTTTATTATGTTGAGGTATGTTCTCTCTAAGCCTACTTCATTTAGGGTTTATATTGAGAATGGATGTTGTATTTTGTCAAATGCTTTTTCTGCATCTACTGAAATGATATGGTTTTTATTTTTTCTCTTGTTGATATGATGCATCACATTGATTTGTGAATATTGAACCATCCTTGCATCCTGGGAATAAATTCCACTTCTTTGTGGTGAATGATTTTTTTTTTAATGTATTGTTGGATTGGTTTGCTAGTATATTTTTATATCTCTGTTCATCAGAGATATGGGCCTGTAGTTCTCTTTGTTGTTGTTGTTGTTGTGTCTTTATCTGGTTTTGGTATCAGGGTAATGCTGGCCTCATATAATGGATTTTGGAAGCTTTTATTCATCTCTTATTTTTTGGAATAGTTTGAGAAGAATTGGTATTAACTCTTCTTTAAATCTTTGGTAAAATTCACCTGTGAAACTGTGTCATCCTGGACTTTGGTTTCTAAGGAGTTTTTAGATTACTGATTCAATTTCATTGCTGGTAATTGGTCTGTTTAAATTTTCTATGTCTTCCTGATTCAGTTTTGGGAGGTTATGTTTTTCTAGGAATTGATCCATTTTTTTCTGTGTTGTCCAGGTTGTTGGCATGTATTTTTTTTCATAATATTCTTTGATAATCCTTTGTATTTTTGTGGGGTTACTTATTTCTCCTCTTTGATTTGTGGTTTTGAGTTCTCTCTCTCTCTCCATATATATATATGGAATATTACTCAGCCATCAAAACGAATGAAATCTTTCCATTTGCAACGACATGGATGGAAGTAGAATGTATTATGCTAAGTGAAATAAGCTAGAGAAAGACAAACACCATATGATCTCACTCATATGTGGAATTTAAGGAAGAAAATAGATGAACATATGGGAAGGGGGAAAAAAGAGAAAGGGAAATAAACCATGGAGACACTTAATGATAGAGAACAAACAGGGTTGATGGAGGGAGGTGGGTGGGGGATGGGCTACATGGGTAGTGGGTATTAAAGATAAGCAATGGGTGTGGTATGTAAGTGATGAATCACTGAATTCTACTCCTAAAACCAATATTGACTATATCTTAACTAAAATTTGCATTAAAAATCTAAAAATTTTAAGTATTTTTTATTATTATTTTTTGGATTGTTCTCTTTATAATTATATAATGTTCTTCTTTGTCTCTTGTTCCAGTGTTTGTTTTAAAGTCCATTTTGTCCAGTATAAGCATTGCTATCCTGGCTTTCATTTGACATCTGTTTGTATGATAAATGCTTTTCCATCCCTTCACCTTCAATCTGTACATGTCTTTAGGTCTGAAATGAGTCTCTTTCTGGCAGCCTATAGATGGGTTTTGCTTTTTTATCCATTCTCTCTCCTTGTGTCTTTTGATTGGAGCATTTTGTCCATTTACATTCAAAGTAATTGGTAAGTATGCACTTATTATTTGTTGCTTGTTTATGGTTGTTTTTATAGTTGTTCTCTGTTCCTTTGTTCTCTTGTTCTCTTTCATGGTTTGTTGATTTTCTTTGGTGATATATTTGGATTCTTTTTATTTTTTTGCCTATCTTTTGCTAGTTTTTTTATTTGTGGTTACCATTAGGTTTATAAAATATCTTATGGGTGTAGCAGTCTATATTAAGTTGATGGTTACTTAGGTGTGAACACTTTCTGTACTCCTCTCCCCCCACATTTTAGGTATATGGTGTCATACTTTATATCCTTTTATTTTGTGCATCTCTTGACTGATTTTTATAGATACATTTAATTTTACTGATTTTGTGCTTTCTACTTTTCTTATTCTTATGGTCTTTCCTTTCCATTCAAAGAGTCTCCCTTAATATTTTTTGTAGGGCTGGGTTAGTGGTAATGAATTCCTTTAACTTTTGTTTGGGGAATTCTTTATCTCTCCTTCTATTCTGAATGATAGCCTTCCTGGATAGAGTATTCTCGATTAGAGGTTTTTTTCTTTACAGCCTTTAGAATTTATTATGGCACTCATTTCTGGCCTGAGAAGTTTCTGCTGAAAAATCTGCAGATAGCCTTATGGGGTTTCCCTTGTAAGTAACTGTTTTGTTACTTTTAAAATTCTTTATCACTACTTTTTGCCATTTTAATTACTGTGCATCTTGGTGTGGACCTCCTTGGGTGTTCTCTGTGCTTACTGGATCTGAGTCTTTCTCCAGATTTGGGAAGTTTTCAGCTTTTTTTTTTTTTTAATTTTCTGTCCCTTTTTCTCTTTTTCTGAGATCCCTATAATGCATATATCATTATGATTAATGGTGTTGCTGAGTTCTCTTAGTCTATTTTCATTTTTTTAAAATTTTATTTATTTGAGAGAGGGAACATACATGAGAGAGAGAGAGTGAGAGCACGCATGTTGCATACATGTGTGTGTGCACTCGTGAGAGCATGAGCAGGGGGAAGGGGTAGAAGGAGAGGGAGAAACAGACTCCCAGCTGAGCATGGGATCATGATCTGAGCTGAAGGCAGACGCTTAATGACTGAGCCACCCAGGTGCCCCATTTTCATTTTTTATTACTTCTTTTTCTCTGTCATTTAGCTTGATTGCTTTCCTTTGTTCTGTCCTCCAGGCTGCTGGTCTGTTCTGCTTCCTCTAGTCTATTGTTTATTCCATCTACTGTATCTTAAATTTGTTACTGAGTTTTTTTGTCCTTGATTGCTTTTTTGTTTTCATTCTCTTTGTTGAGGGTCTCACTGAGGTCCTCTGATCTTGTTTCAAGTCCAGTGACTATCTTTACAAACATTATTTTAAATCCTCTATCAGGCATATTACTAATCTCTATTTTGTTTAGTTCTTGCTGTGATTATTTCCCTTTTCATTGATTTGGAACATACTCCTCATCTCCAGGTTTTTGTCTGTCTCTTTCTCTGTGTTAGGAAAGTCCACTATGTTGCCTACTTTTGGAAGTAGTGGCCTTCGGAAAAGGTCCTGTAGTGCAGTGTCCCATGCTCACCCGGACCTGATGCTTGGTGGTGTCTCCTATGTGTGTTCCATGTGACCTGTTGTTGTAGAGCCATGTTTTCCTTCAGTTTGGTCTTGTGCAGTGGCCCTCTCATGGGCAGGGGTTATTCCTGTGTTATTAGTAGGCTAGTCTGGGGCCACCTTGGGCTTGAGGTGAGTCAGACCAGGCATATGCCAGAGATACAGTAGCACCAAACTGCAGGGCACCCTTCCAGGGTTGTCGCCTGAGAAGCCTTTGCTGGTGGGCAGGGCCTGTAGTCAGTTCTGATGTTTGCCTCCAGCCCACTGCTGGGGCATAGTTGGATTGGTGGTGTGTTGTTATCTTCATCTCTCCCTGAGGCAGGAGTCACTTTGGAGTGGTGCTGGCTTATGTCAGGATTGCTCACACACTGCCAGGCTTGTGACACTGCTTTTCAGTAGCTCTGACCAAAGGCATATTGCGGTCGAAGGTCTGCAGGAGAATATGGGCAAAGGACATGTAGTGTGTGTTGGTCCACTGTGGTAGGGTATCTGCATCTGTCTGGAAAAACTTCTGCTGAGGGCTGCAGGGATGGAAAGGGATGGAGAATGCAGGGGCAGGGCGCATGGTGCCAGCAAGGACCATGCAGGTCCACTGCGGGAGAGGTCCTGTAGTGGCCTGGGAAAACTGCTGAGGCCAGCCAGGTTGGAGTGGGTAGATCCATAGAAGCACATGGGGCGGGCATGCTGTTAGCAAGTTAGGTGGAGATGTTGCACTGTGCTGGTTCCTGCAGGTGTTGGTGTATCTAGGCTGAGTGATGGAGGAGTGAAATGGTGCCTGTCAGCTCTTTTGTTCTGAAGAAGTCTCCCAAAGATCCCTGTTCCTCTAGCACATGTTCTGAGAGTAGTAAATCAGTCTTCCTATATACCCCAGGTATTTTTCAAACTACTGCTTCTATGCTGTTTCTCAATGAGACTTTGTTGTACTGTCACTTGAAGAGTGGGGACCCCACCCTCTCTGCTCCCCAGAGCTGATTTTTAAATTTCCAGGTGTTATACCCCACTATACCCCACTAACCCCACAGGTTAGGTCCCTCTAGTTTTCAAAGTCAAGTGTTATGGGGATTTGCCTTCTCCATGGGGGGTCCCGTTTTGGGGTGCCTGGTGTGGGGGTCTGGTCTTCCCTTCCCTCCATACCTACCACATCTTTCCTTCCAGTGGACAGTCCTGCAGGTCAGTTTGACTTCTAACCTTGTCTCCACCCTTCCTATGTTCTTCAGTGTTCCCTTTTCTCTACATTTAGCTGTGGAGCATCTGTTCTGCCAGTCTTCAGGTAATTTTCTGGGTTATTTATACCCATGTGGGTGTTACCTCATTGTGCGTATGGGACAAGGTGAGCTTAGGATCCTCCTACTCTGCCGTCTTCCCCCAACATGTCAAAAACCACAATATTTTTAACAAGCTATTCATTGTATTAGTTTTAGGTTGGTTTCTGTTTTATTAACTATAGTCACCATGCTGTACATTATATTCCTATACTTGTTTATTTTATAATTGGCAGCTTTATACCTTTTGACCTCCTTCATTCACTTCTTATTTATTTACAATAAAGATGCTGAATGGAAGAACTGTTAATATGGAATGGTGTAGTGGAAACAACTAGCCTAGTGATTTTTAGTGAAATGATTTGAGTTTTGCCACTTGGTTGCTATGATAGTGATCTGCAATTTTCATGTCCGTCAGCTGGTATATAACCAATTTTATATGCATGAAATATGTAAGTAGAAGCACTTTAAATTCTAACCAAGAATATTACTTTTTATCAACCCCAATAGTATTTTTTTGAAATAGAAATTTTCATTTGTGTTTCCACAAAGACTAGACAATTGACTGGAAAGAATAATTTAGCATGTCTTGAAAGATACCTTATCAAACAATGTATTAAAATCCAAATAATCAGTGCCATTATCTATTCTTTAATGTGTCAGTCCTGTGGTTTTTAAAAGGAGTTCATTTGATATGATTTTTTTCTACTTAATAGACTATAATATTTTGGAAATGGAAGCAATCTTAGCTATTGCAAGCTCCTTATGCAGAAACTGAGGGTCTCATGTCATGAACAGAATTGTTCTAGTTTCATTCACCACTGTAACTTTGTGGCCTAGCACGATCTCTACCACAAAACTGATTCTCAATATTTGTTGGATGAATTAATGTAAATAAACTTTTTATTGACAAAAGTACAGTAGTGAAAGATACAGTTGTTTCTCACATTTCTCATATCCAAGCTGTTTTTTGCTTGGCTTTGATTTTAAGTCTCAAGAGTTATTTCTTAAGAGCTTTGTGAAAAGAGTAATAAAAAATTCTATCATATCATAAAAAGGTAATAAAGCACCTTTTAAATAACTATGCCCAAATATTAGTTAATACACTTCACATTTATGGAAACATTTTTATTTTAAAGTTTTACAAATATGATTAATTACACTTACAGGAAATCTTGATAGAACAGTGTTGTGAAATGCCTTTAATACGCATAGGTTTTGGTGGTAAAAATCTTCCTTTATTTCAGTCTGAATTGCAGTTGTTTTGACAATAGATGGTTCTTCTTCTTGAAAGTTGGAATGCTTTCCTCTTCTACCAGTTCAGTTAATTTTAGGTGTATGGTACTGTACCCATGCTAAGGTCCTGTAGAATTGTAAGACAGTCACCTTTTTGTTAAAGCATTCACCGCTTTAAGCAATCAAACTTTTGAGACCCTACTTAGAGAACTACCAGAGATGAAGCTGGCATGGGTAAAAAAAATAACTGCAAATATTGTGGGTAGATGAAATCTGGTAAAGCTCAAAGCAGGAAGAGAGGCAAAAATCAGAGGAGAGAAAATTTGGTTTTCTGAAAGGTTTCCTGGAGGGAGGGAGAAATCAAGCCCTCTATGACCAAAAAAAGTAAAACATTGCTATGATATTTGGGAGGCCTACTGTGGGTTTTTGATCTCAGAATACAAGGTTCTATCTGGGAATCATAGTGGGGTGTCTTTTTTTTTTTAAGATTTTATTTATTTGGGGTGGGGGGGCAGGGAGAGCACAGAGGAGAGTGAGAGGGAAAAGCAGACTCCCCGCTGAGCAGATAGCCTGACATGGGACTCCATCCCAGGACCCTGAGATCATGACCTGAGCCAAAGTCAAATGCTTAAACAACTGAGCCACCCAGATGCCTGAGGTGTGTCTTTAGTAAAGTCACATTAAATGGCTAAGAAAGACTGATGATAGTGTTTTTACTTTTCCTTTGAAAAACTTATCCCTGGGTGACAAGACCTGGTGTGCAATATTTACTAAATAAAAATATTCCCCTGACTTCCTACCCCTACCTCACACCCAAGGACTAATTTATGTTTCATAAAAATCCCAAAATGTTGTGAAAAACAACCCTTTTTTCAGAAAGGAAAACAAAATATTTTAAGATTCTAGAACTTTCAATTATAGCCTAATCAAGTCCATTGAGCATTACCTTTAGAAAAGAACTTGGCCAGGTTACATCTTTATTTTTTTTACAAATGTTTTAAAACCTTAGAGCTCTTATTTAATAAGGCAATGATACTATTATAATGTTTTGTTAGCCAAGTTAGGGGTTTTTCTTTCAATACAAGTTTATTGAAGTTTATATATGCTACTTTTCTAGGTGCTCTATAAATATGTAAAATCTTTAGTATTACGCAGTGGTAGGCTTTATTGATTTATGTAGGTAATTCAGTCTTTATTTTTTTTAAAGATTTTATTTATTTATTTATTTATTTATTTATTTATTTATTTATTTATTTGAGAGAAAGAGACAGAGACAGAGGAACAGCATGAGAGGGGAGAGGGTCAGAGGGAGAAGCAGGCTCCCCGCTGAGCAGGGAGCCCGATGCGGGACTCGATCCCAGGACTCCGGGATCATGACCTGAGCCGAAGGCAGTTGCTTAACCAACTGAGCCACCCAGGTGCCCCAGTAATTCAGTCTTTAAATGGAACCTTAAAGAAACTTAAAAAAAAAATCTTTAAATTGAAGTATGTAGAATTCTTAAAAATCCTTAAAAATTCATTTGTATCTGTAATTGTTTGAAATCTGTTTGCAGGATAAAATATTTCCACTGAAAAATTTCTCAAAGAGCTAGCTACAGTCTGTTACTGAATATTTTATTTGTGGAAATTTGGGTGGGAATCGTATGGGATCTTTTTTTCAGAGCAACATTAATTGATTTAATGTTTATTTCACAAGTACTTGAGGACTCATGATGTCTGGTGCATTATGTTATGCATTGCACTTGCAAAGGTTATTAAGACATGCTTATGTTGCCTCACAAGAAATTTACATGCTGATTTGCAGTTTGATATACAAGGCTCTTCAACCGAAACTAGAAACTAACAGTATCTTGCATTCAGCCCATAAAAACATTAAGAGATTGTCAATTGATTGTCACTTCCATAGTATAACCATTGAGTATGTATTCCTTGTTCCAGAGATGTTAAATTCTGTAAGGCTGTGTGCATGTGTGTGTGTGTATGTTTGTATGTCTGTGTGAATGACAGGGAGTAGGTGAAGGTGAGGGAGTTTTTTTAAGCTTTATTAATAATGAAAAAGGTTCTTTTTCATAAAAAAAATAAAAGCACAGTTATGCCTTATGCACAATACAGACTCACAGCAGTGATGTGCTGGAGCTGGCTTGTACCAGTTCATGAAAGGTGGCTTGTACCAGCCGGTAGGAGGTGATTGATTGTTAAATTTTCAGGAATTTTGTGAGGTGATTGTTAAACATAGCCATTATTAAAAACTAATAAGTCTACAATTAAATAAATTGTATTAAAATCCAAATTAATGTTAAATGTCCATCACCTCCTGATTTTACTACATTTCATTCTCCATGTTCTTGAGTTCAAGTACATGTGTTGTACCTGTATGGAGGAGAAACTATAATATAGTGTTCTGCTCTTCCCAACCCTGCATTTGGTGACATCAGGGTGATAGCTTGAAATCAGCTGTGGGAGTATTTACACTTCAAAAATAGCAAACACTACAAATCAGGTCCCCTACTACAAACTTCAAAAGGTAGTTGTTAAACATTTGCCAGCGCACTACTGACATTCCAGGCTCACCGCTCTTCTTGTTTCAAAGGGTAGAATCACAACCTCATTAACATTCATTTTCTCTTAATCCAAATTTGTCACTTCTCACCTCGTAGGACTTGAATGAAGCAGATGGCAAATCTTTGAACTGATTAATCACTGTTCTCAGAGTTGTATTTTGTGTTTAAGGGAGTAGGACACAGATGAAACTAATGCTTCCTAAGTCAAGCTACAAACACAGTGAATTTACCTTGTCTAAAGTCATGGCAGTGGAGAAAGTGAATAAACCCAGAATTAAAATGGGCGTGAAGAAACTTATTTATTGTCCTGTCAGTTGGGAAGCTCCTTGTAAAGACATGGATTAAATGAATATTCATCACAGATAAATATTCATTCAGTGATTGTCCCTGGTGCTTTGTCATTATGAGAACAATTTAGGAGTACTTCATCAATTACTGGGCATTCGGGGGGCAAATAGATATCTCTAACAATTCTCTGACTATACAACATAATGAGTCCAAAGTACGGCATATGAAAGCAAAACTGGGGGGGATACACACACACACTTTTAGATATAGTACAGCTAAGTATCTTTATTTTTTATTTTACATCTACTAAATTCTTTGTAATTATTACTTCACACATAGGGTTGTGGTCGTTTTCTTATTGAGGAAACTGAGAAGGCCAAGTGAGCTTCAGATTTTGACAACAAACCACACACAAAATTTGAAGAGGGAATAAAATGGTAGTTAAGAAAAAGCAGTTTTGTGATATTATAATTAGTTGAGAAAATTTTTTTATAGAATTCATATTTAGCTTTGTTCTGCAGAGAAACTCCGTTTATAAAACTTAGGTGTTTGTCTATGTAGATCAGAGGTTAACAAAGTTTTCTGTGAAGGGCCACATAGTAAATCTTGTAGGCTCGGCAGGCTGTAGAGTCTCTGTTACAGTGATTCAGTTTTGTAGCTGTTGCCAGGCTGGAGACAGTATGTAACTAGAGACAGTATGTAAATGAATGTTAGTGGCCATGTTCTCATAAACTGTTAAGAGGTCAAGAGTTGGCTCCTGGGGCTGTGGTTTGCCCGGCCTTGATCTATAACAGCAAGGATTTGGTAATCACCCCAGCTGATTTTCTCAAAACAGAAGTTCTCTTCTAGGACCTGAATTACTTCACTAGGAGTTCTATTTTGATCACAATACTTGGGGGATTACCAAATTTCACTGCATATTTGTTACGAAGACTGATGTGGCAGGGAAGTAAGCGTGTATTCTCACAGTTAGGGATGGACTGGAATAGTTATCCAGATATTTCACACTCCAAAGTATTTCCTCAATGATCTGCATGCAATATATGAAACTGTCGTAGGATATTTTAATAATCCCAACCTTTTAATGTAATTTCACACGGAGAGGCACATGTCAAATTTGCTAGCCATAAGATCACCATAAAATCTCATGGATAAAAAATGTTTAAGGATTTTTTTTAAAAGATTTTATTTATTTATTTGACAGAGAGACAGCGAGAGAGGGAACACAAGCAGGGGCAGTGGGAGAGGGAGAAGCAGGCTTCCCACTGAGCAGGAAGCCCGATGTGGGACTCGATCCCAGGACTCTGGGATCATGACCTGAGCCGAAGGCAGCCGCTTAACCAACTGAGCCACCTAGGTGCCCCAGGACTTTCTTTTTGAACAGGAGATTCTAAGAGTAAGATAAAAGTTTGAGGACTGAAATGAACATCTTTGAACAGTGAAAGGACAAGATAGTACTTTCCAGTCCCTTTGAGAAACTGCACTGAGAACAAGAAAGTAGAACTTAGCTCCTAGCTCCTGGAGGGTAACAGTGTGAACCAACTAGTTTACTTATTGAGGGTGATTATTAATTTTATGTGTCAACCTGATTGGGTCATGGGGTATCCTGACATTTGGTCAAACATTATTCTGGGTGTTTCTGTGATGGTATTTCGGATAAAATTAATACTTTATTTGGCAAACTGAGTAAAGCAGGTTGCCCTCCATAATGCAGTGGGCCTCTTCTAGCCAGTTGAAGGTCTGAATAGAACAAAAAGGCTGACTTTTCCCTGAGTGAGTGAGGGAAATTTGTTTCTGCCTGATGGCCTTTCAACTGGGACATTGTTTTTTTTCCTGCCTTTGGACTCAAATGAAATATCTGCTCTTCCTGGGTCTTGAGCCTGCTGGTCTTTGGACTGGAGCTACACCATTGTGTCTCTTTGTTCTCAAGCCTTTTGTCTCAGACTGGAACTAAACCATCAGTTTTCTTGCATCTCTAACTTGCTAAGACTCGCCCTGCAGATCTTGGAACTTGTCAGCTTCAATACTTGGGTAATTTCTTAAAATAAATTTCTTTTTCTATATATTGGTTCTGTTTCTCTGGAGAACCCTAATACATTAAGGTAACAGTTTGCTTACCAAGAGTTTTTGGAGATGATTGCCACACTGCATCCATCAATCCAAACTGTGCTGTCATAAACTCTGTCCAGTTCTAGCCAGTTCCCTGCCTTGCAAGACTTGCCCTAAAATCATCCGGCCTGGGCCATAACACTCTATAAATATGTCTCACTGATTTTTCCCTTTTGGGCACTACCACAAATCGATCATGGAGATACTCTCCCTTAGTGTAGTAGGTCTAATAATCATAGCTTTGCTCAAAGCTGTTTTTTTTTTCTGGAAGATCTTAAAGAATTGACAATTGGAATGTACTGGACATTGAATTAGGTACACATTCATTATCCAACAAATATTTGCCGTGGGCCAGGGCTGGTTCTTGGTGTCTGGAGTGTACTGGTCAGCAAGAGAAATGCAGGCCTCATGTCCATGAACTAATAGAACTTAGATCCTCGACACTCTCTCTACTCCAGCCACATAAACCCAAATTTATTTCTCACCTAGTCCTGACTTTCTTTCTACTGGTAGTTGACAGTTTCTCTTGAACGTTTTCGGTAGGAACTTGTAAGTAAATAGGGATGTGCTCACACATAATAGGACCTGCTTGTCATATATCAAGGTACTAAAACTATTTCTGAGATCAGTTTTGTAAGGCCATTTTTCCTAATCCATTGTTGAGTTTTCTGTCCTTCCACCTTTACCAAACACTTAGGAAAAGGTAACCAGGATTTGATTCACACTACAAAGACTTACTTGTGATTCTGAAGAGACCCACTGACTTTTATGTGGGCCACAGTCAGATATAAACTGCCACCCTTAGATTTAGCCAGAGACTGAAATGAGCCTCACTTTGGCTCCATTGTATCCCAGTTCACTGGCATTTAATTTCTGCAAATGTAATCAAGATAATAAAAATCTCCCATTAAATCAATGCATGATTTTTTTTTTTTTTTTTGCTTTTAGGGGAAAGCAAAAAAGAATCAATCCTTCACTTTACTAAAAATAAGAATCCAATTTCATGAGAGTTATAACTTATAGAAAAGAAAGCTGACATTTATAATGAGCAGAGTAACTCCTTCCATGCAAATATCTATCCCACATTTTTTTTTTTTTCGCAAAAAGATCCTTAGCAAGCAGAATAAATCTCATCACTTATTTATACAGAATGGTGAAGATTATGAAAAGTAGCAGGTGTTGGGGAGGAGAAGGCATCTCATTGACATACCTGCTGTATTTATTAAAGAAAGTTAAGTTATTAAAATATATGTAGCTGTGTTTGAAGTGAGATACAAATTGTGAGAGCTAATTTTTCAAAGCACCTACTGTTTTTACACTTGTGACTCCAAATCCACAGGTATGTAACTGCTCAAGTGCAGCTAATTGTGCCTATATTTGGTCCTACAGCAAGGCAAGTGGCCAGCTACATACCTAATTAATTACACAAGGGAGCAATTATTTCAATATACAGTTTTTGTTGGGAAGCTCTCTCTTTTTTTCTTTTTTCTTTTTGGCACGTGTTTGTTGGGAAACCTCTTGAGGTAAGACGAGTTCTTTTCAGCTAACATTTGGCCTTGCTTTTGAAACAATTGTGCACAGCAGCTTAGCACACCTGCGTTAAAAACCAATGGAAGGCATTTTTTTTTTTTTTAACAGACTTTGCTGCTCAAACATAACCAAATATATCAGGCTTCATTCTCTCATAAAATGAGTGTAACTAATTAGAAAAGCAAAAACGTTACTTTTTATTACAAGACTCTGTTAATGCAGTTGCTTTAGTTTGCCATTATTCCTTAATAAGAGAAAATAAAATCACCATAATGCATGGGACACAACTATCCTCTCTGGGATAAAACTGGATTAATGACGTATTTTGTGTTTGTAGAAACAAACACAATTTAGCAGCCACTCCTCTCAAGAGATTTTTCTTAACCAGCAAACAGGTACTTATTTTAGACCTAAAAGGAAAACACAGTTAATAATATTGAAAGGTTATTAGTGCAATAGGAAACTTATCATCCTTGAACAATGGAGAAAGCAGGTTCGTTTAAAAGAATCATAAAGAAAATTTGCATATTTCTATGAATCGTAGGACTGTTGGCTTTTTATCTTGCAAGTTATTTTTAATTATGTTTTCCCTTGCTGATTAGGATCTAACAAGGAAGAAAGGAAAGTAGTCATTTCTAAATCGAAAATCTGAAGTATTTGTTAACCATAGTTTGAACAGTGAGATAAGAAACTTTCAGATGGCAAGATGGCATTTTCAGCTTAATTAACTTTGACTTAAAAGTCATAGATGAATAGATTCTCCCTTAACATGAGCCACACCTCCCACATGCACAGTTAATCTACATTATATACCTGATTGTATTGAATGGTCTTTAAAATGGACAAAGTAGAAATTTCACATCTTTGTGTTCTTTTGCTTATACTCTTCTTACCTTTAAATGAAAATGACTCCTTTTAATTGAAAGCATATTTAGAAATTAAGAATAATGTTTAGTCCAGTATGTTAGTTTTCTGTTGCCGCTGTAACAAACTACCACAAATTTAGTGGCTTAAAAGAACACTTATATCTTAAAGTTCTGGAAATTAGAAGTCTGAAATGGAATTTGCTGGGCTAAAATCAAGGTGTTGGCAGGATTGCATTCCTTCTGGAGGCTGAAGGGGAGAATTTGTTTCCTTGCCCTTTTTAGTTTCTTGAGGCTTGCCTGCATTACTTAAGTCATGGCTCCTTCCTTCATCTTCAGTACCAACAATTACATCACTCAGACCTCTGCCTTTACTGTCCCATCACCTCTGATTTTGATACTCCTGCCTAGGTCTTAGAGGGATCCCAGTAGGGTGATTATATTGGATACACCTGGATAATTCATCTCAAGATCTTAATCTTTTTTTTTTTTGTCATTAAGGTAACATGTTCATAGGTTTTGGGGAATAGGATATGGACATTTTTGGGTAGCTATTATTCTGACCATCATGCTCGGTCATTGCTTTACTTATTTAATTCCTAATTGCTTCTTTTACTCACTTATACTATTTTTTTCTATTTCTTAGTGCTTTCGTTGGAATGTGACATTTCTTTTACTTAGATTCTTTGTGGGTTTCTGGTGAATATATCTAATTCTAGCAATAAGTAGTATTTGATTCAGTCAGTTACCTCCTTCATTTTTATTCATTTGTGAAACTAACATTTACTGCCTTTTGGTGCAAGATGCTGTGTAAAAAGAAATGAGTCTTGACTCGATCAGATTCTTTAGATACAGGCTGGTCCTGTTTTTTTTTTTTTTTTCTTTTAAATTATTGAAAATCATTTCCAAGAGACAGAATGTGGGTTGACTACCCATTACAACCCTCTACTACTTTGATTTGTGAAGTTACCCTGGTTAAAATGATAAAGGAGAGAAAACATAAGTAGGTGTTGAAACTTTATTTTTAAAAGACAAACAGTTTGCTACAAATGTAAAACAAAACCTCTTTTAACTTCTGTATTGTTACCTTTTCAGCACTATCATTAATTTAAAATTGATTTTTAAAAAACTGGGTTTTCATCCAGTGGGAGGGTAGACCTGAGTCTTTCTAACACCAAACATATTCAATGAAATGAAAAAAAGTTGCAATGCTACATGGAAGGAGGAAGGGACTATCTTCTGTGTATGGCTCTGTACAAGACAGTTATTTTAACATCTCACAAATCCTATTTTTCTATTTCCTCTTACAGAGATACTTTTAAATATGCTATACAATGCAGTAATGTTTTCTGAAGGGCTTAATGCATTTGACAATGTTCCATGTATGTTGAATTTAATAGAGAAATTTAGGAGAAATTTTAAATCTTAAAGGTGACTGTTCTGTGGTTCTGTAGGAATTCTTTGAGTTTCAATCAAAGGTAAACTGATTGAAGCACCTTCCCTGATAAAACTGTGAAGCTCTACACTTTCTGTTCCTTTCAAGCATGTAGCTTTGTCTTCCAGTAACTCCACTAAAAGCTTCCAGTTCAATGGATGAACTTCTTTTACTTCACTAAGAAAAGGTCAAATTCTATTTCCCCCTCCAATCACCTCTCCCCACTGACAAGTGCTGTGATGCAGGGTGAGTTATTGAAAATCCGATTTTACCTTGAGAGGCTGCAGTTAGTGCTTTCAGGGCTTCCAATCAGAGTTGGTGCTTTCCTGTCCCTGCTGATTCTTGCACCACTGAAATCATTTTCCCTTTATTCCAGTTGTTTAAAACAGCTTTAGAAAGACTTTTCCTCTGACTCATCATGTATATTTACATGTTACTATCTTGACATATGTTACAGTGGACTGAAGTGAGGATTGCTGCTCTTTGGCCAAATGGTAAAGATGTAAAATAACTTAGAAAAATAGCATAAGAGAATATAGTCAAAGATACACTTAGCACCTAGTGTACTTGGAGGAAAAAAAGTAGTATTGTAATATTTTTAAGTAGTATTTGTGTGCAAGATTCTGCAGACAATGTGAATTTGCTTTTAAATTTATAAACTGCTACATGTATAGAAAGTATTATTAGATATTATATAACGTGTAATGTGTGTGTGTGTATGTAAATAAATGCAGTGGTTACACATTGTTTGCATTTCAAAATAGCTTCGTCTGGGGGATAGACCAGGAAGAATGTGAAATGGTATTGAAGGAGATGGTGTTGATGACTACACTATGAGAAAATTTTGATTAAACAATTTTTTAAAGCAGGTGGTTGTGACACTGACAGTGTTAACTTAGGAGTTTGCTGAGTTTAGCTTAAGAGACTTATTTTCAAGAAATCATTACTGTTCAAAATAATTGGCATACAGTCATTATACTGTAGCCAATTGGTAGCGATGCTTTGGTTATGATCCTTGCACAACCTCGTATTTTCTGTAAGGAGATAATCATATTTTCAGCATTAAAAAACTCAAGTCTTTATATATTGGTTAAACATTAGCATTCAGAACTTAACAAATGACACATATAGAGTAAGATTTAAAGCAATAAGATTTAGCTACAATTAATCCTAAGAACATGAAATTGTTCTTACTCTAAACCCATTAATGTCTCCAGACTTTATCAGAAAGCTTTTTTTTTAAAAGATTTTATTTATTTATTTTAAAGAGAGAGGGAGGGAGAGAGGGTGCATGTGTGTGAGGAGAGGGACAGAGGGAGAGAATCCCCAAGCAGACTCCCTGCTGTGTGGAGCCCCATGAGGGGCTCGATCTCACGACCCTGAGATCATGACCTGAGCCAAAATCAAGAGTCAGATGCTTAACAGACTGAGCCACCCAGGCACCCTCAGAAAGCTTTTTCTGTAATGCAGCCCCAGTGCTTATCATGAAATTGTGACTTTTCCAGGAGTTGGGAACAGCTTCATGACTCTGCAGCGTTAACTGGGATAAGTTTCCACAGTTCCAGGGTACAAGTTGAATGTCCATTCCTGTTGTTTCTTTCTCACTTGTTCTAGTCATCTAAGCACATTGCAGAAAACAAAGCAGAAATGAATATATGAGAGTAATTAAGACATGTACAAAGTATTATTACATGGCCTTGTGTAGACACTCTTTGGATGTCTGCCTGAGATCTGTCCTTAACTGTCAAGAGTGGTAAGTAAATTGACCCCCTATCTCAACACTGAAGTTTTTATGATGAAAACTTCCAGTTGTGATTTGTATAAGCTTTGCTGTGATGAGGTTCATGTAAATGTATTACTCTTATTGTAATATCTCATGGCTGTGATGTGATGTTATTTTACAGAGGAATGGTGGAATGTGCGAGTTCAAAGAGCTACTAAAATCCGTTCTCTCCTTCAAGTGTCATGAGCCCTGGTTTCTGGCTTCCAGTGAGATTGGTTATTCAGAGGAAAACTGAGGCTAGGTAATCAGTTGCCAGGATATTGAACTAACAATGTAGAATTAAGAAGAAGGAGTGGAATGAAATCTAAAAATTTTGTTTTTAGTCTAACTGCCTCATTTTTAGTTCATGTAGTCATGGGATTTGTCTGAAGTTTCATCATTTCTAAATCAAGATGTTATACTTAGTGATATCAAAATACAATTTTTGGATGGTTCAGGTCTGTATTATCACATATTTGGTGGTAACTAATGCTTCCAGTTTTTCCTCCAATTCATCCTGCAGGTTCTTTCCCCAGATTAGGGAAGTTTTCAACTATTATTTCTTCAAGTAAATTTTCTGTCCCCTTATCTGTCTTTTTCTGAAATCCCTATAATGTGGTTATTATTACACTTGTTGGAGTCACTGAGTTCCCTAAGACTATTCTCAATATGCATAATTTTCTTTCCTCTTTTGCTCAGCTTGGTTACTTTTTATTACTCTGTCTTCCAGGTCATTAATTCATTCATCTGCTTCATCTAGCCTGCTACTTATTCCATTAAGTGTATTTTTAATTTCACTTATTGTATTCTTGATCTGATTGGTTCTTTTTATTTCGGTGTTATGGGTCTTACTGATGTCCTCCACTGTTTTCTGAAGTCCGGTGAGTATCTTTATGATTATTACTTAAAGTTCTTTATTAGGCATATTACTTATATCCATTCACTTTGGTCTCTTGCTGTGGTTTGGTCCTGTTCTTTCATTTGGGAGATGTTTTTCTGTCTCCTCCTTTTGTCTGACTTTGTGTGTATTTCTGTGGGTTAGGAGAGTCAACTACTTCTCTTGGTCTTAACGATAATAGCTTTATGAAGAAGAGGTCCTGGAGTGCCCTGCCGTGCATTGTATCCTGTTCCCTAGGGCCTGGCGCTTCAGGGAGCGCGTCCTATGTGTTGTGTATGCTCTGCTGTTGAGTCTCAGCCTCTTTTTGCTTCAGTCCAATTGTCTGCAGAGGCTCTATTTGCCTTTTGTGGGCAGCAAGGTGTGCGGTGTTCTGCTTGTGAAATGAGACCTGCCCCACACTGTTGCCGGAACTGAGGTCCTGCAAATGTAGGCCCGGTGGTGTGGTGTGACAGGGTTTGTGCTGATCTTCTGGGGGAAGGTAACTGGGGGGGTGCGGCTTGGTGCAAGCGAGTTAGGTAAGGAGGGTCTGTGCTGTGCTGGTTCCTGCAGGTAGTGGTTGTTTATCCTTGGGGCTGGGGGACAGGGGTGGGGAGGGAAATGGCATCTGACAGCTCCTTTGTTCCTGGACATGGGAAAACATGATCCCTGTCTCTGGGCCCACTCTGAGATAAGCCAGTCATTTTCCCTCTTGTCTGCCCTGGCATTTTCCAAACTGCTTGTTCTGTGCAGTGTCTGAGCTGGTTGTTTGTTATGCTGTCTCTTTAAGAGTCTGCTTCCTAATGCCTTCTGGGCTCTCCCTAAGCTGAGCCCCCTGAGTTTTAAAATTCCAGGCTTTAAGTACTGCTGGTATTAAGAACTCACGAAATTCAGCTCCTCTCACTTTTGAAAGCAAATATTACAGAGATTTGCCCTCTCTATTTGTGGCTCCCCAACGTGAAAGTCCATTTTCCACACTTCTCTGAATCTCTGTCTTCTTCCTGACCATGGAGGCCAAGGTCTGTTTTGCTCCCAGGCTGAGTCTTTGCTCTTCCTACTTTGTTTGATGTGGCCTCTTCCCTGCCTTTAGTTATAGAGTTTATTCTGCCGGTTTGGGTCATTTACTGGGCTACTTATGCTGATACGGGTGTTACCTAGTTGTACCCCTGGGCGAGGTGAGCTTAGGTCTTCCTATTCCACCATCTTCCCAGCTGCCTAGAATCATGTTTTTTCTAACTTTAATTTCCAGCTTTTTAAATCAGTATTCTAAAATCCACTCTCCAGTGTTAGTAGAGATTCTGTCATGAGGTAGAATTCTTTACATTTTAGATAACTGTAAATAACCTGAAAGTATATACATTTGCAAAAATGTTGGAGTATATAAGAAAAATATGTCAAAAAATGGTTTTAAATTTACCATTGTCTAAATAATAATGGGGAAAACTTTATTTTCTTTAAAAATCACATCTTTCTAAAGTGAGTGTGGGGGTTTGGCTTCCATTAAGTTATTGATTTTTTTTTTTTTTTAAAGATTTTATTCATTTTTTTGACAGAGAGAGACATAGCAAGAGCAGGAACACAAGCAGGGGGAGTGGGAGAGGGAGAAGCAGGCCTCCCGCAGAGCAGGGAGCCCGATGTGGGACTCGATCCCAGGACCCTGGGATCATGACCTGAGCTGAAGGCAGACACTTAAAGACTGAGCCACCCAGGTGCCCAAGTTATTGATATTTTTAAACGAAATGTCAAATATAATTTAGAGGCAAGCCTGACTAGATTTAGAGTTTGACAGCTTTGCTGTGTTTCCATTAGCTATTTATCCATAGGGATCAGATATTATATTTAGGGGAGAAGGACTATTAGTAGATATGTGTGGATGCATGTACATGTAATATTGGTTAATAATAATAATAACTAGTTTTATTGAGTGCTTGTTATGTGCCATGTTTCTTTTATAGTTTATCATTTTGGATGCCCTCAGTAACTGTATAGGAAAGATGCAATAATTTCTTTTTGACAGAGGGAGACGCTTAGAAATGTTTTGATAATTCATCCAAGATCATACAGCTGGGCAGAGCAGCATACTTAAAGTATTATATCCTGCTTCTATAATGTCTGAAATATGAAGTAGTCTCATTCACCTTTTGATTCTCTAAACTTCAAATATTCCAAAGATGGCACTTTGATATGATCCACCCTTGCCTGGCCTGCCTTGAAGATCAAGGTTGCACAACATTGGTGATGATATGATGCTCATGAACAGATCTGTGAAGTCAATCTTGTTTAGGAAATGCTGGGCATATACAATTTATCTTGTTACTCATAAAAATCTGAGTTATCATTATCTACATTTCATAGATGAGAAGTGGCTTCAGAGCTAATACAAAACAGAGTTTGTCACTTTCATTTCACTATAGGGAAGCATGCCTTTAAGTATTTCACTTTTTGCTCTTTAGAGCCTCTTCCTACAGTACACACACACACACACACACATTCACTCCCACTCTTAAGAATGAGCAGTGAGAATTAGGTGAAAGGAATTATGGAACTAATTGTTTCCTTTAATGATGCTTTTTAGACTTAAAAAATTGTGCTAATGGAGGATTAAATACATATAGTTTATACTGTATACTAGGTTAATCTGACAGTTAACTTCCTACTTGTTGCAACCTTTGGTAAACCATGAACTTTAATAATAGGGATGAACTGAAAGCCACTACTTCTTTAATTTAAAATTTCTGAGAATAAATATGGACCCAATTATGTAAGCAATGTTCAGTGTCAGGGTAAAGAAGTGGCCTGTAGAATATCACTCTGATATAATATGATATGATATGAGAGATATCATTCTGATATGACACATATCAGAAGTGTCAAAAAGGAGGTGGATTTTCTCTTCCTCTACGTAGTCTAATTGGAAGCTATCCCTATATTCACTTTAATTGGTAAGAACCCCTTCTCCCAGTATACTCTTTGTTCTAAAAATCTGTTTCCAGTGGTGTAACCATGGAAATCTTTACTTGGGCCATCAATGATCTTGTTGATGTTGAGAATTGTTTTCTGATCATTTTGACTATGAACAGTCAGGCTGTCATCACACCTGGTACTTGAAGATGATATTCTGGTTTTTACAATTCTGAGCTTTTAACTCAAGATACCACCACCTGTGGTGCTGTCTGGAATGCTGCCTGCAGTTTGGCTGCCACATCCCAAGAAAGCTCTAATAACACTGAAGCAAGTTTAGGGTAAATGACCAAAAATAGGAAAGAGAAGATTCTCCAAATAAGGACATACAAGAGAATCAGAACTAAGTTTGGAAGTAAAAGTGTTAAAAGGTATGATGAACTGGGATAAATTGTTGAAGTGTAGAAGTGAACAGGTAAATCGAATCCATAGAAAAGGAAGCTCCATTAGAAGGAGGTACTCTTAGAAGTGTCTAAAAAAACCAAAAAAACAAAAACAAAAACAAAAACCAAAAACAGAAGTTTGAGAGTTGAGGTTTCTGCATCAGGTAAACAGATATAGACTGAAAATATAAAAAGGTGAAATATTTTAAAGTAAAATAAAGAATATTTCTAAGAACTTCAGTCAGTTGCATTTTGGGCATATTTCTAGCTTTGGGAGGTTGACAGCATGGTGGAGAACCATGACACTGTCAGATGGAAATCTGGCCATGTTGTTCCAGTGTGGCATTGCTTCTCTACTCACCTGCCTTGTCTTTACCTTTGTTCTTCTCTATGTGGGAACATTTATTTATTTATTTATTTATTTAAAGATTTTATTTATTCATTTGAGACACAGAGATACAGAGAGAGAGAGAGCATGAGCAGTGGGAGAGGCAGAGGGAGAGGAAGAAGCAGGCTCCCCGCTGAGTCAGGAGCCCGATGTGGGACTCGATCCCAGGACCCTGGGATCATGACCTGAGCCGAAGGCAGATGCTTAACCATCTGAGCCACCCAGGCGCCCCATGTGGGAACATTTATAAGTTATCTGTAGCCTTATTTGCTATTAGCTTTTAGTAGTTCCAATAAAGGAAACCGTGACATTTTTTTATTGACTCAAAGACCAGAATTATGAAGAAAAATCTCGTGGAAATGATTAGGCAAGCTGTATTGTCAAAATTCAGTCTAGTGTATTTAATCTATGTACATATATCTGTACTTAAATCTATTGCTTTATCTGTGCTTATAATCTTTATTTTTATTTTTTTATTTTTTTAAAGATTTTATTTATTTATTTGAGACAGAGAGAATGAGATACAGAGAGCATGAGAGGGAGGAGGGTCAGAGGGAGAAGCAGACTCCCTGCCGAGCTGGGAGCCCGATGCGGGACTCGATCCCGGGACTCCAGGATCATGACCTGAGCCGAAGGCAGCCGCCTAACCAACTGAGCCACCCAGGTGCCCTGTGCTTATAATCTTTTAACCATATTGTTATGAGACCTATTTCTTTGGCTTATGAAAACAGTCTTGCTACTTTATACTAAGGCATTATGTTCTGATATAATTTTTTTTTTTTTTTTTTTTGCTTTCTTTCTTCTGCTGACTCTGGCTCACTGGATGCCTGGGGTATATGTATGCTTCAAGAGACTGCAGTTTTGGGACATTTGATATAAGAAACTGCTGCATGTGCCAGCAAGGAGCTAATGATTCAGCAGAAGAGTCATGAATGATGAAGCTAAGCTGGCCGGTTACTGTGCTTTACTTTTCCTGTTGACCTTGAGTAAGTTCAGAGTCCTGAATGGGCAATTTAGCATTTACCTGCTGAGTTCCAAGTGCCCAACTTGTTATGACCTCATGTGATACGGTAAATTTGGCAGTTTGTCTGCTCTAGTTTGGCATTTAAGGAAAATCAAACTATGATCTTGAGGAATAGAAAAGATATTAGAATTGTGGAACACATTCTAGACTTCAATACATAAAATAATGCTGATCTGATCTCATGGGAAGACCAATTTTATAGACAAGACAAATGATGTGTATGTGGAACAAAACAAATACTGAATAAAAATAAGTTCCACAGATTTAGTCAAAGCATTCTTGGTGAGTGTCAGGGAAGATAGTCACATGTTGACAATTGAGGATGAAAGCTGGGACACAGTGGAAAATTATGCTCGAATCTTATGACAGGATATTACATTTGCTTCACTTGCTCCTTATGTCTGAGACATAATTGAATGTTCTTTAATATGTCTTTCTTCCCCCAAGCAAGTATGCCCTGACCCAGTTACAGAACATTTGTGGCAATTTTAGATGAAGGGTTGAGGGAGAGGGTCATGAGTCTGAGATAGTAACAGAAAATTTAATTTACTTTGTAGATCTCCATGCCTGTTTGAAGGCTTCTGGCATAGTATTGATACAGTTTTGCTTGGCCTGAGTCTTTATTTTAGCTTGAAAAATAACATTTGTTAAAATAACAAGGTCTTTGAGCTGATCTTTGGTGAAGGATTTTATTTGAAAATAAGGATTAATCCAATTTTACTTAATTTTTAAAGTGCTCAAAAATAAACTAGAGTTATGTACTGTGTCTATTGTTCAATTAAATGCAAGTAAACAGATGTTACTAGGTTGCAACTTTGTGTGCGATCCCTTGGGAGGGGCTTTGGAAGGAAGAGAAGTAACTTCAATAAAAAAGCAAAAAAAAAAAAAAACCAACAACCGTTTAAGCTTCTGTGAAAACCATAACATTTGTCTCTCATTTGTTTTTGTAATTAACATTATTTGAAGACCGTAGTATCCATCTCTAATCTCTAAAAAACTAGATGTACATGAAATTCTAACATAGAGCCTGCAAATTATTTTGGCTTGAGAAAAATTAAACTACACATATATGTTTCCTAAAATTCACACCCCAGCCTGAGTGAGAAAGCTTCTGAATTGTGCAGAAAAGTGAATACTAGTATTCAGATTGGTTGGGGGAAGACGTTCACTGAAGTTATTTGTTTTTAGGGAGGCACAGTAGTGTGGGTGGTGTTTTTCAAACTGTAATTTTCACCTGGGAAATTTGTGATTTGTCTGGGGATTTTGTTAAAATGCAGATTCTGATTCAGTACGTCTGATATAGGACCTGAGTCTCTAGTCCTAACAAGCTCCCAGGGGAGAACAGTGCTGTTGGTCTAAGGATTCTACTTGGAATACGAAGGGTTGGCGGGGGACATCACCTACATGAATCCTAAGGTTAAATCCTAGTTCCATATACGGGATGATTTGCCTTGGGCAGCTCAACTTCTGTGAGCTCCAAATTGCTTGTAAAGTTGAACCCATAGGAAAATTGTAAATATATAACAGATAATATAGATAAGGCCAGCTTGCCTTCCTGCCTTTCTTTCCCTCCCTCCCTTCTTTCCTTCCTTTTTTTGGTATTACAACTATGGACCTTGTTGTCAATAACTGTAAATATACAAGGCTATTGAAATTAAATAAAATCTCATAGGCCATTATTATTATCATTCACTATTTTTGGTGGGGTGGGACCACTTTTAGACTGGAATTTGTTGAATTATTCCAAATATAGGAAAAAATAGAAATAAATATGAAGTAAGTTGGATGGAAACAACAGAAAGGAACACAATAATTAGAGATTCATCTAGAGCAGTTCTCAAAGTATGGCCCTGCCAAGCAGCCCAAGCCTCACCTGGGAACTTGAAAGAAATACAGATTCTCAGAACCTGCCCCAGACTTATGGCCCAGTCACCTGTGATCTAATAGGCTCTCCCCATGATTTTTTTTTTAAAGGATTTTCTATGTTTTTTGTCTCCCCAAATTTTTAAAAGTAAGCTCTACACCCAACAGGGGGCTTGAACTCACGACCCTGAGATCAAGAGTCTACTGACTGAGCCAGCCAGGTGGCCCTATCCTTATATGTGAGAACTCCGATGAAGAGGAAGAAGCTGTGTATTTGGAAGTGATCTGTGATGATGGATTTAGTGAACCATATCTGGCTCTGTGCTCTAAAGGGACCCTATTCCATTTTCTGAGCCCAGCTCCTCACATTGGTGAATGGTTCTGCTCAGAAAGTATTCAATGTGCATTACTAATGAAACAGCCAGATGTTAAATAATCAGGAGCCCAAATGAGAGGTACTGATGGGGATGAATGCAAGACAGAGAATAAAAAACAAAGAGTAATAGGAAAAATTGATGGAGTCTAGGGGCCAAGGAAAGCTGGTCTGAAGAGAATCAGGTCAGTGACATGCATCCAAATATTTAAACTCAAAATCAGCAGGCACAATATGCTTATTCCTTTATATTTTTCTTTTATATAGTAATGAGGTAGAAGTTGTTACATGGTCAAATGAAAGGTTTAAGGAAACTATCAAAATTTTCAAACTATATTGGAGTATAGAGAATGATTCAAACTAAAATATCTGTAAATCTAGGAGCCTTCAGTGCCCCCAGAGAAAAAAATAATACTTTAAAAATTGTAGATGAGCACAGTCTCTAGAAGATTCAACTATTGATGCACCTGTAAATTCAAGTCTGTGATGCCTGCGTTTTAACATCTCTCTTAAAACCTGAGTTTGTCACACACTGCTTTTACTAAGGCACCTGCTTGTATCTGTCTATCTCCACCCACAGGGCATGACATTGTAAAGAAACATTTCTCAAAATAGGAAGAGAAAACCAGCTTTGTGGAAGATGATGTAACATCTCTTGACTTCCTAACAGAATGTTTTGCATTTCAACAAGGCTTAAGAAATCAGTGACTATCACTGTATACAGGCAGTGATTTGAGATAAACTATGTAACCAAACATTTTAAAGTTTTCATACTTGGTTTGTTACTGGGTCAGGGGATAAGAGGGGAAAGGAAAGGAGGGAGGGAGGGAGGGAAGAAAAAAGAGACAGCAGTGTGTACACCATTTTATCTGTGTTCACGAAGAGTTAGAAAATGATACTGCGTGTATGTTAATTAAATGGGCATCATAAAACACCAGGACCCTGTTTGCTTGTGGCCCTTTGTGAAAGAGTTGAGTGAACATTTGTTCAGTCCATGGAGATGAGGCTCAGGTTGGGGCATGCTCACCACCATTGGCCTATTTCTAATCAATGAAAAGAAGAGAATTTGATAACGCACTGAGAGTGGTGGTGATGACCCAAAGAATCAAGCGAGGATCATGCCTTGTTCCTTCAGCTGCATTTCCTCTGTGATGTGTGCTGTTATTTTCCTTGGTGATAAGCTTTCATTTTTTTTTTAAAGGAAAGGAGGGAAGGACGAAGAAACAGAGAGCTCATTGTTCAGTCTATCCCTAAAATCCCCACTGCATCTTGCCCTGAGGATGAAGGGTATTTTTCTGGCTTCATTAAAGGGAGCCCTGTCTTACTTAGCCAACATGAATGAGAATTTCCCTATTTTTAGTGGCGAAGAGATGCTTATGATGAGCACGAGTGATGCTTTTGTGGAGGAGGGTGTCTAAAATCTTGTTTTTATACTAGAAAAACAAGTCCAGTTTACTCACATACTTTGAGTTTTGCCTCACTGCATCAATTATGTTCATTTTATGCACTATTAGACAACGAGGTCAGAATTCAGTGTCTTTTTAATATTTGTATCTTTATTTCAGGTATATTGACTCTAAATATTGGTTGAACAAGTAAATACACAAATCAATAAATTACTGTTTCTTAAAATGATATTGCAGAGTTATATTTCTGTTTTTGATAGCAATTGTGATGAACTTTGAGAAACCAAAATCAAATTATTTGGAGTAGGAATGAATATTATATTTACTGAATGAATGTGAATTAAACTGGATTTCATCTATTTTATCATTGAAGAAACAAAAGGGGTTAACTCATTTTTCTCATGGTTTTCTGTTTAGTCACAGAACTGGTATTAGAATACATTTTTGAAATACAGAAAGTTTTAAACATTTGCAAAACTAGAGGAGATAATATAATAAATTTCATGTTTCCATTAACATCTTTAAGCATTTTTCATTCATAGCCAGTATTTTATCAATACCTACCCCTACCCTCCACTGTTCCCATATTATTTTTATAGCAATCACAGAAATCCTAAAATTTTATTTGTGAACATTTCAACATTTAGCTCGAAATGATAGAGACATTATTGCACCTTATAATGTCCAGTCAGTGTTCACATTTTCTTGGTTGTCTTATACATTTTTTAGACTTCACTTGTTTGGACTGGGATTCAAATAATGTCATTACAGTGTGATTAGTTCTATCCCTTAAGTATCTTTTAATCTGTAGGTTTTTCCCCCTCCTCTCTTCCCTTTTTTCCATTTTATGAAGCTAGGCCATTTGTCCTATTTTCCTAGGTCCAGATTTTGCTGGGTGCTGAGAGTGCAATTTTCTAACCTATTTTTTTTAAAAAGAGAAACTTGTGGATTAAAGATACATCCTAGATGTTTTCATATGTATGCTTTTTTTAAAGTACAAAAAGTTGTGCCACCATATTTATTTGTGTTTGAACATAATTAGGAAGAAAAACTTCAAAAAAAATCTTAAATTTTTACCACAGGATTCCTCAAATGACCTTATTAATTTTCTAAAGTGTTTGTTTCTTGTCTTTCTCTTTGATACTTGGATTAAAACCAACTTTTAATTAATGCAGGAAAAATACAAATCAGAACTATGACAGGAACTTTCATAATGCTTAAGTGTTTCTTTACTGATTAGAGCAAATCCAAAGCAGTTATATTAATTTTTGTAATTATTCAGTTTTTCATTAGCCATTCAGAATATGAACCAGATGGACGTGAAAATCCCCAGTCATCTGAGATCTTACGTAATGAAACTGTCTGTAATACTACTAGTTGGTGATGTTTCTGGGTATAGGAGCATCATTATTTGACCTCCCCAGTTTATGTAACCCACATAGCTTCAGATTTTATCTCTGTAGGCTTGTGAGAATCCTCCTAGAGATTTATAACGGTATATTGGAGTCAGCTCATGCATTTTCGCTTTATGCCATAAAAACATGGGGACTAAAATATGTATTAAAGGAATGTGGACTGTAAACTACAGATCACACATAACTAGAAATAGTCTATCTAACTAATCTAACTAGATCTAACTGGCTAGCTCAGTTGGTTAAGTGTCCTACTGTTGATTTTAGCCCAGGTTATGATCTCAGGGTTGTGAGATGGGGCCCCACGTAGGGCTCTACACTGGGCATGGAGCCTGCTTGAGATTCTCTCCCTCTCCCCCCCCCAAAAAGAAAAAAGAAAAAGACAAAAAATGGTGGGGGTTGAATGAGTAATTATAACATCATAATTATTGGAGTTCACGGAGGCATATAGGATTATATCGTATTATATCAAATACTGTGCTTTATTCTAACCATTGAGTTTTCATGTTACAGTTCTGGACATTTCCTTCTCTTAGTCATTTGTCACTTCTCTATCCTTCAGTGTATCTGCCTATGGTAGTTATATCTTTTTCTGATTTGATGATTTTCATATACTTCCTGTGAAGGGAGAATGTGACAATATACTATTTGTGGCTAGAAATGTTTGCTTCTAACCACAGTAATTCTTTTAAAAAACTGATTAATTAAATGCTGTGACTTTAACACCATTGGTTTGACAGGTCTTCTTTCAATTCTTATCTCAGTCAAATCAACTATTGTTATTCAACAATAGTTCCTATTTTCTGGAATAAGCGAACTGCTGTCATGTACTGTAAGCATGAGCTTACTAACATAAATTTAGCCAGGTCCATTTCAATGTTAAAGGTAAAACAAAGCCAGCAAAAACATAAAAATCACAAGGTTATCCTTGTGACAAAACAATTTCAACGCCAGCCTCAAATTTCATTTATCAAAAGATAGTTACATCATAATTACATTATCTCAAGTGATTATTTTTTTACACTAAGAGTTGGAATGATATTTATTTCTAGAGTTCATGATGACCAGTTTTCTAACTGAAGCCACGTGAGTGTTGAATGTTTTTCTCCTAGCTTATAGATGAGAAAGCAAGAACACAGGAAACTATTTGTGTTGCACCTCAATTCTGACCATTTTTAGTGCTCATACTACCCCTTTTTACTAACTCGGTTTCTAAGGCAGCAGTCACTTAATTCTCTCCCCTCCTATAGCCTGTTTTTTTTAATGTCTTTTTTTTTTTTTAAGATTTTATTTATTTGACACAGAGACACACAGAGAGAGAGGGAACACAAGCAGGGGGAGTGGGAGAGGGAGAAGCAGGCTCCCCACTGAGCAAGGAGCCTGATGTGGGACTCCATCCCAGGACCCTGGGATCATGACCTGAGCCAAAGGCAGACACTTAACAACTGAGCCACCCAGGCGCCCCTCCCATAGCCTGTTTTTTTAATAAAAATAGGTTGATGTGCTTTATTACACGATAGATTTAGGCGTCCCTTTCCTTGGAAGTCTGGTATTCTTGTTGGGACTGTGGGACTTAAATTCAGCTTCTCAAACAGTTTACTTGTTAAATGTTCTCAGCAGAGTTCCCTGGATTGGCAAACTGAAATGCATTTTGGTCCGGCAACATGAGCAGAAGGAGTGTGGGGGGAGTGCTGTATAAATTTGTTTTACTCAACCTTGAAGAAATGTTAAGTGTTAATTCCCTACTTGAAGTAAAGTGCACCAAGTGTATACGCGGTGTTCCTGAGAGCTTCCTAATGAACTGAAAAACAAACAATTAGAGGTGGGAAGAAACATATTTCATCAACCCCCTGAGAAGCAATGATTTGCCTCAGCTTGTCATACATACTTGATTCTGATTAAAATAAGGCAAATGAACTAGCTTAACCTTTCTTGATAAAGAAATTACATTCAATTTTTAATAAAGTCTCTAATCTCATACAATATGTATTGTGTAGGTTGACTGTCAACATGCAGGCTAGCAAGGTACAGGAAGACAATTAAGTTGAGGAACGTGTTTAAGTGGTCATGATTGGATTGAGGATTGTTTTTAAATGACCCAGGTGACAAAGGTGACAGTATTGGATGTGATATGCCTGGCTAAAGAGGCTTTCAGAACTTGTAATTAAACTCCTCCACAAATTGCTCCACTCCTTTTCAACATTTCTTGTAGTTGGGTTAATGAAAGTCATGTTGGTGGCTGATATTTAAAAAAAAAAAAAAAAAAGAACGAAACAGATGAAGGGTAGCAAGACAAAAAGGGAGGGCTAGTTTCCAAGCCCCTTTTACTTTGCTGTTTACACTGAAGGGCTGAGTAGAAGAGGGGCAGCTGGAGGCTTTCTGTACAGCAGGGTGCTGGTGAACAAGCTAGCTTACCAGCTTATGACGTCAGCTGGCCTCTCCTGGGCATAGCAAGATTTTTGAGAAATGATCTACATAATTTTAACCCAAACCCTATTCTTCTTAACTAAGGATAGAGATGATGTTATAGTTAGGATGATGCTTTATGTTTTACTTGAAAAACTTTTTTTTTTTTGGAGATATAACATTAGTTTCAGGTGTACAACGTGATTCGATATTTGTGTATATTGCAAAATGATCACTGCAGTAAGTCTAATATCTGTCGCCACACATAGGTTACAAATTTTTTTTTTTGTGATGAGAATTTTTAAGATTTAATCTGAGCAATTTCCAAATATATGGTATTATTAACTGTTGTCACCATGCTGTACGTACATCCTCATGACTTATCGCTGGAAGTTGGTAGCTTTTGACCCTCTTCACCCCTTTGCCCATCCCCTACCCCTAGAAACTACCAATCTGTTCTCTGTTCTTTGAGTTCATGTTGTTGTTGTTGTTGTTTTTAAAGATTCCGCATGTGAGATCATAGTTTGTCTTTTTCTGTCTGACTTATTTGACTTAGTATAACACCCTTGAGGTCCATCCCTATTGTTGTAAATGGCAAGATTTCATTCTTGATGGCTGAATAATTCATTGTGTATGTATGCCACGTTTTACTTATCCATAGATGGACACCTAGTTTGCTTCTATGTCTTGGCTGCTGTAAATAATGCTGCAGGAAACATAGGGTATGTGTATCTTTTGAGTTAGTGTTATCATTTCTTTTGGATAAAAGCCAGAAGTGGTGGCTTATATTTTTTTGGGGGGGGGGAAGCAGGTTCACCGTATAATCTCATATGGTATTTTTACAAAAATTTGGAGAAGCATGATCATCCTTACTTTATTGGTGAGGTTCACAGAGATTGTTACTTGCTGAGTAACTAGAACATGAAATTAGATTTCCCAATTTTGAATCCAGAGCTATTCTACCATTTTAATGTCTGGATTTTTACCTGAATGTTACAGTGGAATTCTTGATAAAGAGCATCTTGCAGTGATCAGACATTATTACCTGCTACTAAATCTGTTGTTGGTTCTCTCAACTTGCTACAGTGTGTGCCTTTTTCTCTTTATGCTACCTTCTAATTTCATGCTAGGATTGTTTTGTGTGTGAAATCAAGTAATCAAGTAATTCCCTTTTCTTTGGGAAATTCTGGTTATAGAATTGTGGTACAGATAGTAACTCAGTGGAACAGAAAAGGGTCCAGGAACAGGCCTATATGAGTACTCATGTATGTGTAGGTGGCATTTCAATTCAGTGGAGAGAAGGTGTTTTTTTTTTCAGTAACTAGTATGGGGGTACAGTGTTTCATGTGGAAAAGCAAAGCAGGATCTTAAGTGAAATTTTCCTTTTCACTTGTTCTGTCTTAGGTCATATTTGTAACTATGTTTTTGTTTTATTTTTATAATAAAAATAGCTTACTTTTAAAAAACTGGTGACCTCATGATTTGATTTTCTTTTGTTGTGTTAATACCAGTTTATTCTGTTGTTACCATGAAAAATGAATTGGTCTAATGTTTCATGTTTTGCTCTTTATAAACCTTGCATATGTATTTTTTTTATTCTTATGTTAATCCCCATACATTACATCATTAGTTCTAGATGAAGTGTTCCATGATTCATTGTTTGTGCACAACACCCAGTGCTCCATGCAGAATGTGCCCTCCTCAATACCCACCACCAGGCTAACCCATCCTCCCACCCCCCTCCCCTCTAGAACCCTGTTTGTTTTTCAGAGTCCATCGTCTCTCATGGTTCGTCTACCCCTCCGATTTCCCCCGCTTCATTCTTCCCCTCCCGCTACCTTCTTCTTCTTCTTCTTTTTTTTTTTCTTAACATATATTGCATTATTTGTTTCAGAGGTACAGATCTGAGATTCAACAGTCCTGCACAATTCACAGCACTTACCAGAGCACATACCCTCCCCAGTGTCTATCACCCAGTCACCCCATCCCTCCCACCCCACCCCCCACTCCAACAACCCTCAGTTTGATTCCTGCGATTAAGAATTCCTCATATCAGTGAGCTCATATTATACATGTCTTTCTCTTTTTGACTTATTTCACTCAACATAATACCCTCCAGTTCCATCCACGTCGTTGCAAATGGCAAGATCTCATTCCTTTTGATGGCTGCATAATATTCCATTGTATATATATACCACATCTTCTTTATCCATTCATCTGTCGATGGACATCTTGGCTCTTTCCACAGTTTGGCTATTGTGGACATTGCTGCTATAAACATTGGGGTGCACGTACCCCTTCGGATCCCTACTTTTGTATCTTTGGGGTAAATACCCAGTAGCCTTGCATATGTATTTTTAAATGTGGACTTTTAAGTTGATAAAAAAATACCTTAAAATGCAGGTATTTTTTAAACAGGAAAGATCTATATATTTACATTAGAAAGTATTGTCATGTATTGGCAAAATAATTCCAAAGAAGCCCACATTAATTGATGTATTCTTAAAAAACATATCAAGTCCTCCCCCCCACCAAAAAGAGGATGCAAGGCAACCACTCACACAGCTCCCTGTATTTCTTCATAAAACACAAACATTCTTGAAAGTACTTATTCAGTGTTTGTCTTTTCCCCTGAATTATTAGCTCTGTGAAGAGGCCTCCATGGTGGGATCTCAGTAAGCTGGCTTACCTCAAATTATGGACAGACATAAATAACACACACACACACACACGCACGTGCACATTCAAGCCAAACTCTTGCATGCACCCCCATGTGCACGCACTCTCACAGATAAACCGTTTCAGAGTGGGATCACTTCACTGACGGCATGCTATTTCAGATGCTGGGCACAGCTTACACAACCCTCTCCCCAGCAGATGCTCAGGGAGTCCCAGTGTCCTCTCTAGGAGCCACCTGGTGAGATGCATTGCAACAGTTCTGTCTCAGCCTGGGTTGCTCATAGACTCATCTGAGGAGCTTTTACAAATGCAGCTTTTACAAATGCAGACCCTGCCCTAAGCAATGAAATCAGTCTCTAGTGATGAGGTCTTGGAATCAGGATGTTTGCAGCCTCTGGGAAATTGCTCAGGCAGAACAGGTGAGAGACCACCACCCTAGGAGCCTTCTGAGGGCGAGGGCTTTTTGGGCCCCAACTTAGGGGTCCCTTTAGGAGCGGGGGCACCTGCTTGGGGAGCATCATCACTTGGAACTGCTTCCCTTGGTGAGGGGCTAAGCCCCTGAGCTCACAGGCTGGATTCAGTGGTAGTCTCATCAGTTAGGCCTTGGGATGAAAAGAGGTTCATGAATAGATGTTCAAGTTATAATTTCTACTGGACATTCCTTCCTGATCTATAGAAAACTTACAGTTCTGTACTGATTGTGCTAGTTTGCTCGGGCTGCTGTTATAAAACACCACAGACTGGGCGGCAGCTCAAACAGGTGTGCATTGTCGCATGGTCTGGAAGCCAGCCGCCCAAGTTCAAAGTGTGAGTAGGGTTGGTTCCTCCCAAGGCTATGAAGGAGAATCTGTTCAAGTCTGCTCCCCTAGCTTCTGGGGGTTTTCTGGCCCTCTTTGGCATTCCCTGGCATATAGAGGCACCGTCCAGTCTCTGCCGTCATGTTCACATGGTGTTCTCCCAGGTCACCGGTTTATTATAAAAGATGTAACGTAGGAACAGCCCAATGGGAGACATGCAGAGGGTGAGGCATAGGGAAAGGGCTAGGAGCTTCCACACTCTCTGACTTCTCATCTTCCCCGTATCTCCATATGTTTACCAACCTGGAAGGAAGCTCCCAAGCAGGTACTTTTATTTTTTATTTATTTTATTCTATTTTATTTAAATTCAATTAATTAGCATACAGTGTATTATTAGTTTTGGGGATAGAATACAGTGATCCATCAGTTATGTATAACACCCCATGCTCATTACATTATATGCCCTCCTTAATGTCCATCACCCAGTTACCCCATCCCCCACCCCCCTCCCTTCCTGAAACCCTCAATTTTTTTCCTATGGTTAAGAGTCTCTTATGTTTTGTCTCCCTCTCTGATTTCGTCTTGTTTTATTTTTTCCTCTCTTCCCCTATGATCCTCTGTTTTGTTTCTTAAATTCCTCATATGAGTGAGATCATATGATAATTGTCTTTCTCTGATTGACTTATTTCCCAAACAGGTACTTTTAATAGGTAGTTTTAATTCCCCAATTTCCTTATGTTGCTTCTTGAGAGCTTTTGATTTTACTTTAAATTTTTATTTTATAATACTCAGCATTCTTTTATGATGCAACTCCTGTAACTTTCATTACAGGCAAAGATGATTTCTGCTCACCATTTTATTTATGGTTTCCTTATCTGAGCTGAACTTCTTACAGCCATGGCTCAGTTGTCAACGTGACACAGCTTCTACTTCATTAAAATCTGGATGCCAATGTCAGCACCTCAGAAACACTACACCTTTATCAAATAATTTGAAATGAACTTGCATAATTGAGGTTGTTATATGATCTCAGAACACAAGAATCCAAAGTGAAGGGTATGAAATATTACCTGTCTTTTTTGGTGATACATTTAAGTGGGGTGCTTTACAATACCTCCAATTAATCCTATAGATAAACAGCTACAGTTTTCTGTCGGTGAGATACATACACATATTTATTACCTAAAATACTTTTTTACATTTTAAAGAATGCTTAATAGATGCTATAAGAACATTTAGAATACAAAGTGAACTAGTAGTTTATTGTAGGATTCTGACACCCACCTGATTTTCATTAAACTGGACATTTATATTGCTTTATTTAACTACTTTCGCACTTGCTTTTCCTAATACTTCTTTCTTCCATCTAACCTGCCATCTCCATGTATCTTTTCAGTTACACAAAAGAGAAGGGAATAAACATGCTGCTGTGAAATCTTAACCTGTTTTTGTAAGACCTCTGGATGGTATGGACTTGTAGTGGAGAGTGGCTAAGAAAAGGCAGATGGTTCAAAGACTGAGGATAAGGTCGGGTCTGCTGTTACAAGTAGATGTCAGCATCATATGGACTTACTTTTCAGAGAATCATTTCACAGCAAAACTGTGGGAAAGGTGTAGAGATTTCCCCTGCCTCCCACAGCCCATATCCTTCCCCATTATCAGCATCCCTTGAAGTATACATTTGTTACAATCAACAAACCTGCTATGATACAGTACAATTACCCAAAGTCCACAGTTGACATTATGGTTCACTGTTAGTATCCGTACATTCTGTGGATTTCAACAAATGTATGATGACATGTATCCATCATTATGGTGTCAGAATTTTCACTGCCTGGTAAAAATCCTGTGTTCCCACCAGCCCTTAGCAACTGCTGATGTTTTTACTGTCTCTATAGTTTTGCCTTTTTCAGAACATCATATAGTTGGAATCATACAGTATGTAGGCTTTTCAGATTGGCTCTTTCACATAGTAATCTGTGTTTAAAATTCTTCCCTGTCTTTTCATGCCTTGATAGCTCTTTTTTTTTTTTTTTTTTTAAGCACAGAATAATATTCTATCATTTGGGTGTATCACAGTTGATTTATCCATTTTATCCATTTGTCTACATCTTGGTCATTTCCAGGTTTTGATAGTTATGAATAGCTGCTATAAACATATGTGTGCATGTTTTTACATGAACATAGTTTTCAACTCTTTTGGGTAAATATCAAGGAGCATGATTGCTGGATCACTTGATAAGAGTATATTTAGTTTTTTTTTTTTTTTTAAAGATTAATGAGAGAGAGCACACATGAGAGGGGGGAGGGCCAGAGGGAGAAGCAGACCCCCTGCCGAACAGGGAGCCCAATGCGGGACTAGATCCTGGGACTCCAGGATCATGACCCGGCCGAAGGCAATCGCTTAACCAACTGAGCCACCCAGGCGCCCATTAAAGATTTTATTTATTTGAAAGAGAGAGAGCACATGAGAGGGGGGAGGGCCAGAGGGAGAAGCAGACTCCCTGCCGAGCAGGGAGCCCGATGCGGGACTCGATCCAGGGACTCCAGGATCATGACCTGAGCCGAAGGCAGATGCTTAAACGACTGAGCCACCCAGGCACCCGAGTATGTTTAGTTTTGTAAGAAACTGCCAAACTATTTTCCAAAGTGGTTGTACTATTTTACATTCCACTCAGTAAAGCCTGAGAGTTCCTGTTGCTCCATATTCTTGCTAGCGTTTCGTGGTGGTAGTGTACAGGATTGGGGTCATTCTAATAGGTGTGTAGTAATGGCTTATTGTTGTTTTAATTTGCATTTTCCTGATGACATATGAGGTAGAATATCCTTTCGTGTGCTTATTTGTCATCTGTATATCTTTTTTGGTCTTTGGACTATTTTTTAGTCATTTTTTAAAAAATTTTTGTAAGCTTTATATATTTTGCCTATATATAAAGCTTAATGTTCCTTTATCAGATATGTCTTTTGTGAACATTTTCCCAGTTTGTGTGTTGTCTTATCTCTCAACATTGTTTTTCACAGGGCAGAATTTTTAAATTTTAATTAAGTCCAGCTTGTTCAATTATTTCTTTCATAGATTATGCTTTTGGTGTTGTCTAAAAGTCATTGCCAAGGTCTTCTAGGTATTGTTGTATGTTCTAGGAGTTTATAATTTTACATTTTACATTTAAATCTGTAATCCATTTTGTGTTAATTTCTGTGAAAGATTTAAGGTTTGTGTCTAGATTCTTCCTCTTTTTTTTTTTTTTTCAGATGGGTATTCGGTTCTCTAGATAGGTTTTCCTTTTGTTTTTGTTTTTGCTTTTTTTAAGATTTTATTTATTTGTCCAAGAAAGAGAGTATAAGCAGGGGGAGCGGCAGGCGGAGGGAGAAGCAGGCTCCCCGCTGAGCAAAGAGCCAGATGTGGGACTCGATCCCAGGACCCCAGGATCATGACCTGAGTCAAAGGCAGAGGCTCAACCGACTGAGCCACCCAGGCATCCCATTTTTTTTTTAAATTAAAAGTTATATGTTCATTTCTGAAAAACAAAAATGAAAACTCACATCTAAATCTCAACATCTGGTAAAATAATCTATTTAAACCTGCAGTATCTAAGAATTGTGCAGTTATATACAATTATATACAACTCACTATATAGAATAATGGGTATTCTGTACCTTGTGCAATAACACGTAACAGCTATGAGGTAGAATGTAAGACTAAACTTTGTAGGTTAACAGCTCTAAATATCAGTGAGGGCTTGTAATTCTATAAATAATTTTAGCAGTATAAATTGTATTTTCATAAGAATACACTGTATTTTGTCTTTTATTTTTTTTCTTACAATATCCAAGTTCAAATGATTACTTTATCTTACAAGATTCAAGATCAATTACATGTATAGCATTAGATTAATAAATATATTTTAAATTGTGTAAACATCCTTTGTAACCAGAACACTGCCTAACACAGATGTGTAGTTATTAATTTTTATTGAATAAATCGATACATCCTTATATTTGTGGTTGATGACCCATAAGTGAATCAATAAATAATTAACTACTCAACATTTTCACTGCAAAGTATTATATACTGTTAGGATACAAAAATGAAGTTTCAGGTTCATAACAAAATCAAGTAGACATGAAAAGTTTCAACAAGGAATAGTTTTTTTGATAGTAGCCAGTATAAATAGATGAATTATACATTTATTTTCTTCTGTTTTCCTCACATCCATCATTAAATTAGTTGTGATTTCTATTTATGTATAAATGAATGATTAGTTCAGATGAGCTCTTTGGTTTTAAATGATTCTAGTTGGGCTCTACTAATTATAATTCTAGACTATATATATAAATGAAAATCAATATGTACTACATGCAGGTAAGTGAAAAAAATACTTTGCCCAGGAATTCCAAAGTTTGGGTTGATCACTGAGGATTGGATGGTTGGGGGAAGTCTAGACCAGCTAATTCTTGGATGAAGAATATGTGACTTGCAGGGGGAGAAGGAATTCAAACCCTGATAGCTTAGAACAAAAACAGGCTGAAGGATTTGATCTTTTCTGCTCTTTTAACCTAGATCTCAAGCCTGGATATGACTGCTTCAGTGCTAGAAAAGATCAGTTAGTCCTATGGCAGAAAGAAGAAATTAAATGACATGTGTCCATATGTTCATGGCCCATCTGTGCCGGGTGTTTTGTTTGTTTTTAATTAGGGATTGTCTTAGTCTGTTCAGGTTGATATAACAAAGTACCATAGACTGGGTGGCTTATAAACAGTAGAAACTTAATTTTTTAAAAGATTTTACTTATTTATTTGATCGAGAGAGAGAGCGCACACACACAAGCAGGGGGAGAAGCAGAGGCAGAGGGAGAAGCAGGCTTTCCCCTGAGCAGGGAGCCCTATGCGGGGCTCAATCCTAGGACCCTGGGACCATGACCTGAGCCAACGGCAGAGGCTCAACTGACTGAGCCATCCAGGCGCCCCAATAGTAGAAACTTATTTCCCATACTTGTGGAGGCTGTAAAGTCTGAGATCAGGATGCCAACATGGATGAGTTCTGGTGAGGGCTCCCTTCCAGGTTGCAATCTGCCAACTTCTTTTCCTGTCCTCACATGGTGGAAAGAAAGTGAGCTTGCTTTCTGGCCTAGTCTTATGAGGTCGCTAATCCCATTCACTAGGGCTCCACTCTTATAATCTAATTATTTCCTCAAGTTCTTACCTCCCAATACCATCACACTGGGGTTTAGGTTTCAACATATGAATTTTGGGGGAGGAAAACATTCAGCTATTAACAGGGAGGATGAAGAGGAGGTGGTTCTCAAAGCAGTTGGATCTGGGATCCAGGGCTAAGACACTTATCTGTAGCATCCAAAAAGAGCCAATTCAAGCCAAGTGTGATGTGACCCATAAAATGTTTTAAAACCTGTTCAGTCAAAATAGTACTTTCTCTCTATTTTTTGAAGATTTTATTTATTTAAGTAATCTCTACACCTAACCTGGGGCTCAAACTCATGACCCTAAGATCAAGAGTCACATGCTCTTCCGACTGAGAAAGCCAGGCACCTGATTCTCTTTGGAGGTAGAATGTTGCATAGAGGACAGAGTATTGCATGGGAGATAGAATGGTTGGAGAAGAGCCATGAGCTTTTTTTGAGCTGTGGTCCTCATTCAGTTTCCCAACACACACAAAAAAGTATGATACAAGACCATCAGTAAAAATGGATCTTGGTGGTAGTGATTTCTAAATAGGGCAAAGGAAAGAAAGCATTCTCCCTCAGGGAAATGATTCAGACTTTGAGGGAGGAGTAGGTAGTTTGAAAAAGTCCCTTTCTGCCCAGGGGATTCTGATGCACCATCCTTTCTAATTCGTTATGAATCTTGCCTTAATTTCATCCACAGTGAAAACATGATGTAAGGAGGGTGGTGAATATAGAAGAAATAAAATGTAATTGTTATCATCCTATTGGTTGTGACCGATACTAAAACTGAGAGGAATATGTGAAAATATAAGTGATAGCCTGAGATGGAGGGAAAACAGCTAAAATGGAAAGATAAATAATAGTTCTGACTATATGTCATCTAAAAATGTACTATTCTTAATGAGAATAATAAACTGTGGAAGATGTGTTGGCATTTGTGGGTAATTGAGGTATGGATCACTGAACAAGTCAGTGCGATTTCTGTCATGTGTGACCATTGGATCAACTGGATTCTGTAAGAAATCTGACAATTCTGTGAAGTCTGGAAAAAGATGTTTCTAGATTTATTCTGTGATCCCATTGAATTCTTTAAAATATTATCAAAATTTATTTAAATGATATTTGTCTGTTTTGGTCATTAAAATATTTTATAAGGACATTTCCCACTTTTAAATTAGGGAAGTGCCAGTTGAAATCACATAAGTACCTTTAACTGGAATTCAGTAGTTTCTGCAAGTTCTCATTCTGCAATGAAGTGCTGATATTCAGATACTGTAGAACTGCCCCAGGGAAAAGTTTGTAATACTAGGAGATTTCCTGTGCTCATTTGGATTTACCCAGTGTTGTTAAATTGAATCATTGTGAAATATCAGACATTCCCTGAATGATTTCATCTTACTATAAGATTCCTCACCAGAGCATTTCAACCAATTCTTGGCTGATGTTATTACTGCAGTGATGTTTGAGAAGGGAAATGGAGCAAATTTCTTTGTGTGTATTTATGAACCTGAAAAGACAGTTCTCTGGCCAAAACAGGATGATCTTGAAACTAGAGCTTCCCATCTAGACAAGTCCCAGCATTTTAGAAATAACACAACTTACCTTGGAGACTGTTCTTAAAGTCTGCATCATGTAAGCCTCAAATATTCATGTTAATTGGTTAGTAATTACAATATGGAAAACTTTCTTTTATGAGTTTGACTTTTTTTTAAGAGAGTGGTGGAGGGGCAGAGGGAAAGGTAGAGAGAGAATCTTAAGCAGGCTTCACGCCCAGTGAGGAGCCCATCCTGGGGCTGGATTTCATGACCCTGACATCACTACCTGAGCCGAAATCAAAAGTCAGAGGCTTAACTAGCTGAGCTACCCAGGCCCCCCTTATTTTGCTTTGGCCAATTCAGAGCATACTCTGGTAACTGGCACTTTTGTGTTCTTACAGTACAATGATGAGTGATGTTTACGTAGTATCTCAAAGGTACCATAAAAATCAAGTTCTTCCGTGTCGTCAAAGGAGCATAAAACTAATCAAAATAGTTGTGTGAAACATGCTTTATTATGTTGATTTTTTATTTTGAAAATGTAAGATATTTAACTGGAATTCTCCACTTCTGAACCATATTATATAATTTACCATACTGATTTGATTTACTATATTTATATATTATTACATGTTAGTCCCAAATTGTATTACTCGTGTACATTGCTAGCAAAACAACATGCAAGGCTTTTCTTTTTGAAGAGAATAGAGGCTAATAAGACCAGCAGAGATCTCATAAGGAATTGCAAAAAAATTTATAAGATACTAAAATAATGTTACATTGCATGATTCCAGAAGTATTTATGTATGGAACTAAAAAGAATATAAATTTATGCTATTTCCATCATGATTTTTGTGTCCAACTGGATATCTCTATATAAACATCCTTTAGTCATTTCAGGAACAAGGTATAAATGTAATCAGGTTCCATTGACATTGAAGATTAGTAACCCAGAAAAAAATTCTTGTTTAAACACATTCTGTAAGAGAAATGTTAATATATCCCTCACCCAGCTACACAGCACATACTAAAATCTGCTTAGCAAAAATCAGGTGTGGTTTATTTGGCGAGGTCTGTTTTTTTGTTTTGTTTTGTTTTGTTTTTTAAACAACTGAAGGACTAGTATAAAATGCATGAATTTATAATGTGGAATGGAAACTATAGGCATTTTCTCATACAATTAAACATAATTATACACAACTATATATAAACTGTATTCAGTGAGGTTTTGTTTTTCTCCCATTTTAGGCTAAGTTCTGCTTTGGAAATAGGCAACCCTCAAATCTCAGTTGCTTCACATGCCAAAGTTGATTTAATCCTTGTCTTCCTGTCTGACAGAGCTTGGCCTTTTCTCTGCTCCATGTAATCTGCACACAAGCACCTGACCGACTGTCTGGTTATCTCTGGAAGTTGCTGGTCTGAAGGCAGAGGGGAAAAAATGGCAAACCATGAGCTTTAAGGTTTACAGTTTGGCTTAGAAATAACACACTTCTCTCCAGCAAGTATCTCACATTTCCTTTCAGAATGGCAGTGAATAATCTTCCTGTAGGGAGGGCTTCCTGGTGGGGTAAACATACAGAGAGGGGCAGCAAGTATTCTAAACAATAATATATTCTAACAAAATCCACAATAATATATTTTAATAATATATTCCAATAAACTTCTAGTTACTTCTCATTAAAGAACTGATAAAAATCCTTAGACCGGGGCACCTGGGTGGCTCAGTCGGTTAAGCGTCTGCCTTCAGCTCAGGTCATGATCCTGGGATCGAGTCCCACATCAGGCTCCTTGCTCAGTGGGGAGCCTGCTTGTCCCTCTCCCTCTGTGCCTCCCCCATGCTCATGCTCTCTCTCTCTCAAATAAATAAAATCTTAAAAAAAAAAAAATCCTTAGACCAAGTGTGGTTAAATGTGATTCAATTCATATTAATTTGTGATTTTGTTTTGTGAATCCACTGCTTTTACTGCCAAACTGTACCTTAATGGATTTTTTAAATCATTTTTTCTTATATAAAACTCTAGTATCTTTTATCTGTCGCCACTCCAAGTTATTTTATTCAGCAGTTGCTTAAGACACACTCTTAAATATTCACGGATATGGTAGAGTTCCTACCCCTCAGAAGCTCACAGTTTGGGGAAATAATTACATTGAATATTGTGATGATAATAGAGTATATATAAGTTATTCTGGTGAATATTATTGCAAAAATTGTGAAATGTGCTTTATGTAGATTTTCTCATATAATACAACAGTGCTGCCATGTAGATATCATTAGTTTTTCATAATTACAGATGAGGCTTAAGGTGGGTAAGGGACATGCCTGAGGTTAGATAGCTATGCTCAACTCAAACCAGGTCATGTGCTCTAGAGTCTAAACTCTCTTCCACCACACTCTCCTCTCAGCCCCTATTTTTATTTCTCTGAAAATGTGTTATTTTCAGTTTGTGTGATCCTAAGGTTATTTACTTTGTGTTCTGCATCTGGGTTATTGGCCATACAGATGGCTATTTTCTACCATTTTTGATAGGATAAGTACCTGTCCTCTCTGCTTTAGGTTCAAAACTGAAATGTACATCCCATTGGGCAAGACATGAGAAGTACCTGACCTTCTGTACATCTTTATTCAACTTTCCCTGTGGGAACTGTTTAGGAGTCTTTTATTATTTATCCACTCCAAAATGGATCAATTTATGTTCAATGTACTTATTCTAAAATGAAAAAAAAAAATAAAACCTTATGATGAAAATACGTTTAAGTACATATAGTAGTTTTAGATACTCTCACTTTAAATTACTAAGCCTTACTTTATGGACAGTAAATTTATCCAAAATATTTCTGTTGAATAGAGTACAATCTACTTTTTAATAAAACCGTTGTACACTTTTCTGGTGCTCTGCGTGAAGCTTTCATGCTCCCAAAAGACTGATGAAAATTGTGAAAAACTCAATTGCTTTTATGAATTCTAAAGATTTGAGGACCATAATAATTTCCTTAGTATATTTTTTAAAAGGGGAGGTAAATTTTTTCTCTAAGTAGGGAGAATAAACTTAGAGATAACTACATGGAGTCCTATAATGCCTAAATATAAGGAAAATAATCTTCTTTCTTCTTTCTTCTTCTTCTTTCTTCTTTTTAAATTAGAGCTTTTCATCAAAAAATTGAACACTTTTGGAGGTGGAGAGTTTTTTAAATCATTGCAGATGTCTGGGAGAATCCAGATACCTACTTGCAGAGATGTGATGGAAGGAAGGTAGCATTAGATAAAATGCAAAAGATACTGTAAGTCCTTGCAGACTTTGTTTTTCATCACTGAAGCAGGACTCCTCTGTCTTCTACCCATTCCATCCTAATGTAAACTTATTCCCCAGACACAAATGAGTGATGGACATTTTTTTTTTTTAGTTTTTATTTAAATTCCAGTTAACATACAGTGTAATATTAGTTTCAGGTGTACAATATAGTGATTTAATATTTTTTTTAAGATTTTATTTATTTATTTGAGAGAGAGAGAATGAGAGACAGCATGAGAGGGAGGAGGGTCAGAGGGAGAAGCAGACTCCCTGCCGAGCAGGGAGCCTGATGCGGGACTTGATCCTGGGACTCCAGGATCATGACCTGAGCCAAAGGCAGTCACTTAACCAACTGAGCCACCCAGGCGCCTGTGATTTAATATTTTTATACATCACCCCGTGCTCATCGCAACAAGTGTACTACTTAATCCCCATCACCTATTTAACCCATCCCCCCAAGACATCTCCCCCCTGGTATCCATCAATTCGTTCTCTATAGTTAAGATTCTGTTTCTTGGTTTGCCCCCTTTGTTCATTTTTTTTTTTCTTAAATTCCACATATGGGTGAAATCATGTGGTATTTGTTTTTCTCTCACTCTTGACTTATTTCTCTTATCATAATACTCTAGCTCCAACCATGTCATTGCAAATGGCAAGATTTCATTCTTTTTTATGGCTGAGTAATATTCCATTGTTTACATATATACCACTTCTTTATCCATTTATCTATGGATGGATACTTAGGCTGCTTCCATAATTTGGATATTGTAAATAATGCTGCTAGAAATACAGGGGTGCATATATCTCCTTGAATTAGTGTTTTTGTATTCTTTGGGTAAATACATAGTGATGGGATTCCTAGATAGTAGTTGGGTAGCTCTTTTTTTTAACTTTTTGAGGAACCTCCATACTGTCTTCCAAGGTGGCTGCCCCAGTGTTTATTCCCACCAACAGTGCAAGAGAGTTTCCCTTTCTTGACATCCTCATCAACACTTGTTTCTTGTGTTGTTGATTTTAGCCATTCTGACAGGTGTGAGGTGATATCTCATTGTGGTTTTGATTTGCATTTCCCTGATGATGAGTGATGTGAGTAATGTTGAGCATCTATTCATGTGTCTGTTGGCCATCTGGACGTCTTCTTTGGAGAAATGACTTTTCATGTCTTCTGCCCATTTTTAATTGGGTTATTATTTTCGGTGTTGAGTTGTATCAGTTTTTTAAAATATATTTTTTGATACCCCTTAGTGGCTATGTCATTTGCAAATATATTCTCCCATTCATTAGGTTGTCTTTTAGTATTGTCAGTTGTTTTCTTTGCTGTGCAGAATCTTTTTATTTTGATGTAGTCCCAGTATTTTATTTTTGCTCTTGTTTCCCTTGCCTCAAGAGACATATCCAGAAGGATGTAGCTACAATCAGTGTCAGAGAAGTTACTGCCTGTGCTCTCTTCTAGGATTTTTATGGTTTCCTCTCTCACATTTAGGTCTTTCATCCATTTTGAGTTTACTTTTGTGAGTGGTGTAAGAAAGTAGTCCAATTTCATTCTTTTGCATGTAGTTGTCCTGTTTTCCCAGCACCATTTGTTGAAGAGGCTGTCTTTTCCCCATTGCTCTTTTGTCGAAGATTAATTGACCTTGTAATTGTGGATTTCTGGCTTTCTATTCTTTTCTATTGATCTATGTGTCTGTTTTTGTGCCAATTGTTTTGATTACTACAGCTTTGTAATATCTGTTGATGTCTGGAATTGTGGTGCTTCCATTTTTGCTCTTGATTTTCTTTTTCAAGGTTTCTTTGGCCATTTGGGGTCTTTTGTGCTTCTGTACAAATTTTGGGATTGTTTATTATAATTCTGGGAAAAATGCTATTGGTATTTAGATTGGGATTGCATTAAGTCCATAGATTGCTGTGGGTAGTATAGACATTTAAAAAATACTTGTCCTTTCAGTCCATGAGCATGAAATGTCTTTCCATTTTTTTTGTGTCATCTTCTATTCCTTTCATCAGTGTTTTATAATTTTCAGAGTATAGGTCTTTCAACTCTTTGGTTAAGTTTATTCCTAGATACTTTATTATTTTTGGTGCAATTGTAAGTGGGATTATTTCCTTAATTTCTCTTTCTGCTGTTTCATTATTGATTTATAGAAATGCAATGGATTTCTAGACATTGATTTTGTGTACTGTGACTTTACTGAATTAATTTATCAGTTCTAGTAGTTTTTTGGTGGAGTCTTCAAAGTTTTCTATATGTAGCATGATGTCATCTGCAAATAGTGGAAGTTGTACTTCTTCCTTGCAGATTTGGATGCCTTTTATTTCTTTTTGTTGTCTGATTGCTGTGGCTAGAATTTCTAGTACTATGTTAAATGCAATTGGTGAGAGTGGATACTGTCCTTGTCTTGTTCCTGACATTAGGGGAAAAGCTCTCACTTTTTCCCTTTTGAGGATGATATTAGCTATAGGTTTTTCATAGAGGCCTTTATTATATTCAACTATCTTCCCTCTAAACCTACTGTGTTGAGGGTTTTTATCATGAATCGATGTACTTTGTCAAATGCTTTTTCTGCATCTGTTGAAATACACTGTTTTTATCCTCTCTTATTGATATAATGTATCACCTTGATTGATTTGCGAATACTGAACCACTCTTGCATCCCAAGAATAAACCCCACTTGATTATGGTGAATGATTTTTTTAATGTATTATTGCATTTGGTATGCTCATATTTTGTTGAGGACTTTTATGTCTATGTTCATCAGAGATATTGGCCTGCAGTTCTCTTTCTTCATGGTATGTTTATTTGGTTTTAGTATCAGGGTAATGATGGCCTCATAGAATGCATTGGAAATTTCCTTATGTATTTTTTGGAAATGTTTGAGAAGAATAGTATTAACTCTTCTTTAAATATTACATAGAATTCACCTGTGAAGCTGTCTGGTCCTAGACTTTGGCTTTTAGGGAGTTTTTTAATTATTCACTTTCATTGCTGGTAATCAGTCTGTTCAAATTACCTATTTCTTCTTCATTTTTGGTAGGTTATAGATTTCTGGATATGTATCCATTTTTTCTAGCTTCTCTAATTAGTTAGCATATAATTTTCCATAATACTCTGTTACAATTGTTTGTGTTCTGTGGTGTCAGTTGTTATTTATCCTCTTTCATTTGTGATTTTGACTCCTTTTTTATTTAATGAGTTTGATTAGAGGCTTATCAATTTTGATCTTTCCAAAAACCAGCTCCTATTTCAATGGATCTGTTTTTTTTTTTTTTTTCTGTTACTGATTTCTGTTTTAAGCTTTATTATTTCCTTCTTCCTGCTGGTTTTGGTTTTGTTTTTTTTCCCTAGCTCCTGCACATTTGAGGCTAGGTTGTTTATTTGAGATATTTCTGGCTTCTTCAGGTGGGCCTGTATTGCTATAACCTTCCCTCTTGGAACTGCTTTTGCTGAATCATGAAGATTTTGGACCATTGTGTTTTCATTTTCATTTTTCTCCATGTTATTTTTGATTTCTTCTTTGATTTCTTGGTTGACCCATTCATTGCTTAGTAGCATGTTATTTAACCTCCATGTATTTGTGCTCTTTCCAGATTTTTTCTTGTGGTTGGTTTCTATTTTCATAGTGTTGTCAGAAAAGATGCATGGTATAACCTTGATCTTTTTGTATTTGTTGAGACTTGTTTTGTGGCCTAATATGTGATATATTATGGAGAATGTTTCATGTGAACTTGAAAAGAATGTATTATGCTGTTTTAGGATGGAATGTTTTGAATATGTCTGTTAAATCTGTCTGGGCCAGTGTGTCAGTCAAAGTCATTGTTTCCTTATTGATTTTCTACTTGGATGATCTGTCCATTGGTGTAAGTGGGGTGTTAAAGTCCCCTACTATTATTGTATTACTATGAATTAGTTACCTTATGTTTGTTATTAACTGTTGTATGTATTTGGATGCTTCCATGTTGGGTGCATAAATATTTACAATTGTTATTTCTTTTTATTGGATTTCTCCATTATTTTTTAAATTTTTTATTATTATGTTAATCACCATACATCTTTAGTTTTTGATATAGTGTTCCATGATTCATTGTGCATAACATCCAGTGCTCCATGCAGAATGTGCCCTCCTCAATACCCATCACCAGGCTAACCCATCCTCCCACCCCCATCCCCTCTAGAACCCTCAGTTTGTTTTTCAGAGTCCATCACCTCTCATGGTTCGTCTCCCCCTCTGATTTCCCCCCCCTTCATTCTTCCCCTCCTGCTATCTTCCTTTTTTTTTTTCTTAACATATATTGCATTATTTGTTTCAGAGGTACAGATCTGTGATTCAACAGTCTTGCACAATTCACAGCGCTCACCATAGCACATACCCTGCCCAATGTCTATCACCCATCCACCCCAACTCTCCCACCCCATCCCCCACTCCAGCAACCCTCAGTTTGTTTCCTGAGATTAAGAATTCCTCATATCAGTGAGGTCATATGAAACATGTCTTTCTCTGATTGACTTATTTCACTCAGCATAACACCCTCCAGTTCCATCCACGTCGTTGTAAATGGTAAGATCTCATTCCTTTTGATGGCTGCATAATATTCCATTGTATATTTATACCACATCTTCTTTATCCATTCATCTGTCGATGGACATCTTGGCTCTTTCCACAGTTTGGCTATCGTGGACATTGCTGCTATAAACATCGGGGTGCACATACCCCTTCAGATCCCTACATTTGTATCTTGGGGTAAATACCCAGTAGTGCAATTGCTGGATCGTATAGTAGCTCTATTTTCAACTTTCTGAGGAACCTCCATATTGTTTTCCAGAGTGGTTGCACCAGCTTGCATTCCCACCAACAGTGTAGGAGGGTTCCCCTTTCTCTGCATCCCCACCAACATCTGTCGTTTCCTGACTTGTTAATTTCAGCCATTCTGACTGGTGTGAGGTGGTATCTCATTGAGGTTTTGATTTGGATTTCCTGATGCCAAGCGATGTTGAGGACTTTTTCATGTGTCTGTTGGCCATTTGGATGTCTTCTTTGTAGAAATGTCTGTTCATGTCTTCTGCCCATTTCTTGATTGGATTCTTTGTTCTTTGGGTGTTGAGTTTGATGAGTTCTTTATAGATTTTGGATACTAGCCCTTTATCTGATATGTCATTCGCAAATATCTTCTCCCATTCTGTCGGTTGTCTTTTGGTTCTGTTGACTGTTTCCTTTGCTTTGCAAAAGCTTTTTATCTTGATGAAGTCCCAATAGTTCATTTTTGCCCTTGCTTCCCTTGCCTTTGGCAATGTTTCTAGGAAGAAGTTGCTTTGGCTGAGATCAAAGAGGTTGCTGCCTGTGTTCTCCTTTAGGATTTTGATGGACTCCTCTCTCACACTGAGGTCTTTCAACCATTTGGAGTCCATTTTTGTGCGTGGTGTAAGGAAATGGTCCAGTTTCATTCTTCTGCATGTGGCTGTCCAATTTTCCCAACACCATTTGTTGAAGAGACTTCTTTCCATTGGACATTCTTTCCTGCTTTGCCAAAGATTAGTTGATCATAGAGTTGAGGGTACATTTCTGGGCTCTCTATTCTGTTCCATTGATCTATGTGTCTGTTTTGGTGCCAGTACCATACTGTCTTGATGGTGACATCTTTGTAATAGAGTTTGAAGTCCGGAATTGTGATGATGCCAGCTTTGCTTTTCTTTTTCAACATTCCTCTGGCTATTTGGGGTCTTTTCCGGTTCCATACAAATTTTAGGATTATTTGTTCCACTTCTTTGAAAAAAGTGGGTGGTATTTTGATGGGGATTGCATTGAATGTGTAGATTGCTCTAGATAGCATTGACATCTTCACAATATTTGTTCTTCCAATCCATGAGCATGGAACGTTTTTCCATTTCTTTGTGTCTTCCTCAATTTCTTTCATGAGTATTTTATAGTTTTCTGAGTACAGATCCTTTGCCTCTTTGGTTAGATTTATTCCTAGGTATCTTATGGTTTTGGGTGCAGTTGTAAATGGGATCAGCTCCTTAATTTCTCTTTCTTCTGTCTTGTTGTTGGTGTATAGGAATGCCACTGATTTCTTTGCATTGATTTTATATCCTGCCACTTTACTGAATTCCTGTATGAGTTTTAGCAGTTTTGGGATGGAGTCTTTTGGGTTTTCCACATAAAGTATCATATCATCTGCAAAAGTGAGAGTTTGACTTCTTCTTTGCTGATTTGGATGCCTTTTATTTCTTTTTGTTGTCTGATTGCTGTGGCTAGGACTTCTAATACTATGTTGAATAGCAGTGGTGATAGTGGACATCCCTGCTGCATTCCTGACCTTAGGGGGAAAGCTCTCAGTTTTTTCCCCATTCAGAATGAGGTTCGCTGTGGGTTTTTCATAGATGGCTTTTATAATATTAAGGTTTGTACCCTCTATGCCTATACTCTGAAGAGTTTTGATCAAGAAAGGATGCTGTACTTTGTCAAATGCTTTTTCTGCATCTGTTGAGAAGATCATATGATTCTTGTTCTTTCTTTGTTAATGTATTGTATCCCGTTGATTGATTTGTGGATGTTGAACCAACCTTGCAGCCCAGGAATAAATCCCACTTGGTCATGGTGAATAATCCTTATGTACTGTTGGATCCTATTGGCTAGTATTTTGGTGAGAATTTTTGCATCCATGTTCATCAGGGATATTGGTCTGTAATTCTCCTTTTTGATGGGGTCTTTCTCTGGTTTGGGGATCAAGGTAATGCTGGCCTCATAAAACGAGTTTGGAAGTTTTCCTTCCATTTCTACATTTTGGAACAGTTTCAGAATAGGTATTAATTCTTCTTTAAATGTTTGGCAGAATTGCCCTGGAAAGCCATTTGGCCCTGGGCTTTTGTTTGTTGGGAAATTTTTGATGACTGCTTCAATTTCCTTAGTGGTTATAGGTCTGTTCAGGTTTTCTATTTCTTCCTGGTTCAGGTTTGGTAGTTGATACATCTCTAGGTATGCCTCCATTTCTTCCAGGTTATCTAATTTGCTGGCATAGAGTTGCTCATAATATGTTCTTATAATTGTTTGTATTTCTTTGGTGTTGGTTGTGATCTCTACTCTTTCATTCATGATTTTGTTGATTTGGGTCATTTCTCTTTTCTTTTTGATAGGTCTGGCCAGGGGTTTATCAATCTTGTTAATTCTTTCAAAGAACCAGCTCCTAGTTTCGTTGATCTGTTCTACTGTTCTTTTGGTTTCTATTTCATTGATTTCTGCTCTGATCTTTATTACTTCTCTTCTCCTGCTGGGTTTAGGCTTTATTTGCTGTTTTTTCTCTAGCTCCTTTAGGTGTAGGGTTAGGTTGTATACTTAAGACCTTTCTTGTTTTTTGAGAAAGGCTTGTATTGCTAAATACTTTCCTCTTAGGACTACCTTTGCTGCATCCCAAAGATTTTGAAGGGTTGTGTTTTCATTTTCATTGGTTTCCATGAATTTTTTAAATTCTTCTTTAATTTCCTGGTTGACCCATTCATTCTGTAGTAGGATGCTCTTTAGCCTCCATGTATTTGAGTTCTTTCCGACTTTCCTCTTGTGATTGAGTTCTAGTTTCAAAGCATTGTGGTCTGAAAATATGCAGGGACTAATCTCAATATTTTGGTACTGGTTGAGACCTGATTTGTGACCTAGGATGTGATCTATTCTGGAGAATGTTCCATGGGCACTAGAGAAGAATGTGTATTCTGTTGCTTTGGGATGGAATGTTCTGAATATGTCTGTGAAGTCCATTTGGTCCAGTGTGTCATTTAAAGTCTTTATTTCCTTGTTGATCTTTTGCTTAGATGATCTGTCCATTTCAGGAGGGGGTTGTTAAAGTCCCTCACTATTATTGTATTATTGTCAATGTGTTTCTTTGCTTTTGTTATTAATTGCCTTATATAATTGGCTGTTCCCATGTTGGGGACATAGATATTTACAATTGTTAGATCTTCTTGTTGGATAGACCCTTTAAGTAGTATGTAGTGTCCTTCCTCATCTCTTATTACAGTCTTTGGTTTAAAATATAATTTGTCTGATCTAAGGATTGCCACCCCAGCTTTCTTTTGGTGTCTATTAGCATGTTAAATGGTTTTCCACCCCCTCACTTTCAATCTGGGGGTGTCTTTGGGTCTAAAATGAGTCTCTGGCAGACAGCATATCGATGGGTCTTGTTTTTTAATCCAATCTGATAGTCTGTGTCTTTTGTTTGGGACATTTAGCCCATTTACATTCAGGGTAACTATTGAAAGATAGGAATTTAGTGCCATTGTATTGCCTGTAAGGTGACTGTTACTGTATATTGTCTGTGTTCCTTTCTGGTCTATGTTGCTTTTAGGCTCTTTCTTTTTTTTTTTTTTTTTAAGATTTTATTTATTCATAAGAGACAGACAGAGAGAGGCAGAGGGAGAAGCAGGCTCCCCGCTGAGCAGGGAGCCCTATGCGGGACTCGATCCCAGGACCCTGGGATCATGACCTGAGCTGAAGGCAGACGCCTAACCATCTGAGCCACCCAGGCGCCCGCTTTTAGGCTCTGTTTTTGCTTAGATGACCCCTTTCAATATTTCCTGTAGGGCTGGTTTTGTGTTTGCAAATTCCTTTAGTTTTTGTTTGTCCTGGAAGCTTTTTATCTCTCCTTCTATTTTCAATGACAGCCTAGCTGGATATAGTATTCTTGGCTGCATATTTTTCTCATTTAGTGCTCTGAATATACCATGCCAGTCCTTTCTGGCCTGCCAGGTCTCTGTGGATAGGTCTGTTGACAATCTAATGTTTCTACCATTGTAGGTTACAGATCTCTTCTCCCGAGCTGCTTTCAGGATTTTCTCTTTGTCTCTGAGACTCGTAAGTTTTACTATTAGATGTCAGGGTGTTGACCTGTTTTTATTGATTTTGAGAGGGGTTCTCTGTGCCTTCTGGATTTCAATGCCCATTTCCTTCCCCAAATTAGAGAAGTTCTCTGCTATAATTTGCTCCAATATACCTTCTGCCCCCTCTCTCTTTCTTCTTCTTCTGGGATCCCAATTATTCTAATGTTATTTCATCTTATGGTATTGCTTATCTCTCGAATTCTGCCCTTGTGATCCAGTAGTTGTTTATCTGTCTTTTTCTCAACTACTTTATTTTCCATCATTTGGTCTTCTATACCACTAATTCTCTCTTCTGCATCATTTATTCTAGCAGTTAGGGCCCCCATTTTTTATTGCACCTCATTAATAGCCTTTTTGATTTTGACTTGGTTAGATTTTAGTTCTTTTATTTCTCCTGAAAGGGTTTCTCTAATAACTTCCATGCTTTTTTCAAGCCCAGCTAGTATCTTTAAAATGATGATTCTGAACTCTAGGTCCGACATCATACTAATGTCCATATTGAGTAGGTCCTTGGCAGTTGGTTCTACCTCTTGTTCTTTTTGTTGAGGTGATTTTTTTCCATCTTGTCATTTTGTCCAGAGGAGAATAGATGAATGAGAAAACAAAATGCTAACAGGGTAACAACTTCCCCAGAAAATATACTCTAAACAAATCAGAAAAGACCTGAAACTTCCAGAAAATGGCCGCTTTTCTGTTCAGAGAGTTGTTGCTATTCTTTTCCTCCACCCTCCATTGAGTTCGTAGGTGTTCAGAATGGTTTGATCCCTATCCAGCTGAATTACTGAGACCAGATGAAATCCAGGTCTCCTACTCCTCCACCATCTTGCTCTGCCCCCGGATTTCTCCATTATTATACAGTGTCCTTCTTTGTCTCTTGTTACAGTCTTTGAAGTGTATTTTCTAAGTATAATTATTGATATCCCAGCTTTCTTTTCACATACATTTTCATGATAAATGTTTTTCCATCCTCTCACTTTCAATCTGTGAGTGTCTGAAATGAGTCTCTTGCAGGCAGCATATACATGGGTCTCACTGTTTTATCCATTCTGTCACCCTTTGTTTTTTGGAGTGTTTAGTTCGTTTACATTCAAGGTAAGTTTTATTTTATTTTATTTTATTTTATTTTATTTTATTTATTTGAGAGAGAGAAAGAGCGAGCACATAAGCAGAGGGAGAGGGAGAAGCAAGCTCCCCGCTGATCAGGAAGCCCGTTATGGGGCTCAATCCCAGGACCCTGGGATCATGGCCTGAGCTGAAGGCAGACGCTTAACTGACTGAGCCACCCAGTTGCCCCAGAGTCAAGGTAATTCTTGATAGATATGTATTTATTGCCATTTTGTTATTTTTTTGGTTGTTTCTATAGATTTTCTCTAATTTCATGGTTTACTGGCTTTCTTTAGTGATATAGTTGGATTTCTTTCTCTTCATTGTTTGCATATTTATTAGTGGTTTTTGTTTGTGGTTCCATTAGGTTTGTATTATAACATCTTCAGCGTATAGCAGTCTATAGGAACTTGGTGGTTGCTTGAGTTTAAATCATGCTTTACTCCTCTCCCCCTGACATTTTAGGTATAGGTGTTATATTTTACATCGTTCTATTTTATGAATCCCTTGACTGGCTTTTACAGATACATTTATTTTTTACTGCTTTTGTATTTCCTACTTTTCTTACTCTTGCTTATGGTTTTCCTTTCCACTCAATCCCCTTTAACATTTACTGTAGGGTTTCTTTAGTGATTATGAACTCCTTTAGCTTTTGTTTTACTGAGAAATTCTCTTCTTCTATTCTGAATGATAGCCTTGCTGGATAGAGTATTCTTGGGTGCAGATTTTCTCTTTGAACTTTGAATATATGATGCCACTCTCTTCTGGCCTACAAAGTTGCTGCTAAAAAAATTTGCCAATAGCCTTATGAAGTTTCCCTTATGTGTAACTGTTTTCTCTGGTGTTTTTAAAATTCTCTCTTTATCACAACTTTTTGCCATTTTAATTAATATGTGTCTTGATGTGGATCTTTTGGTTTGATTTTGTTGGGCATTCTCTATGCCTCCTGGTTTAGATATGTTTCCTTCTCCAAACTAGGGAAATTGCCAGCTATTATTTCTTCAAATAAATATTCTGCTCCCTTTTGTCTCTCTCCTTCTTCTGAGAGCCCTATAATGCAAATGTTATTATGCTCGATGGAATTGCTGAGTTCCCTACATTTATTCTCACTTTGCATAATTTTTTTTCTTTGCTTGATTACTTTCCATTACTGTCTTCCAGGTCATTAACTCATGTCTCTGCTTTTAGTCTGTTATTTATTCCATGAAGTGTATTTTTAAATTTTTTAAAGATTTATTTATTTATTTGAGAGAGCGAGCGAGAGAGAATGCACACTCAAGTGGGGGGAGATGCAGAGGGAGAGAATCTCAAGCAGACTCCCTCCTGAGCACAGAGCCGAATGTGGGGCTCGATCTCAGGACCATGAGATCATGACCTGAGTCAAAATGAAGAGTTGGGCACTTCACAAACTAAGCCACTCAGGCACCCCTGTATTTTTAATTTTATTTACTGTGTTCTTCATCTCTAATTGTTTGTTTGTTTTTTAAACTCTGTCTTAAGGGTCTCACTGTTGTCCTTCACTCTTTTCTCAAATCCAGTATCTTTATGATCATTACATTAAATTCTCTATGGGGCATTTTAATTATATCCACTTTGCTTATGTCTTTTGCTGTGGTTTTGTCCTGTTCTTTCATTTGGAACACATTCCTCTGTCTCCTTATTTTGTCTAACTCTGTGTGTTTGTTAGGAAAGTCGTCTATGTCTCCTGCTCTTGAAAGTAATGGCCTTATGGCCTTATGAAGAAGATGTGCTATAATGCCTTACAGTACAGTGTTCCCTGTTCAAGAAAATCTGGTGCTTGAGGAGTATCTCCTGTGTGTGTTGTGTGCACCCTGCTGTTGTGTCCTGGCTAGTTTTCCCTTCAGTTCGGTCATCTGCAGAGCCTCTCTTTGCTATTGTGGGCAATGTTTGATCTCCAGTTGGGTTTGGCAGGTAGTTTTAACAAGATACACATGGATCTGCTTGTGAAATGAGACTTGCTATTGTGAACCCATCACGACTGGGGAGGTCTGTGTGGAACTGCAAACTGTGGGATGTGGGTGAGGCATACAATTTTAACAAGGTGTGCCTGGGACTTCCACAGGGCCTCCCACCTCACCAGGACCAAGGCCCCAGAAAATGCCTGGGTCAGAGATTAACAGGCCTTCTGGGGGAGGATACTCACAGCACTGGGACTAAGGAAAGGTAACTGGAAAGGGTAGATCCACAGAAGTCTGGGGGTTGTGAGGCTTGGTGTAAGCAAGTTAGGTAGTCAGTATCAGTGCTTTGCTGGCTCCCACAGGTGACTGTGTGTTTATGCTGGTGGGGGGCGGGTGTGCGCAGGTGAGGGAGATGGTACTTGCCAGCTCCTTGTTCCTGAAGAAGACTTTCAAGATCCCTGCCCCTCTGGGACAAGCTCTGAAATGAGTAAACTACTCTCCCTTTGGTATGCCCCAGGCATTTTTCAACTGCTGCTTCTAGGCTGTATCATGGAGGGTTGTTTGTTGTGCTCGCTAATGGTGGAGATTCAGCTTTCTGTTGCTCCCAGGGTTCTGCTAGAACTAAGCCTGATGATTTTAAGAATTCCAGGTTTTAAGGCCCTCTGTTTGTAAGAGCTCATGAAATCCAGCCCCTCTCACTTTCAAAGCCAAATGTTATAAGAATTTGTCTTCTGCACATGGGCTCCCTAGTATGACAGTCTGTTTCTCTTCTCTGTCCATGCCAGCGACTCCCCGTGAGCCTCCCCACCCCACCTGCAATAGCTTCCTCACACATGGCCATTGTCCACTTTGCTCCCCATGGTGTCTTTGCCCTTCCTACCCTCTTCAAGGTGGCCACTTCTCTACCTTTATTTGTGGAGTTTGTTCTGCCATTTTTGGGGTCATTTTCTGGGTTATTTATGTTGATGTGTTATCTGGTTGTATTTGTAGGATGATGTGATCTTAGGGTACTCTTATTCCACCATCCTCCCAGCCTTGTTGCAGAATTGTTTTTAAAGAATCCCAGTACAGATACTTGGAACATTTAGAAATTAGGCAATAGATTTTTGTCTGCAGTAAAACACCTGCCATGTTAATATTTTGTGGTATTTTTATAATATAGGTTCACTATTTGTGTTCTACATATGAAATGCCAATATGAAGATTTAAATATAGATTTCATGGTTAGTTTCTTCACTGAAACATCAGTATTGAGTACCTTCACACTTTGAAATATTTTGAAATAAATTTATTTTCCATGCAGTTGAGGCTTAGTAATTTAAGTGAGGATATATAGAACTATTATATGTATTTATCTTTATTTAATATAACCTAGCATTTTCAATTCCTTTTCATTGTAGAGCATACTGCACATAAATTGGTATTTTATTTGAATCTCAAAGATAGTATAAACATGCCACTTTAATTTGCTGCTTTTTGGGTTTGAATATTAGATTAGGCCTGTATTGATTGACTAGGTCTTGATGTCAACTCTGGCTTCAAATCTTTCCAAGTGATTCTTTAATATAAAAATTAGTGAAGTATTGTTTGGTTGATTGATCTTATTAGGTAAAATTATTGGACATTGTTAAATGGGAACCAGTTATATCTAAATTATAAAGATAGTTCTTTTGAATAGATTAAAACTACCTGACTCATGATACTTATTCACATAAAGATTTATTGAATGAATTAATGGATGAATGCATAAAATGATATAAACCTATTCTGTATTAATACTTTAACCTTTTTTCTTTCTTGCCATTTGCAAGTCCTTTATAGATAGCCATGTCCTTTAGATGATTGCTGCATTTTAAAAACACATTTGTTTTGGGAGCCTGGATGGCTCAGTTGGTTAGGCCTTCCACTCTTGATTTCAGCTCAGCTCATGATCTCAGAGTTGTGAGATAGAGCCTCACATTGGGCTCCACACTGGGCATGTGGAGCCTGCTTAAGATTCTCTCTTTTTTTCTCCCTCTGCCCCTCCTCCCTCAAAATATATTTGTTTTACTTTTTATTAAAATGTGTATTCCTCTGTTATGTTCCTATCTGTATACTACAGTAAAGGGTATGGGACTACTGTATTGTTTTATAGTTTATTTTGTCTTAATTTACTCACTAATCTTACATTATTTTCTGTATGCTTGATCCTTTGCTAGGAGGGGAAGATACATAAATAAGACATACTCTCAAGAAGTGAGGAAATAGAAGTGTTCACATTTAATTATAAAATGGTCTAGAGCATACATACTGTGTAAAACATAGGCACTCTAGAGAAAGGGTGACTTTATCGTAGAGGAAGTCAAAAGAAGATAAGTAGAACTTTCCCAGGAACAATGGAAGATGATAAATTCCAGGTCCAGAGGACTGAGTAAACAGAGATAATCAGAAAGGTGGGAGTGAAGGAAAGTAGAAAGAAGGAAAGTAGAAAGAATCAGCTCTAAGTTTGAAGGAGTGGGTATGGACATAAGAGACTGGAAGGGAGTGAAGAAACCCAGACTTGTAAGAGAATATTCCAGAAGGGAACTAAAAGACCAGTGTCTTTCTCTAAAAAATGGACCCTGGGGCGTTCAGGAGACTTTGCCTAGGCATAGCCTGGGAGAATGAGGTAAACATTCTGTAGGACACTGGATAGCTTCTCCACGTTGTGTCATGTTTCCATTACTTCTAACTGGTTACAAATGTTAATGAAAATTTAATCTTTTGATATACATGCATTCCAAGGAGTGCCCTCACTAGCCCTTTCCTTTTTCCCATATGGCTTGACATTGCTTTCAATCTTTGGATGAGTCCAAATTCTATTGTGCCTCTGAGTTGGCAAGAGTGTGAGAAGCCAGGGGTGGGTGTGTAGATGTGGTGGGAGAGCAACTGTTTCTCATGTTAATTTTATTTTCCTTAAGTTAGCTTTAGATCATTCCCACCACTGAGATTTCTTGCTGTGGTCTGTGGATGTCTCTGTTGACATTGCTCCCTGCTGGAAACCTAGTGCATAGTATTTGGTTTCTGCTTCGTAGCATTCATTGGTATAATGTCCCTGTTCTTCAACTGACTGCCAGCTTGGTCAAGATAAAGATCTTGTGCTTCTTGATACATAATAAAATTTCAATAAATGCTGAAAAAAGTTCATGTTATATTAATGATTACACGGATGAACGCATGAAAGAAAAGTGTCTATTATCCAGGCCCTGGAATATTAGAGAGTAGAATCTAGGTTTCTGATTCCCAGCCCACTTTTATTCTCACTCTGCTTCTGTTTTCTTTTACCTAAGTTCTTTTTCTTTTCTTTTCTTTTCTTTTCTTTTCTTTTCTTTTCTTTTTTAAAGATTTTATTTATTTGAGACAGAGAGAGAACATGGGTGGGGGGGAGCAGGGCAGAGGGAGAGCAAGAGCAAGAAGCAGGCTCCCCACTGTGCAGGGAGCCGGACATGGGGCTTGATCCCAGGACCCTGGGATCATGACCTGAGCCGAAGGCAGACGCTTAACGACTGAGCCACCCAGGGCCTCCTAACAGTTATTTCTTATGAAATTCTCTGCTTATTTATCTTTTAAAATGAGTGAAGCTAGGTATTCTTATGTGCTTAAAAAGCATGTGTATTCTGTAAACTGTTTATGTCCTTTATGCATTCTTCTTATTCTTGGCTTTTTTTTTTCCTTTTTCTCATTTTATGGCTCACTTTATATTAAGGAACATCATCTTCTGCCATAAATATTTTCCCAGTTTGTGGTTAGTGTTTTGACTTTTCTCATGGTGTTTTGCCATATGGAAGCTATCATTCACTGTTACGAACTTTATCAGTCTCTTCTTTTGTGACTTTTGGATTTTGAGGTGTGATTATGTTCAATGTTGACTCCTCAAAAGAGTAGGAAAAAATCTGTTTATCAAGTACAGTTAAGCTAATTAGTTAATTAATGCAGTAAGGGAGAACAGCAAGAGTTCTTAAAGTAATATCTCAAAATGAAGAAATTAGGGAAGAGTATTTACAGGGTTTTAGGGTCTGGGTGAATGAATATAAGGCGGGTCTTAAGAGAGGACTTGGCTGACTGGGCAAAATACATGCTAAAATTGCTTTGTATTGTGACTACTGAAATGAGGATCTTGAAATGAGCCTGTTGATATCCGTTAATCATGATAAGTAAGTTTATAATCTTACCTTTTGGTAGCTATTTCCTGGAGAAAGCAGCCAAGATATTTTTGCCTGGTCCTAATATTTAGTATAGAAAGAGTAAGTTATGTCCATTCCATATTGAACACAGAGAGAGAATTGTTAGATTCACTTCTCACTTATAAAGAAATCCACTCATTTTACCTTTTATTATTACTGTTATAATTTGTTTTTTACACTTAAGTCTTTGTTGTTAATGTAATTCATTCTGGTGGATTGTGTAGATTCTGACCTAACCAGCCTTCTTATCACAAAATAGCTACTTGATTATCTTAGTACTATTTATTGAATAATTTAATGTTACTCCAGTGATTTGAGATGCCATCTTTATTATGTATAAATATTTACACATATTTGCCTCTATTTCTGCACTGTGTCTCTTGTTTCATTAGTCTATTATTTGCCTTTGTATCACTGTTATACTGTGAATTATGGAAGCTGTGTATATTTTGAAATTTGGTGGTGATCATTGTCCTTCATTGCACCTCCTTTTCAGAAACATTTTCCTGGCTCTTCCTATTTATTTTTCCACAGGAACTGTGGAGTCAACTCTTCTTCTAAGCTGGTATTTTTAAGAAATTTTAGAATAGAATTAGAATATTTTCTAATAAAATACTCGTTTAGAAAAAAATGACTAATTTTTCACAACTTGGATTCTGTTCCTCTAAGACCATCTATACCCTTCAGAGTGTTTTGATAGTTTCCTTGTACATACTTGCATAATTTTTTAAAACGTGTAGCTTGCTGTTAGCCTTTGCATTGTAAGTGAAGGGGTTTTTCTCTAGCTATATGTATACATTCAAGTTCATGGTTGCTTTCAGTAATTAAAGCTATTATACTTTATATGTCATTTACTCTATTGAGTTCTCCCATAACATTTTTGAGCTTATTGTTTTGATTTTCAAGATGTTCAACTACATCATCAGTACTGTTAGTTTCACATCTAATTAATTTATATACACCTTTATTTTTTTAGCGACCTGAACTGACTAGTTCCTTCAGTACTATATTAAATAACAGTGGTGGTAGTGGGCATTACTTGTTTTTCACGTCTGTGGGAATGCCTCTAGATTTTCCTCATTAAAGATAAACCTGCCTTTTAGGCAGCATATCAGTGTTTCAGAATGTCAAGAATCTTTCTATTCCTCTATCAATGTCTAGTAACTTAACTAGGTTATGTCTTCTAGTAGAAAGTTTTAGGTCCATTTCCTCTGCCATGGGTCCTTTTTAATAGTGCTGGATTCAAGTCATCTTTCTTTCATGGGGCTGTTTTTCTCTCTTTTTGAGATATAATTGACATATCACATTAGTTTCAGGTGTACAACATAATCTTTTGTTGTATGAATATATTGTGAAATGATCACTGCAAAAGTCTAGTTAAGATTTACCACCACACATAGTTACAAAATTTTTCCCCTGTGATGAGAACTTCTAAGATCTACTCTAACAGCTTTCAAAAATACAATACAGTATTATTGACTATAATTAATGGGACTCTTTTTAAATTACACATGTAATTTTTTTCTGTGCCATACTTTTGGGTTTTTTTTTGAGGGTTCCAAGCATGAATATGTTGAGTCTGCTTTACATATCTTTTACATATTATCTCTGTTTTCTCCTCCTTTATTTTCTCAATTTTTCTCAGTTATGACCATCTTATGCTTCCTTTTCTTCAAGTCTTTTCATGTCAGTTCAGTTTCTTCTCCTCTTTTATTCATTGGTCTTTATGCTGAGTTCCAGCATGCAAGTTTTGCAGTCTGTTTGTAGCAATTGCTTTTTTTTTTTTTCCAATGGTAGAATTTATATTCACAGATTTCATATGCTCTGTAACACATATTTTCTCTTCATATTTCTCCACTGTAATAATTTTATTATTTTCTACAGTTTTCTTAGGGTAACTTTGTGTTGAATCGGTACCATGTTACTATATATTTCCTTTTCACAGCTTTTTGGAAGAGGCTCCTTTGGTGATGTGGGCATAGTTTTCTAATCTTTACAACCCAAACCTCCCTCCTACCCCAGTTGAGATGACAGAGAGACAAACTGCATATATTCCTGCAAAAATGGTTCTACTTTGTGTGTGTGTATGTGTGGAATGCTCCACCTCTTCTGGTCTCTTGTGAACCAGGTACATTAAAGAGCATAGCCCCCATTCTTCAAGGTAAACCTCTCATTTTCAAAAACATGTTTTTGTTGTCGCCTTTTCAAGTCTTCCATCTGTGATCCCCTGAACACTTTTCTGGGCCTCTTTACTCAGGGATTCTGCCCTGTCTGAGATGTGTCATGCTGCTCCTTCCTGTATTTTGAAGTCTGAAGTTTAAATTGATGTTGTGGAACTTTAAAAATTCTCCTTGTAACTCTGTACAGTTTCCAGAAAAAGGAAAGTTTTTGAATTATGATGGTATTATGTTTAGGTCAGAAATCTGAGTGACCTTTTACTAATTAAAGGAGGGAAACAGCTAGAAAACTGAATGCTCATTATTATAAGATGTGACCAATATAGGATGGGGTAGGATGTATTACTCATAACTAGGTTAAAAGTTACTTTGAAAAATTTTCATCTTTCACACTATTTGTATTTTGGCAGATTGTATCAAATGGCCACAAATTTCTCCCATGTCTCTATGTACACACCCTTTTGTCTAGTACTTTGACTGTCTTCCCATCAAGAGGTGGAATCTGTTTTTCCACCCCTTTGTAACTTGTTCTGGTCAATAGATTAGAGCAGAAGTGATATCATAGGAGTTCTAAGCTTAGATCTCCAAGACCTCTTAGCTTCTGCTCTTACTCCTGAGGAACTCTGTGCTGACAGAGTTCCTTAAGACAACAGGTTTAGCCTCTTTGAAGGTTTTCAAAGACATAGGAGAGTGGCCCAACTGAGCTTGAGCACCAACTGCCAGACAAGTGTTTGAAGCCATTTGAGATCATTCAGTTGCATTGGAACTACCAGGTGATTACAACTGTGTGAATGACCCTAGATGTGACCAGCAGAACATCTGCACAGTTGAGCCTAACCCAAATTGCTGACCTACAGAACTGTGAGCATATAAAATGGTGGTTGTTTTTATCCTATATTTTTTCGGGTTTTTGTTTTAGAGCAATAGAAAACTGATGTAATAGTTTAGTATATTTAGGATTTTATTATATATGGTATACATCCTCATGATATGCAAATATCTCATGTATTATACTATTTTTAAATAATAAATTATACTACATTGTAGAATACAGTCTAATGATGTGCCAAAAACAAGCCCTTTGATGGTACATAAAATTAGACTTGTTAATGTATTCAGAATTGTTTTATGAAAGATTCAGCAACATTCCAAATTATTGCTCTCATTCCAGTCCTTTGTTAGCACTATGTGGCAATACATGTAAATGTGTCAACATTTAAGAATTTATCTAATAAATTTTATATATGATTAAAAATTATTCTAAGATTATGAAGTAAATTTTATATATACTAGTTGGGATACATTTATCACTTTTTGACTTGTCTCCAGAGTTTTTCAGTCATTCCAAATAGCAAGGCCTTAAATTGATTTCTAGGCAGAATTTCTCTGAAAATATATAGAATCTATGGTGAATAAATAATCAAAGAAAAGTTTTAGTTCCAGGGCAAAGATGAGCAAGTTTTGAAAAAGAAAGCTAGCCTTCTCTCTAATAATTCTCCTTCACATAATAACTTGTATTTAAATTAGGTTGCTGCTTCTTTTGTTGAGATAAATAAGTTTTTAAAATGCCAACTGGGAGCACCTTGTAGCTCAGTCAGTTAAGCATCTGAGTCTTGATTTTGGCTCAAGTCATGATCTCAGGGTTGTGAGGCTGGGCCCCATGCTGGGTGTGGAGCCTGCTTGGGATTCTCTTTCTCCCTGTCCTCTCCCCCAACTTGTACACACACACACACACACACACACACACACACACACACACTCTCTCTCTCTCTCTCTCAAAAAAAGTCAACTTTTCATGTATAATGTATATAAAATAAACTGCATTCATTTTTAGTATAGATTTTGATGAGTTTTGATAAAGGTATACACAACGTAATAATTCAATCAAGATCTAGAACATTTTAATCACCTTGAAAGTTATACTTGTATCCCTTCCTAGTTAATATTCACCCCCAGTCCTTAGCCTTAAGCAACCACTCTTTTGTACTCAATCACAATTGATTATAGTCCCATTTAAATGGAATCATGTGGTCTTTATTCTTTGTGTCTGAATTCTTTCACTTAGCATAATATTTTAAGGATTCATTCACGTTGTTATATGTATCAGTGGTTTTTTCCTTTTTGTTGCTCAGTACATCTGTTGTATGGGTATACTACAGGTTGTTTATCCATTTACCTGTTGATGGGTATTTGAGTTGTTTCCAGTTTTTAACTATCAATACAACTTTTATGAACATTTGTGTACAAGTCTGCATTGAGATAGGTTTTCATTTCTCTTAGGTAACTATTGGAGTGTCCTGGTCAAAGGGTAAGTGCATATTTCACTTTGTGAATTACCAAGCTGTTTTCCAAAGTAGTTTTACTATTTTACATCGCCACCAGCAATGTATGAAAGTTATAGTGGCTCTATGTCCTTGCATTGTTATTTGTCTTCTAAATTTTAGCTTTTCTAGTGAGTATGTAGTGATGTCTCATTATGCTTTCACTTGAAATTCTCTGATAGTTTAGGACATTTTTTTTTAATATTCTTTTGGTCAATCTTATTTTCCAAAGTATCCATTGAAATGTTTTGCTCTTTTTTTTACTTGGTGTTTGTCTTAATGATTTGTGAGAGTTTTTAGAAATATTTTCTGGATATAAATCCTTTGATATTTATAGAATATTTTCTCCCTGTCAGTGGCTTACCTTTTATTCTCTTAGTATATGAAGAAGAGCTGAAGTTTTAGATTTTGATGAAGTCTGGTTTATTAATGTTTTTCTTTAATGGCATATGCTTTTTGTGTCACATCTAAAATATCTTTGATTATGCCCAAGGTTGCAAAATTTTTCTCTTATGTTTTCTTATCTTTTTGTAGTTTTAACTTTTACATTTAGATCTTTGGTCCATTTTAAGATTTTTTTTGTGTATTATGTGTGGTAAAGGTCAAGATGTATTTATTTTTTCCATATGGTTATGCATATGGTTCCACATGGTGCTTTGCTCCATATGGTTGTTAAAGCACTATTTGAAAGCTCTCTTTCTGCATTGAATAACTTTGTCCACTGTGCTGTAATTGAATATATTTATGGACCTATTTATGCACTCTTCATTAGAACAGGACACTTAAAAAATAAATATATTAAATACCATTTTTATTTTGCTTTTACCCCAATTACCTTTTAACACTTAATGATAATTTAAGAGATGCTGAGGAACCAATCAGCTAAGGGAATGAGAACTGGGAAGGAGGCATTGTAGAGACTGAAACATGGCAGTGGGGCAGCCTTAGTAAGAAATGAAGATGTGCAGCAACATGCATGCACTTAAGACTGGCCATTAGAAGGATACTCCATAACAAAGCTTTGTCTAGATTTAATAGATTCTTAATAAATATGTATTTTAATTAAATAGTGAATGATAGGTGAATAAATGTGGGAAGTGGAGTGGCAAATTTTCTCTCCTTATAAATTACTGGTATTTCTACTTTTTTTTTTTTAAGGCTTTCAACAGGTTTTATTCTAAGGCGCATTTTGCATAGTGTCAATAACTAGAATAAATTTAGATACCATCTGGTAGAAGTTTTACATTTTACATATTAAGAAAACATTTCAACTATGAGGGAGATAGTGTTCAAAGCACTTCATGAAGGGAAGACAGAATCTTGATCCAGATCTTTGGACTTTTTGTGCAGGTTTTCAGTTCCTTCCACTATAAAAGTTTTGTTTCAAAGGCCATAAATGGTGCTTTAAAATAAATAATTGAATCAACTTTGGTAGGCTAATTTTTTTTTTTTTAATTTCTAAGGGAAATATTTTAGAAAGAAATGTCCAGGGAGTGAGTCTATTGCTAATAGTTAAATCTAATTCTTCCACCCAAGATTAGTTTGGTTCTAAATAATGCTTAAAGACTTTGTAGGACTATATGTTGATATAATGTTTAATTGTCTAGTACCCAAATCAAGCAAGGGGTACATGCGCAATCCCAAGGAATTAAACTCTTCGTATTTTTTTTTAAAGATTTCATGTATTTATTTGAGAGAGAGAGAGCTCGAGCAAGCAAGCAGGAACAGGGGGAGGGGCAGAGGGAGAAACAGACTGCCTGCTGAGCAGGGAGGCCTGATGTGAGGCTCAATCCCAGGACCCTAAGATCATGACCTGAGCCAAAGTCAGACACTTAACTGACTGAGGCACCCAGGTGCCCCTCTTCTGTATTTTCTAGTAGAGTTACTCTGCAGAAATCAAGTATCTATGGTAGTAATGAGGTGAGAAATTGTGAATAGTTGTTTCTATCTTTTGACTGTATATAAACTGTTATATTTACTGAAAAAGAGATCCCCACTCAAGAACATGGAATTAGGACTGCTTTCTGCAAACTAAATTATATAATCAATACATCATATATCAAAATAGAGATACTCAACATTAGGGAACACAGTGGCTTTCACAGAGTTAGTTTTGAGATTAAAATAATTTGAAGGCAGTAATCTGTTTAAAGAATGAATTTGTCATTCAGGAGAGGGGCTGGTCAGTAGTGGAAGGATGCACAAAGAAAATTGGGGATTCAGACACATGCAAAGACTGAGTCAGTGGTGCTGAGAGAAAAGAATGTTCTTTTTCTTTTTCTCTTCCTCTTCCTCTTCCTCCTCCTCCTTCTTTTCCTTCTCCTCCTCCTCCTCTCTCCCTCTCTCTCTTTCTTTTGGTTAGAACATATAAGTTCTACTTGCTTAGCAAATTTCCATTCTACAATACAGTGTAATAAATATAGTCTCCATATTATACATTAGATTGTCAGAACCTATTCATCTTATAACTGAAAGTTGGTACTCTTTCCCTATTTCCCCAACCTCCCAGCTTCTGGCAGACACTTTTCTACTCCTCTGTTTCTATGAGTTATTTTTTTTCTTTTTTAGATTTTGCATATAAGTGATACCATGTGGTACTCCTATCTCTCTGGCTTATTTCACTTAGCATAATGCCCTAGAGGTTTATCTATGTTGTTGCAAACACCAGGATTTCCTTCCTTTTTAAAGGCTGAATAATATTTCATTGCATGTATATTCCACATTTTCTTTATCCATTCACCCTTTGGACACTTAGGTTGTTTCTATACCTTAGCTATTGTGAATTATGCTGCTATGAACATGAGAGTACAGATATCTTTTTGAGATGATGATTTCATTTCCTTTGGGAAGTGAGATGGCTAGAATTGAGATTGCTGTACTTTTCGTAGTTCTGTTTTTAATTTCTGGAGAAACCTCCATACTCTTTCACAGTGGCTATAACTGTTTATTTTCCCACACATGTTACATGAGGTCCCATTTTCTCCACATCCTTGCCAGCATTTGGTGTCTCTTGTCTTTTTGATAATAGATGTCCTGACAGGTATGAGGTGATACCTCGTTGTGGTTTTGTTTTGCATTTCCCTGCTAAGTGATGTTGAACACGTTTCCACGCACCTTTTGGCTCTTTAGATGTCATCTTTGGAAAAATGTTTATTTAGGTACTTTGCTTATTTTAAAATTATGTTCGTTGTGTGTGTGTGTGTGTGTGTTGCTACTGAGTTACCTGAGTTCCTTGTATATTTTGGATATTAACTCCTTATCAGATAAATCTTTGCAAATGTTTTCTCCCATTTCATGGGTTGCCCTTTCATTTTGTTGGTAGTTTCCTTTGCTGTGCAGAAGCTCTTTAGTTTGCTACAATCCCCAAATCCCAATTGTTTATTTTTGACTTTTTTTTTTCTTTTGTTTTTGTGTCAAATTGTTGTTAAATGTCAAGGAGTTTATCCCTGATGTTTTCATCTAGGAATTACTGGATTTCAGGTATTACATTCATGTCTTTAATTCATTTTGAGTTGATTTTTGTGTAAAAGATAGTGGTCCACTTTTACTCTTTTGCATGTGCCTATCCATTTTTCCCAGCACCATTTATTGAAGTGACTGTTCTTTCCCTATTTTTGGTTCCTTTATTATAAATTAAATGATCATATATGTGTTTGTTTCTAGGCCCTCTATTCACATTGATCTATGTGTCTGAATTATGCCCATGCCATATTGTTTTGATTAAAATAGCTTATAATACTGTTTGAAATCAGGAAGTGTGATAACTCCAGCTTGTCGTTTTTTCAAGATTGGTTTTAATTATTCAAGGTCTTTTGCTGTTCCATTCACATTTTAGAACTGTTTGTTATATTTCTGTGAAAAAATACCCTTGTAATTTTGATATGGATTGCATTGAATCTGTAGATCAATCTCAGTATTTAAGAATTTAAGCAATATTTATTTGTTCCATGAAAGATATTCCATGAACATGGAATATCTTTCCATTTATTTGTATCTTCTTCAGTTTCATTCATTAATGTTTTACAGTTTTCAGTGTACAAAACTTTTACCTCCTTGGTTAAATTTATTCCTAAGTATTTTTTCTCATGTTGTTGTTAAGTGGGATTATTTTTCTTAATTTCCCTTTCTGATAGCTGTTGGTGTATAGAAATGCAACTGAGTTTTTTTATGTTTTTGTATCCTACAATTTTACTGAATTCTTTTAACAGTGTTTTTTTGAAGTCTTAGGGTTTTCTATATATAATCTGTAATAGAGACAGTTTTACATCTTCCCAATATGGAAGCTTTTTATTTCTTGCCTAAGTGCTCTAAGATTTTCAATAGCATGTTGAATAAAAGTAGTGACAGTGGGAGTCCTTGTCTTGTTCCTTGTCTTAGATGAAAAGCTTTCAGCATTTCACCATTGAGTGTGATGTTAGCTGTGGACTTGTCATATAGGGCCTTTATTCTGTTGAAGTATATTCCTTCCATACCCAGTTTGTTGAGAATTTTTGTTATAAAAGGATGTTAAATTTTGTCAAATACTTTTTCTCCATCTGGTGAGATGATCATATGATTTTTATTTTTCATTTTGTTAATGTGTGGCATATCACATCAATTGATTGGTGGATACTGAACCACTCCTGTCTTCCTGGAATAAATCCCACTTTATCATGGCGTATGTATTGCATTGCTTGATGTATTCTAATGTGTTGTTGGGTTTGGTTTGCTAATAGTTTGTTGAGGATTTTTGCTTCTGTGTTCATCAGGGATATTGGCCTGTAATTTTCTTGTGGTGTCCTCATCTGGCTTTGGTCTCAGGATAATGCTGGCCTCATAAAATGAGTTTGGAAATGTTCCCTCCTCTTCTGTTGTTTTGGAAGCATTTGAGAAGGATTGGCACTTATTCTTTTTAAAATACTTGGTAGAATTAACCACTGAAACTGTCTGGTCCTGGTCCTTTTCTGTTGAGAGGTTTTTGATTAGTGATTCAGTCTCCTTTCTCATTATTGGTCTCTTCAGATTTTGTGTCTCTCCATGATTCATCTTGGTAGCTTGTTAGTCTATAGGAATTTATTCATTTATTTTAGGTTGTCCAGTTTGTTGCCACATATTATTCATCAAAGTCTCATGATTTTTTGTATTTCTGCAGTATCAAGTGTAATGTGTCCTCTTTGATGTCCAATTTTGAGTCCTCTCTCAGTCTAGGTAAACACTTGCCAGTTTTGTTTATCTTTTTAAAAAAACAGCTGTTAGTTTCATTGATCTTTTATTTTTCTGATCTTTATTTTATTTATTTCCTTTGTTATGTCTTTCCTTCTGCTAACTTTGGGCTTAGTTCTCTTCTTTCTAATTCTTTGATATGTAAAGTATGGTCATTTTGTATGAGACCTTTCTTGTTTCTTAATGTAGGTGTTTATTACTATAAACTTCCATCTTAGAATTATTTTGCTACATCCCATAAGTTTTCTTTATACTTATATCAGCTAAAGTAGACTTTAAGCTAAACACTGTAACAAGGGACCAAGATAGTCATTATGTAATGATAAAGAGGTTAATTCATCAAGAGGATGTAACAGTTGTAAATATTTATGCACTGAACATATATGAGCACCTAAATATATAAAGTAAATATTAACAGATCTGAAGGGAGAAATAGAGAGCAATACAATAATAGCAAGAGATTTCAGTACTCCACTTTTAGCAATAGATAGATCATTGAGACAGAAAATCAATAAGGAAACATTGGATTTAAACTACACATTCAAACAGACCTAACAGACATATACAAAACATTCCATGTAACAGCAGCAGAATACACATTCTGCACATGGAATGCTCTCCAGGATCATATGCTATGCCACAGAACAAATCTTAATAAATTTAAGAAGATTGAAATCATATCAAGCATCCTTATGACCATAATTATGTAAGCAGAAATTTTTAACAAGAAAACTGGAAAGTTCACAAATATGTAGAGATTAAACAGCATGCTCCAGAACAATGAATGGGTCAAAGAAGAAATCAAAAGAGAAATAAAAAAATATCATGAGATAAATGAAAATAGAAACACAACATATCAAAACTTTTGGGAGGATGTTCTGATCTATAGACATTGTGTGTCTTATTTGGGTGTCTAGTATAATGTTTTTGTGAAGAGGGTTGCTTTAGGTTGCCAGAGGCTATTTAAACATTTGATTTTTATGTTTCACTTCCCTTGCTCTGATTTGTGGATATCAGTTGATCTTCAGATGATATTTTGGTTTCCTAGAAGCACACCCACATTGACTGTGTTACTGGGCAGGGGATATTAGTTTCTGGTTCTATGAGTCATTAATAATCTAAAAGCTATTGAGTAAAGTGCCTACTTGATTTCATATCTCTACTTACAGTACATTTGGGTAGAGAGTCTGCATTCATGAATCTGATACGCAGCTGAGGAGGTGAACAATGGTGAGTCCGCGAGGGAGAAGTAGGGATGTGGTAGAAAGAAACTTTACCTTGTGGGGGATAAATCATGGCGTCATGTCAAATGTTAGCCTGGTGGCTATGGGTTTGTCTGTGAAGGGACTCTGGAAACAGTAATATTTGGGATTCAGTTTTAAATTTTCCTTATCTGTGCTATAGTTCACTTACATGATCTGCATTTCAATAGCAACTTATGTAGATATGCATTGGAGAGAAGGGAACATAACTCCATTTACCTGTGTAGCGAAATGGATTCAACTCAACTCCAGAAGAGCTAAGAATTGGTTATGAGTATAAGAAGGGGCTGAGAGGGGGTGGAGCAAGATGGCAGAGGAATAGGAGACCTGGATTTCGTCTGGTCTCAGGAATTCAGCTGGATAGGGATCAAACCATTCTGAACACCTACAAACTCAACAGGAGATCGAAGAAAATAATAGTAACAACTCTCTGAACAACTCTCTGGAAGGTAGGACGTGCGGAGAAGTGAATCCGAGGCGATATTCGGGAGGATAGATGGTGGGGGAGGGGGCCTCCATTGGCCACTTCTGGCAAGTGATAGAGATGCGGAGCACAAAATCGGAACTTTTAGAAGTAGGCTCTGCTGAGGGACGTCACTCCAGAGGCTAAGTGGGGGGTGGAACCTCGCGGGACAGTGTGGTCTCAGGACCCTCGGGGCCACGGAAAGACTGGGGGTGCCTGAGTGAGGTAGAGCTCCCAGGTATCTGAGCGGGGAAGCTGGCTGTAGAGACGGAGCCAAGGAGTGGGCTCTCAGCTTGGGGTTGCCCTAAACTGTGATCCGTGGCACAGTCGGGCCACTGCTCCTCCAGCAGACACCCAACAAGTGGCAGATCCGGGGAGACTCCCCTTCCTCCCCCAGGAGGAGAGGTGCGGGAGTGCACCGCAGGGATCTGCTGGGTTTAGAGACTCCACACAGGGTTGTGTGCCAGAGATAGAAATGATTGGTCACAGGCCGGGTGAGCACGGAGTGCGGCTGGAGACCGGGGAGACGGGAGTGACTGACTGCTTTTCTCTGGGGGTGCACTGAGGAGTGGGGCCCCGAGTTCTCGGCTCCTCCGGGGTGGAGATTGGGAGGCCACCATTTTCACTCTCATCCTTCAAAGCTGTGCGGAAAGCTTGCAGGGAACAAAAGCTCCTGAGCTCAAATTGGAGCAGATTACTTAGCCTGGACCGGCAAGGGCGGGGCAATTCCACCTCCAGCAAAGACATTTGGGAACCACAGCAACAGGCCCCACCCCAGAAGATCAGCAAGAACAGCCAGCCAAGACCAAGTTTACCGATCAATGAGAATGGCAGAACTCCACTGCTAGGGGAATACTGCACATAGAATCCATGGCTTTTTCCCCATGATTCTTTAGTCATTCAAAGTTGATTTTTTTTTAACTGTTTTTTTTTTCTTTTGAATTTTTCTTTTTCCCTTTTTCAACCAACATCTTATCCTTTTTTTAAAAAAACATTTTTATTTTTCATTTTTAGAGTCATATTCTATCCCTTCATAGTAGTTACCCTTATTTTTGGCATATATATATATATATATATATATATATATATATATATATATATAAGTTGTTCTCTCTTTAAAATTTTGAGATACAGTTTCCTCTAACAGATCAAAATATACCCTAAATCTCTAGTATATGGCTTTGTTCTAGTCTCTTGCCTGATCACATTCTCTCCCTTTTTTTTTCTTTTTTAAATCCTCTTCTTTCTTTGCTCAAACAACTTCTTATCAATTCTTTTTATAAAATCTTTTACAATTTTCTTCCTTAGAGTCATATTCCATTCCTTCATCATATCAACCCTTATTTTTGTACATATATAAGTTTTTCTTTCTTTAAAATTTTGGGAGGCATTTTCTTCTAACAGACCAAAATACACCCAAAACCTAGTGTGTGGCACTGATCTATGCACCAGCCTGATCATATTTGATCATATTCTGTTTTTTTGTTTTTGTTTTGTTCTGTTTTTGTTTGTTTTTATCTTTTTCCTTTCTTTCCCTTTCTTTTCCCCTGGCTTCAGGTCTTTTCTGATTTGTTTAGAGTATATTTTCTGGGGACTTTGTTACCCTGTTAGCATTTTGTTCTCTCATTCATCTGTCTGCCTCTGGACAAAATGAAAAGACAGAAAATATCACCTCAACAAAAAGAACAAGAGGTAGAACCGACTGCCAAGGACCTACTCAATATGGATATTAGTATGATGTCAGATCTAGAGTTCAGAATCATGACTTTAAAGACACTAGCTGGGCTTGAAAAAAGCATGGAAGTTATTAGAGAAACCCTTTCTGGAGAAATAAAAGAACTAAAATCTAACCAAGTCAAAATCAAAAAGACTATTAATGAAGTGCAATAAAAAATGGGGGCACTAACTACTAGGGTATATGAGGCAGAAGAGAGAATCAGTGATATAGAAGACCAAATGATGGAAAATAAAGAAGCTGAGGAAAAGAGAGATAAACAACTACTGGATCACGAGGGCAGAAATTTGAGAGATAAGCGATACCATAAGATGAAACAACATTAGAATAATTGGGATCCCAGAAGAAGAAGAAAGAGAGAGAGGGGCAGAAGGTATATTGGAGCAAATTATAGCAGAGAACTTCCCTAATTTGGGGAAGGAAATGGGCATTGAAATCCAGAAGGCACAGAGAACCCCTCTCAAAATCAATAAAAACAGGTCAACACCCTGACATCTAATAGTAAAACTTACGAGTCTCAGAGACAAAGAGAAAATCCTGAAAGCAGCTCGGGAGAAGAGATCTGAAACCTACAATGGTAGAAACATTAAATTGGCAACAGACCTATCCACAGAGACCTGGCAGGCCAGAAAGGACTGGCATGATAGATTCAGAGCACTAAATTAGAAAAATATGCAGCCAAGAATACTATATCCAGCTAGGCTGTCACTGAAAATAGAAGGAGAGATAAAAAGCTGCCAGGACAAACAAAAACTAAAGGAATTTGCAAACACGAAACCAGCCCTACAAGAAATCTTGAAAGGGGTCCTCTAAGCAAAGAAAGAGCCTAAAAGCAACATAGAACAGAAAGGCACACAGACAATATACAGTAACAGTCACCTTACAGGCAAAACAATGGCACTAAATTCCTATCTTTCAATAGTTACCCTGAATGTAAATGGGCTAAATGACACAGACTATCAGATTGGATTAAAAAACAAGACCCATCGATATGCTGTCTGCAAGAGACTCATTTTAGAACCAAAGACACCCCCAGATTGAAAGTGAGGGGGTGGAAAACCATTTACCATGCTAATGGACACCAAAACAAAGCTGGGGTGGCAATCCTTGGATCAGACAAATTAGATTTTAAACCAAAGACTGTAATAAGAGATGAGGAAGGACACTACATACTACTTAAAGGGTCTATCCAACAAGAAGATCTAACAATTGTAAATATCTATGCCCCTAACATGGGAGCAGCCAATGATATAAGGCAATTAATAACAAAAGCAAAGAAACACATTGACAACAATACAATAATATTGGGGGACTTTAACACCACCCTTACTGAAATGGACAGATCATCTAAGCAAAAGATCAACAAGGAAATAAAGACTTTAAATGACACACTGGACCAAATGGACTTCACAGACATATTCAGAACATTCCATCCCAAAGCAACAGAATACACATTCTTCTCTGGTGCCCATGGAACATTCTCCAGAATAGATCACATCCTAGGTCACAAATCAGGTCTTAACCAGTACCAAAAGATTGGGATTGTTCCCTGCATATTTTCAGACCACAATGCTTTGAAACTAGAACTCAATCACAAGAGGAAAGTCGGAAAGAACTCAAATACATGGAGGCTAAAAAGCATCCTACTAAAGAATGAATGGGTCAACCAGGAAATTAAAGAAGAATTAAAAAAATTCATGGAAACCAATGAAAATGAAAACACAAATGTTCAAAATCTTTGGGATGCAGCAAAGGCAGTCCTAAGAGGAAAGTATTTAGCAATACAAGCCTTTCTCAAAAAACAAGAAAGGTCTTAAGTATACAACCTAACCCTACACCTAAAGGAGCTAGAGAAAAAACAGCAAATAAAGCCTAAACCCAGCAGGAGAAGAGAAGTAATAAAGATCAGAGGAGAAATCAATGAAATAGAAACCAAAAGAACAGTAGAACAGATCAACGAAACTAGGAGCTGGTTCTTTGGAAAAATTAACAAGATTGATAAACCCCTGGCCAGACTTACCAAAAAGAAAAGAGAAATGACCCAAATCAACAAAATCATGAATGAAAGAGTAGAGATCACAACCAACACCAAAGAAATACAAACAATTATAAGAACATATTATGAGCAACTCTATGCCAGCAAATTAGATAACCTGGAAGAAATGGACGCATTCCTAGAGATGTATCAACTACCAAACCTGAACCAGGAAGAAATAGAAAACCTGAACAGACCTATAACCACTAAGGAAATTGAAGCAGTCATCAAAAATCTCCCAAAAACAAAAGCCTAGGCCAGACGGCATCCCAGGGGAATTCTACCAAACAGCAGGGATGTCCACTATCACCACTGCTATTCAACGTAGTATTAGAAGTCTAGCCACAGCAATCAGACAACAAAAAGAAATAAAAGGCATCCAAATCAGCAAAGAAGAAGTCAAACTCTCACTGTTTGCAGATGATATGATACTTTATGTGGAAAACCCCAAAGACTCCACCCCAAAACTGCTAGAACTCATACAGGAATTCAGTAAAGTGGCAGGATATAAAATCAATGCACAGAAGTCAGTGGCATTCCTATACACCAACAACAAGACAGAAGAAAGAGAAATTAAGGAGTCGATCCCATTTACAACTGCACCCAAAACCATAAGATACCTAGGGATAAATCTAACCAAAGAGGCAAAGAATCTGTACTCAGAAAACTATAAAATACTCATGAAAGAAATTGAGGAAGACACAAAGAAATGGAAAAATGTTCCATGCTTATGGATTGGAAGAACAAATATTGTGAAGATGTCAATGCTACCTAGAGCAATCTACACATTCAATGCAATCCCCATCAAAATACCATCCACTTTTTTCAAAGAAGTGGAACAAATAATCCTAAAATTTGTATGGAACCAGAAAAGACCCCGAATAGCCAGAGGAATGTTGAAAAAGAAAAGCAAAGCTGGCATCATCACAATTCTGGACTTCCAGCTCTATTACAAAGCTGTCATCATCAAGACAGTATGGTACTGGCACAAAAACAGACACATAGATTAATGGAACAGAATAGAGAGCCCAGAAATGGACCCTCAACTCTATGATCAACTAATCTTTGATAAAGCCAGAAAGAATGACCAATGGAAAGAAGTCTCTTCAACAAGGGTGTTGGGAAAATTGGACAGCCACATGCAGAAGAATGAAAATGGACCATTTCCTTACACCACGCACAAAAATAGACTCCAAATGGTTGAAAGACCTAAATGTGAGACAGAAGTCCATCAAAATCCTAAAGGAGAACACAGGCAGCAACCTCTCCGACCTCAGCCGCAGCAACTTCTTCCAAGAAACATCGCCAAAGGCAAGGGAAGCAAGGGCAAAAATGAACTATTGGGACTTCATCAAGCTAGAAAGCTTTTGCACAGCAAAAGAAACAGTCAACAAAACCAAAAGACAACCGACAGAATGGGAGAAGATATTTGCGAATGACATATCAGATAAAGGGCTAGTATCCAAAATCTATAAAGAACTTATCAAACTGAACACCCAAAGAACAAAGAATCCAATCAAGAAATGGGCAGAAGACATGAACAGACCTTTTTCCAAAGAAGACATCCAAATGGTCAACAGACACATGAAAAAGTGCTCAACATCGCTCGGCATCAGGGAAATCCAAATCAAAACCTCAATGAGATACCACCTCACACCAGTCAGAATGGCTAAAATTAACAAGTCAGGAAAGGACAGATGTTGCCAGGGATGTGGAGAAACGGGAACCCTCCTACACTTTTGGTGGGAATGCAAGCTGGTACAACCACTCTGGAAAACAGTATGGAGGTTCCTCAAAAAGTTGAAAATAGAGCTACCCTATGACCCAGCAATTGCACTACTGGGTATTTACCCCAAAGATACAAATGTAGGGATCCGAAGGGGTACGTGCACCCCGAGGTTTATAGCAACAATGTCCACAATAGCCAAATTGTGGAAAGAGCCAAGATGTCCTTCGACAGATGAATGGATAAAGAAGATGTGTATATATACAATGGAATATTATGCAGCCATCAAAAGGAATGAGATCTTGCCATTTGGAATGACGTGGATGGAACTGTAGGGTGTTACACTGAGTGAAATAAGTCAATCAGAGAAAGACATGTATCATATGACCTCACTGATATGAGGAATTCTTAATCTCAGGAAATAAACTGAGGGTTGTTGGAGTGGGGGGTGGGGTGGGAGGGATGGGGTGGCTGAGTGATAGACATTGGGGAGGGTATGTGCTATGGTGAGCGCTGTGAATTTTGCAAGACTGTTGAATCACAGATCTGTACCTCTGAAACAAATAATGCAATATATGTTAAAAAAAAAAAATAAAAGATAGCGGGAGGGGAAGAATGAAGGGGGGGAAATCGGAGGGGAAGATGAACCATGAGAGACGGTGGACTCTGAGAAACAAACTGAGGCTTCTAGAGTGGATGGGGGTGGGAGGATGGGTTAGCCTGGTGATGGGTATTAGAGATGGCACGTTCTGCATGGAGCACTGGGTGTTATCCACAAACAATGAATCATGGAACAGTACATCAAAAACTAATGATGTCATGTATGGTGATTAACATAACAATAAAAAATTAAAAAAAGGGGGGGGGCTGAGAGAGAAGCCTGGAGCTCCTATCTGCAATAGCCCCAAATCATTACATATAGATTTGCCAAGTAACAAAGCAAAAGAGTGAGTGTCCTTTCCTCCTCAATAAAATTGTTCAACACAAAGAAGTATTGGATGTATTGTTTTCATTATTTCTATTTGTGCAATGATTTTCTTTTAAGAACTAAGTTGAATTGGTAGTCACATGGAATTATTTTTAAAATCTCAGGTAGCATTATATTCTTTAAAAATGCAGTTGCTTGTAAGAGAAACATGCTTATAAGGTTAGGATAGAAGCACAGATGACTTGTTTTTCTCAAGGGTGTTATTAGATGTGTGGAAAAAAATATTAAAGTTGTCAGCTGACATTGATGATAGTCCTTTATCACCACCCTGGCTCAAATGGATATGTTTTAAACTTAGATTTTGGAACAAGAAAGACATAGCTATGAAAAATGATATCATCATTTTCAACAGGATAATCTCTAGTGACTTTCAATAATGATAGAATCTGACAAAGTATTTCCATTTAAATGCACTTTTTGTGAAGTAATACAGTGTGGAGATTCACTATCATTCTTCTGCTAAGCAGGATTGAAGTTTCTGGTGAGCGCTTCCCATGGACTGAGTTAGGTTACATGTTTGTAGTCAAATGAGATATATTCTTAGGTAAAAAAAAACAAAAACAAAAACATATGTCTCATTCTGTTTGCTCACTGCAGATGAAATCGGGCACTTTACTATGCCCTTAATAATGTATAGAGAATACCGTGTCATGGATTGTGAGAGGGTGTTTGGTAAATTAATGAAAGCATAAGCTTTAGCACTACTTTTGTGAAAATTAAATGCGGAATTCAGTAGAGTGTGTCTGAACTGAACGGAGCATTAAATTAAATTTGTATTCCTTCATTTTGGTTTAAGAAAATAAAGGAATTATTGGTGGAGCATAGAATGTGGATTATTCATAGAACTGGAGCAAATTATTAGTTTTAGATGGAAGACTTATTTGTATTTAAAAGAATGCTTGGATATTTAATGTAAGCCATAATTTGTGAGCTTAAACATACAGCAAGAGGAAAAAAATATGTTAAGCCTGAAAAGTTGGAAATTGATTTTGTTTTTATTGTTTATTTTGAGGAGGGAAAGTTTACAAAAAATTAGAATTAGAAAACAGATTCTATATGGAAAATAGAGATTACTGATTGGGGAAGAGACTTAAGGGGAAAACTGGGTCTCATATAAAAACTCTCAATTCCTGCTGCTGCTGCTGAAGGATTTGTTGTAGACTGGCCTTCATGCCACGAAACATCTAGAAAACTGAAGAAAATATAGGACACATCTGTTTGATATATAGAACAGCTGGTGTATGATTCTGATCCCTAAGAGAAGGGAAACAAGCATGATGAGCTCTCCTCACCATGGCTTTCTAACTAAAGGAAATGTCTGGATTGCAGTGCGGGGAGGTATAGCCAAACACCCTGGCATTCTTGCCGAATTGAGGACATAGAGCTAGTAGTTCAGGGAGGTCAAGGTAGGTGGAATTTGTGGGGTAGAGTGTTAGAGAATTTTGATTTACATAGCTCCAAAAGCCAGCAAAGTGGACCTGTCAAGTGTTTGTGTAGGAGGAAATTCCACAAGGCCAAGCAAAGAACAGTTGTGAGGAAGCCATCACTTATACCTGCCAGGAAGATATCAGCATTCCTACTAGTCAGAGTCAAGAGACCTTTTAAAATACCACAGGCCTTTGATAGAGGAATCTATAAAGTTCTCACACCTTAGTAGTACAGTCTAACACCTTTTGCTAGAGAGGTTATTCTAGAACCACACTAACACCGCTTAAAACACAAGTCTTGAAGAGATTAAACTGATTTGCAAGAAACTTAGTGTCACAAACTCTGAATTTTTGAGTGAAATTTTACCCTACTTGTATGTTAACCTGTCAGCCTGCCATACTTTCATAGAAGCTAGTAGGAGACACAATACTACTGGATTTGAGACAAGGGATAGTTTATTATTTGTAGCAATAATAGTAACTAGAATATAAGTATTTTTGTGTTGGTTTCCTGAGTCTCAGTTCCCACAGGCAATGCAGAGAATTGTCTGTAAAGTGGGTCATGGTACAGGAGAGGAATCTAGATCTTAAGGAATCAGAATCTTTTATAATGGGAAATAAGCATGCCTCTTCTTGGCTTCACAGGGAGACATTATCTTTATTTATAGTGGACACTGAGGATACCTGACATTTGTTCCAGAAGGAGACAATTTCTCTATATTCAAAGGTTGGTTGCTATTAAAACATCATTGAAAAGAGAGAACAAAACAAGGGGCAGTTTGTCCTCGCTCATGACATTTGCAGAAATGTGAGAACCTGTGGAGAATTGTCCCAACAATATTCACCATCATTTTTATACCATCTTGCCTTCCAGTAAATTTTCACTTGAGTAAGCAACTCTGTTGGCCACTCTGATTTACGTAGCTGACAGAGTCTGGAACCAAATTCAGTCTATTTATCTCATGGAATATTTAATTAATATCAATAGGACTTAAAACAACAGAATATGGCCAACCTGCTGTTTTGACCTCAGTTATGGCCCCAACCAGCTTAAACAAATTCTCATAAACCATTAGAATCCACTTTAGAAAGCAGTTTTGAGCAGCCTATAGCTCTAAGAAGATACCAAAAGTTATACTGAAAAATATTTGGAATTGGATGATAATGAAAACAAAATATAAAAAAGTCCGGAATGCAGTTAAAGCAGTGTTTGGACAGATTTATAGCTTAAATGCTTATGTTAGAAAATAAGATCTAAAGTCAGTGATTTAACCATCTGTTTTAAAAGTTGAAAGGGCAAATTAAACTCAAAATATGTAGAATAAGGGGAAAAAGGGATATCAACAAAATAAAAAACAGTAAAGAAAAAGCAGCAACACTAAAAGCTGGTTCTTGAAAAGATAATTAAAATTGATAAAACTGTAGCCAAACTGTTAAAAAAAAGGAGAAAGGACACAAATTATGAATATCAGGGGTGAAAGAAGGGATAGTCCCAGAGATCATAGAGAAATTATGTGGAGAATAAGAGTATTATGAGCACCTATATTGCCAGTAAAATAGGTCAGATGAAACGGACAAACTCTTGAAACAGAAAAATAACCAAGCTGATACACGAAGAAGTAGAAAAGCTTAACAAATTTATTTTCTCACAGTTCTGGAAGCTGGAAGTCTGAGATCAAGGTATAGGTACATTTAATTTCTTCCAAAGCCTTTATCCATGGCTTGTAGATGGATGTCTTCTTTCTTTCTGTCTTCACATGATCTTTATTCTGTGTGTACCTGCCCTAATTTCCCTTTTATATAAGGTTGCCAGTCACATTAGATGAAGTCTAATGATCTCATTTTAATTAAATTACCTCTTTAAAGACACTGTATTCAAACACTGTCAAATTCTGAGGTACTGGTAGTTGGAGCTTCAACATTAATTTTGGGGGGATACAGATCAGCTTATAACACCCTATATATTAAATCAACTTTGTAAACAAAAATGTTCCCTCAAAAAGCCTAGATCCTGATGGTTTCACTCATGAACTTTATTACACATTAAAGAAATAATACCAATCCTACACAAACATTTGGGAAAAAACAGAGGAAGAGAGAATGTGTAACATCTTGTTTTATGAGGCCATCATAACTCCAACCCAAAGACATTAAAGATAGAGGAGATACAAATACTCTTTTAAAAATGGCAAATTGAATCCAGCAATATATAAACATAATACATTATGACCAATAATTATAATTATTCCAGTAATACAAGTTTGGTTATACATTTGAAAATCGATGTAACTCACCTTATTAATAGAAAAAAAGGAAAAAAAAAAAAACCTGTACAGTCATAGTAATCTTTCCAAAAGAAAAAGAAAAAAAAAAATTAGGTACCAATTCATGATTAAAAAAAAAATTCTTTAACCTCAGAGTAGAAGGGAACTTCTTCATACTGATAAAGATAATCTACAGTCATCCTAAGCTAACATCATACTGAATGGTGAAAATTCGAATTCTTTTCCTGCAAGTACAAAAATGTTTGCTTTCATTCCTATGTAGTAGTATACAGAAAGTACTGACCAGTGTAATAAAGCAAGCAATAGACATAAAGGCACACAGATTTTAAGAGAATTTGCAGACAACATGATCATGTGCATAGAAAAATCTGTCATCTTTAAAAAGGCAATTATCACAAATAAATGAATTTTTTAAAAAGATTTTATTTATTCATGAGAGACAGAGAGAGAGGTAGAGGGAGAAGCAGGCTCCCAAGGAGCAAGGAGCCTGATGTGGAACTAGATCCCAGGACTCTGGGATCATGACCTGAGCCAAAGGCAGATGCTTAACCATCTGAGCCATCAGGTGCCCACAAATAAGTTAATTTTTTTTAACAAGATTGGAAAATCTTAGGTCAATATAAAAAAAAAAAATCACTTCTATATACTAACAGCAAATAAACACTGAAAAAAACCTTGAGAGTAAATTCATGAAATACATAAGAATAAATTTAACAAAATACACAAATGACATTTATACTGAAAACTATAAAATGCTGCCAAGAGAAATTAACAAAGACCTAAATAACTGGAGAAACATGCTATGTTCATGCTTGTAAGAGTCAATATTGCTGAAATATTAATTGCACCAAAATTTGTATAATCAATGAAATCTTTATAGACTTTAATTTTGTTGAACTTGACAAGTGAATTCTAAAATCCAAGAGGAAATTAAAAGGACCTTTATGTAGCTGCTAAAATGATTTTGGAAAAAAATCGAAGATTTATACTACATAATTTTAAGACGTACTATAAAGCTACGGTAATAAAGACAATGTAATTTTGGCACAAGGGTGTATATATATCCCAATAAAACATGTTAGAACCCAGAAATAGACCTACACATATATCAGTTAAGATATTGCAAAGCTCATAAGGGAGTTAGGATTGTCTTTATTATAAATGGTACCTGAACAACTGGGTATCTTAGAAATAAATAAACCTTGAATTTACCACATACCATACACAAAAAAGAACCATGGATTTTAACATAAAAGCTAAACTTACACAATTCTTAAGAAAACAAAGGAGATCATTTTCATAAACTTGAAGTGGGCGACATTTTTTTAGATAGGAAAACAAAATCAAAACCATAAGAAACTAATTGACAAATTGAACTTGATCAAAGTAAAAAATATCTGTTCAAGTGACATTAAGAAAGTGAAAAGGTAAGGCACAAACTGGGAGAAAATATTTGTAACATTTTATTTGGCTTAGGATTTATATCCAAAATATATTAACTTCTAAGCTCAATAATAAAAAAAGTGAAAGATTTGGACTATTTCCCAAAGATGACGTAAAGATGGCCAGAAAGCATATGCTAAGCTGCCAAATATCCCAGTTTTCAGGAAGATGCAAATTAAAATCACAGTGATATATTACCGCTGGCTACAAGACTACTGATGAGAATGTGGAGCAACTGGAATACACATACATTAAGGTGAGAATGTAAAATGGCACACTGCAATTCTACATTCCTGAAAGGAATAAAAACAAATGTCTACACAGATCCATGTTTCTGAATATTCATAGCCCTCTGAATATTCATAACTTCAGAAACTGGACACAACCTAAGTGTTCATAAGTAAGTAACTAAACATATAATGGAATACTACTTAGAAGTAAAAACAAATGAGCTATAGATACACATATTGACATGGAGGAGCCTCAAAACATTTGTGCTAGTGTAGGAAGCCAGATCAAAAGATTACATCCTGTGACATTTACATAAAATTCTGAAAGAGGGAAAACCATCTATGGTGACAAATGTTTGCCTGGAGTCAGTGTTGGGGATATGAGACTAATGGCAAAAGAGCCCTAGAGGACTTTTTCAGGTAATAGAATCGTTCTTTGTTGTGATGGTCATTATAGTTATACATATAGATCCACAGACACTTTTCAAGAACACATTCTATACTTAAAATTGGTGCATTTAATTGTATATAAATTATCAATGAAGTTGATTTTAAAAAACTATGGAAGAGTAAAATATTCTTGGTGTTAGGAAAACAATTGACTTACCTTGATTTATTCAAAATATTATTTAGAGTTGGCCAAGATTTTCTTTGGTTAAGGAAATGTGAGCATAGGTCGCATGTGTCATTTCTTGTTGGAGGATTAAAACACATTAGGTGCTTCCCGGTGCTCTCTTTTTCCTCTTGTATCATAACCAGTAGTATTTGGAATGGTGGTTTCTTCATTGGCCTGGATTTCTGAGTGACTCGGAGGAGCAGAAGCTTCCTGTTGATGTAGGATGGATATATATAGTAAAACTTTGTTTTTAAACTACTAAGATTTTTTTTTTGTTTTGTTTTTGTTTTAGATTAAAAATAACCTACTTGGATGGACACAAAGATTTTTCCTTTCTTAGATGTGCCTGGCCTAATCATAGTTTTACTATGTATTTGAGCCCATAACTTCCTTTAGGGGGTATAATCTATTTATGTAGTCTTGGCCATGATTTCTCAGATGTGCCCTCTTGGTGTCTTTGTTTCATGACTATGCCCCATAATTCTTACAGTCATTGTGATGGAGAAGGATATGTGAGAGAAAATGGCCGAGTCAGCCAAATGTATCTATCTTCATAACCATCATGTCCGTCTGATGGTCAGCTGGTGTAATCGTATTTGTATAAACCAATTCTCAGTGTCAATTATATGAGTTCTTAAAGTGGAAACTTTTATAATATTTCATAAGTGGATAGAGTCAGACAGAATTTTGGCTACCTAGAAATCGTTCTGGGATATTATATATTTTTTGAAAAGCTAGGTTTCCTGAGATATAATTTATATATGGTAAAAGCCATGCTTTTTTGAAGTTTTTATTTAAATTCCATATAGTGAGTCAACAAAAATCCACTCTTTAGGTTTATAGTTTTTACAAAAGATATGGTCTTATAGTGACCACCACAATTGAGATACAGATTATATACGTCCCACATTTCCCTTGTGTCTTATTCATCAGTCTCCTCTCCTCACCTCTAACCCCTAGGAACCTATGTTCTGATTTCTGTCCCCATATTTTTGCATTTTAAAGGATGTCATATAGAGTCATATAACATTATGGTCATTTGTGTTTGACTTCTACTTGCCATGATGCTTTTGAGTTGTATGCTTGTTGTTATATATATATATTGTTAGTACTGTCCTTTTGTATTCCAGAATATTGTTCTATTGTATAGATATACCACTGTTTATCCTTTCTGTAATTCATGGACAGAAGTTTTAAATTGCCTATTTAAGATTTTAAGGAACATTTATCTTTTAGTTATTCATATTATTCAGCATTATTCATTATTTGGGATGATGTCAGATCCAGAATAAGGAAAATACAGTAGATTCAAAATGGATAGGAATTTGATATAAGAAAATTTGCAGTATTTACAACAGAATGATATAAATTCTATATTCTAATTCCAGAGGCCAAGAGTTACTGACTTTTTAAATGTTAAATCATGGTAAACACTGGTTAAGTGGATGGATTCCCAGGTCAGATTTCTTCAGTTGACATCCCAGTTGTGGCACTTACTCATCACTGAACCTTATTTTGGTTGATTAAACCTCTTTCCTTCATGCCTAAATTAGACATAATGTCTCTACACTGTAGTGTGGTCTTACCAGCATCACAGTGGTGCTACAGTGGATTGAATGAACTAACACTTAGAAAGAAATTAGAACAATGCTTCTATTAGCTATTATTTTCCTTCTCTTACATTCCTGCAACTACACATTTCAAACCAGCACCATTCCTCTCAAGCCTGCTTCCTCAGCACTTTGTACCATTGCTTGAAGCTATTTTTCATCAGCAGTCAACTGATCAGTAAAGAGTAGTCTCAGTCATTGCTAATTTGTTTGCCTGTAGAATACTGCTGATGGGTTCTATCTGGATGGATGTGGAGGTATTTATACTCTTTGAAAGATCAGTGTTTTGTATATTCTAAATTAGAGACTAACTTACTAGATATTCTATACACACACAAAATAGTTTCAGCTCTGATATGTAAATCCGTTTTTCAGTCTATTTTATTTGAAAAGTAAGCAAGTTTTCGGTAAGGTTGTACACTGGAGAGCAGTTTTACTTTCTTTAACATATGGGGGCAAACTGCCAGGAATGATAGATTTTTACTATATTAACTTTTACTCAGTCTTTGATTCTGGGGAGAGGGATTGTTATAGGCTAACTTTAGGTGGCTCAACATAAACTCTTGACAATCGATGTTCATATAGAACATGAATCATAATACCTACTGGAGAGTCAGGCTGTGCCTTTGGTCTCTTCATCAGCTAGTGATTTCCAGTGACATAAAAGAGGGATATTTTCTCTCTTTACCTCAAGAACAGTTTTCCTTAGTAAGTCAATACTATTTTTTTTAATGAATTAGGCACTGTTGTAGTGAACAGAAAGAGATAGGTTCTCTTATACCTGACAGGATTAAGGACGACACTTGGAATTATGACTGAGGCTCAAAGAAAGAAAATCAGGGAAAACACACCTGTATTCAGTGCACTTAGGCTTCTTGTAAACTAGAGGAAAAAAAAATTATTTCTAGCTCAGAGGGCTTCCCTAAAAACCTATTTAAACACTGGTTAATGAACAAGGTTCTTGTGGAAGTTCACTTCCAAGACATCTGATCATTCTAATAAGATTTGATTTCTTTTTTTTTTAGTCAAAGAAACTGATATGAAATAGAGATGCTTTTATCATTACAAAGAAGGCTTCCAGGCTTTTTTTTTTTAAGATTACAATGACATGTAATGAAACTTGTAATTGCCTTATAAAATGGTGTCTTTCTGGCTCACTTCAGAGGTTGCTTTATCATTAAAAGGGGACACAGTTCTTTTAGTGTTACAACAATAAAGCCTTTTCTTACCTTCTAATTCCCAGAATGAACTGGTCATTTCCTCTTTCAAAACTATTAACTGGGCTTAAATTTTGGATGCTAGTGCCTGAACCAACTTAGTCTTAGGTTCCCCAAAAGATATATAAAATCTTTCTCAAAAATTCTTTTGGACCTGTGTGATTGACACTTCCTTCTTTTGAGAGCCAGCGTATGACTGACTTCACATTATATCCTGTATATTTGATTTTCTCTATTTTATGGTCCTTTTTGTTTGAAATAAAGGATCAAGCAACTGAGTTCAGAAAAGGCTTCATGATTGATTTGGGGTACTGGTGGTTATAAGCGGGGAGACTTCTCTTAATCCTGTTGAAGTGAGAATTGGATCTACATGGAGGAAAGTAGTCTCAAAGGACCCAGTTACTATTTTTAAAATATGAAAATTAGGTATGTAACTTTGTGAAAAATTAAAAAGTATTTTACCCTTGGAATAATTGGGAACTCTTGCTCACCCTAAACTGTCTTGGCATGTAGTTACCTTGTAAGGCTTAATTTTACAGGACTAAGGATAAACATGTACTAAAAATTCTTAGATTGAAAACCTAAAATTCTTCCAGAATTGTTTCTATATTGCAATATAATTAATACTCTGAATATGAATCTATAGAGTTTGTGTTAATTAAGTTCCTAAAAAAAATCACTTTCATTTCAAATATTCACAGAACCAGGCCTGTGGTACTTTTCTCTCTTGGCTCTGCCAAGGCTCCTGAATCTTCTCTAGGGCTAGACCTTTGAGAAGAGGCTCTTTAACTGGGTCAAGTCCTTGTAAAATAAGGTGATTAAATTGTGTGCCTAGGGTCACAATGCATTTAAATGTTTGTTGCCTTTCTAGAATAGCCACTTGATTACTCCAAAACTTCACTACTTATCTTACAAGTCAAAGTAGTAGTATGAAATATGTTAAATAAAACCTGTTAAAATCCATTCAAAATAATATAATTAATAGAACATATCTGGTATAAGAAGCCATTAAACTGTTTATTGGTTTATTTCCAACTGAGTATCATTAATTTCTCAAATAATTCTAAATTTATCACTAGTTAATCCCTCCTGTTATGTCAGGCTTCCCAGAATGAATTTGGAAGTTTTACTTCTCTTTTTTTGAATAGTTTGAGAAGCATAGGTACTAACTCTCTTTAAATATTTAGTAGAATTCACCTGTGAAGCCTTCTGGCCCTGGACTTTAGTTTGTTGGAAATTTTTTGATTATTTATTCAATCTCCCTACTGGTAATTGGTCTGTTTAAATTTTCTGTTTATTTCTGCTTTAGTGTTGGTAGGTCATATGTTTCTAAGAATTTATCCATTTATCCATTCCTTGTATGTTGTCTAATTTGTTGGCATATAGGTTTTCATAATTTTTTTTCTAACTGTTTGTATTTCTGTGGTCTTGATTATTTCTCCTCATTTGTGCATTTGAGTCTGCTCTCTCTCTCTCTTTCTCTCTTTTTATGAGTCTGGCTAGAGGCTTATCAGTTTTGTTGATCTTTCCAAAGAACCAGTTCCTGGTTTCATTGCTCTGTTATATATATTATTAATTTTCTATAGCCTTTATTTCTGCTCTAGTCTTTATTATTTCCTTCCTTCTGGTGGTTTTGGGTTTTGTTTGTAGTTATTTTTCTAGCTCCTTTAGGTGTAAGGTTAGGTTGTTTTTTTGAGATTTTTCTTGCTTCTTGAGGTAGGTCTGTATTGCTATACACTTCCCTCTTAGAACAGCTTTTGCTGCATCCCAAAGATTTTGAACTATTTTTTTCATTTTTGTTTCCATGTACTTTTTGAATTCATCTTTGATTTCTTGGTTGACCTGTCCATTGTTTAGTTGCATATTATTTAACATCCATGTATTTGTGCTCTTTCCAAATTTTTTCTTGTGGTTGACTTCTAGGTTCATAGCATTGTGATCAGAAAAGAGGTATGGTATGAATTCAATCTTTTTGAATTTGTTGACTTGTTTTGTGGCCTCATATGTGATGCATTCTGGAGAATGTTCTGTGTGTACTTGAAACAAATGTGTATTCCTCTTTTATGATGGAATGTTCTGAATACGCCTGTTAAATCCATTTGGTTCAGTGTGTCATTCAAAGCCACTGTTTCCTTGTTGACTTTCTGTTTGGATGATTCATCCATTGATATAAGTGGGTGTTAAAGTCCCCTACTATTATTGTATTACTATGGATTAGTTACTTTATGTTTGTTATTAATGGTTGTATTTGGGTGCCCCATGTTGGGTGTATAAATATTTATGTTGTTATATCTTCTTGTCTGATTTTCCCCTTTATCATTATATAATGTCCTTCTTTGTCTCTTGTTACAGACTTTGTTTTAAAGTCTATTTTGTCCAATATAAGTATTGCTACTCCAGCTTTCTTTTCACATCCATTGCATGATAAATGTTTCTCCATCCCCTCACTTTTTTTTTTTTTTAAAGATTTTATTTATTTGAGAGAGCGAGAGGGAGAGCACTGTGCGGGTGGAGGGGCAGAGGGAGAAGGAGAAGCAGACTGTCCACTGAGCAGAGAGTCCAACATGGGGCTGGATCCCAGGACCCTGAGATCATGAGCTGAGTGGAAGGAGAATGCTTAACCAACTGAGCCACCCAGGCACCCCTGTACCCTCTCACTTTTAATCTGCAGGTGTTTTTATGTCTCAAATGAATCTCTTCTAGGCAGCATATAGATGGGTCTTTTTTTTTTTTTAATCCATTCCGTCACCCTATGTCTTTTGATTGGAGCATTTAATCCATTTACACTCAGAATAATTATTGATATGTATTTATTGCCATTTTGTTACTTGTTTTGTGGTTGTTTTTGTAGTTTTTCTCTGATTCTTTCTTTCATGGTTTGCTGGTTTTCTTTAGTGATATACTTGGATTCTTTTCTCTTTATTATTTGTATATCTATTGGTGATTTTTGATTTGTAGTTACCAGCAAGTTTGTATATAACATCTTCTGCATATAGCAGTTTATGTTAAGTTGATAGTCACATTGTAACCCATTCTTTATGCCTTTATCCCTCCAAGTTTTAGGTATATGGTATCTAGGACACTAGTTTTAATAGAATAATTTATTACAATAGTTACTGCAAATGTGATCTAGATCAGATTTCTTTTTTAGGGTCCTGGTATACAAATTACATTTATCATATGATAACAATCTGGCTGTATTATCTCAATTTAGAAATTGCTTTAACACATCAGTAGACACAATGTCTATTATTTGCTATTAGGGTTTAAAATAAATACTAAAAATGATAGTTAAGTATTTTAGGGAGCATCATTACATCTTAAATTAATTTATGGAAAATAGTGACACATCAGATCACCATTTTCAGATACTTTTATTTTCCCCCAAGAAAACTCTCTTGGAAGGCTTAATAGGAAGTAGCAATGTTGTATAAGCTAGGTATTCTATGAATTCTTCATAGATTGATTTTTTTTAAAGATTTTATTTGTCAGAGAGCGAGAACACAAGCAAGCACAAGCAGGGGGGAGCAACAGGCAGAGGGAGAAGCAAGCTCCCCCTTGAGCAAGAAGCCCGATGCGGAGCTCTATCCCAGGACCCTGGGACCATGACCTGAGCTGAAGGCAGGTGCTTAACGACTGAGCCACCCAGGTGTCCCTATAGATTGATTTTTATAGCTGAGTAAGAAATTTGGTTGTTCTTCTCAAACTTTAAAGCTAAAATTAATCTCTAAATAGTGATCTGTATATTAAAATTTGTGCAGTATTTTTTTCCTAGGATTACCTCTGCAGATAATCCCTAAGTTTAACATTGAAGTTATAACAACCTAATTTCAAGTATGTATTCTCTAGTTTCTTTAGTCCTCATACAGCAATATTACTCCTATTCTTGAATTTAAATGACAAATAGTAACTAAATAAATTTAGTTCATAGCAAGTTGTGTAAGGATTATCATGTTCTGATTTTAAGTTACCTGCTCTACTTCATTTCTTACCTCTCTAGTTATTCTGAAATATTTGTCTTGTTGGTAGAAACCATTGATTTTTAAAAAATATTATTGTCATTTGTCTGAAATGTGGCTCCTGCAGCAATTGCCCACAAAGCCCTTCCCATCTTCCCACAATTGTTTGTCTAAATAACTTCTGCATACTCTTACTAGGGTCTGTACTGCATCCAGGACATTATAACTCTTTACCCTTCTCCTTGGTCTGGATCAAGTGTATGTGCTGCCATGATTAAAGTGATCATATAAGTTGTTAGCTGAGACACTTTGAGAGACAAAGGAGGTGCTAATTGGATGAGGTACTGGAAATGGGCATAAAAGAGATTTTCTAGGTAAGCTGGGATATGGTCAGGCTATAGTGTTATTCTGGGAGAGCATTATAAGTATTTTTATGTTTTCCAGTATCCTGCTAGCTTTCTATGGGTAGTGATTATGTCTTTTAATTTTGGGCTGTATTACCTGGCATTTTATAAATGCTTATGGAAATGAAATAAAAATGAATGAATGAATATAAATAAGAAAAAGAAGGGGCTGCAATAGAATCTAAGGCTCTCTTTTAAATTATAAAGGGACCCAACAGTCATGCCGGGACTTGGCACTCACATCTTCTGTTGCAGGTAGCAAAACTGCCTGCATTCCCCAGCTATTTTACCCCTGTATTCAGCCTGTGTTCTTCAGGCTACTTCTGGCCAGTGGGGATGTTGATGTAGGCTCTTTCCAGAAATAGAATTTTTATATTTATTCATTCATTCCTTTAACAGACAACTTTGGTTTGGGGACTCTCCAAAGACCTGGAAAAACTTTCTTGGCACTGGTCTGCAGTCAGATTCTTCCCTACCCAGTTTCCCTTCACAGGGGTCAGATCTCTGTCATAGTTTGATGGTGATCTGTTCCATCTTTCTGTTTTGTTTTCTCTTTTTAATCCACAGTTGGCATTTCTCCCAATGAAGTTCTTGTAAATTGTTTTAGGTTAAATAATACCCTTTGAAGATGTCTACGTCCCTGTCCTTAGAACCTATGAATAGGTTACTTGACATGGCAAAAGAGACTTGGCAAATGTGGTTACATTAAGGATTTGGGGAATGGGAGATTGTCCTGAATATCTGGGTGGATCTGCAGAATTACAGTGTCCTTATGAGAGGGAAGCCGAAGGGTCAGAGAGAGAAAAGGCAGTATGACCACAGAAGTAGAAGGAACGATGCGATGATGGCAGCAGAGGTTAGAGTAATGTAGCCAGGAGCCAAGGAGCTCAAGCAGCCTGCAGAAACTGAAAAAGGCAAGGAATGGATTCTCCTGTGGAACATCCAGAAGGACCACAGCTTTTTTCTTTTAGCCAGAAAGATCTGTTTCAGACTTTTGACCTGCAGAATTACCGTAAATTTGTGTCGTTGCGGCCCCTACATTTGCAGTGATCTGTTAGAGCAGCAACACATGCATCTATTTGCATTTCGGCATCTTCTTGGAGGAGCTAGACTAATGAAACTCTGAGTGCCTAGTGTTTCTGTATCAGATGAAAAAAATACATACAAATCATGGTTTATGAGATTGTTCATAAAATTATTTCATTGTGTTGTCACTTTCGAAAGTCTTTAATTTTTTAAATAAATAGAAGTTCCCTGATGGAATAAAGTTCTGGAAGGAAGAGACTCTCTGACTTCAAATGACAGCTTAAATAATTTGGAAATATTATATGTAATATCTGTTATTGAGGGAAGAGGTTTCAGACACCTATACATTGATAAAATATTAAGAAATCATTCTGAATAATGAATGATGCCAGTTGGAGGAAACAATAGTTTAAATCTTGGTCATGGAATATATCGTAGGGTTTTGTCTGTATTTATTAGACCGAAAAGCCTAACTGAGTTCTATGAAGGCTTCTATTGTTTTGAAATGTACAGGGACAAAGAGAATATGAGACAGTGTCTGCCAACCATTTAGCCTACATGTCTGCAGCGTGCACAGTGCAGCATTGAGCCTATCCTACAATGCTGTTATTGTTCAAGTTGGTGCTTTTACTCCATTTGGTCACTTATGCAATATTGAAAACATTGTATTCTCACAACAATCTTTATTATTAGCCAAATCTAAGATAAGTAAGTCTGTTGATTTTTCAGGTTTCCTTAGAGACTTAAGAATCAAACTTTCCATTAAATCTGAAGTAAAGCCTACAAAACATGTTATCTTCATAGCTTTCTTCTTTATTGGAACTTGGCATATCTTGGCTTGTTATCTGCTGTGCTTGGGTTACATGTATTCCGTTGCATTCTGTGGTGTGTCCCTATTACTCTGAGAGTCTGAATTGAATTAACTAATCATTAATGGCTCATATTGTCTGAGAAATTGGAATTTAAACTGATGGGAATTAGTAAGAATAGTCTTTAAGAAAAAGAAACAAACTCCAGGAAAACTAGTATTCACTGTTGTGTTCAGGCCTTTTGTGAAGTCTTTCAGTTCAATTTCCCATAAAACATAATGCTAATGAGGCAAAGTTCAATTTCCCAAATAGCATTTTGACATTCCTATAACTTCCTATTGGCTGATCACAGTATAAGTATGATGTGGCACCTACATATTCTCTATCACAAGAGGAATGGTGAGAATGGTACAATGGACAGATTGATTCAGATCCACCCTATTATATATTAACTCATTAATTTATTTGCCTATTCAGTATTTACATTTATTTATTTATTTATTTAAATTTTATTTTGTTAATCACCATACATTACATCATTAGTTTTTGATGTAGTGTTCCATGATTCATTGTTTGCATCTAACAACCAGTGCTCCATGTAGTATGTGTCCTCTTTAATACCCATCACCAGGCTCACCCATCTCCCCATCCCCCTCCCCTCTAGAACCCTCAGTTTGTTTCTCAGAGTCCATAGTCTCTCATGGTTTGTCTCCCCCACCGATTTCCCCCCCTTCATTTCTAAAAAAAAAAGAAGATAGTAGGAAGGGAGAAATGAAGGCAGTATTTACATTTTTAAAACATAATTGTTTAGAGAATTTGTTTCCAGACCATATAAGGTAGGTACAGAGAAAAGGAGTTATAGTCTCTACCCCCAACTAGTTCACAGTGGAGTGAGAGTTAGACGAGTAAGTGAAGTGTCACAACCATAGTATAGAAAGAACTACCATAGCGTTATGGGTAGGTAGAAACACAAAGGAGGGTGCCAAAATCTGGTCCAGCAGGTGAATTAGAAAAATCATCTTCGAGTAGCGCCTCAGCAGAGAAGTAGCTGATAATGAGTTAGGTAAGGAAAGAGGAAGGAGGAGTTTGTCCACACAGTGGGAACAAAATATATAAAATCACACTGCATTTGGGAAAGTAGTTTGGCATTGCTATTGCTATGTAAGGATGCTTCTAGGTCATGGTGGTAGTTGAAAATGAAGTGGTAGGCAAAAATTAAATGTACTCCAGGCATTTCTTTAACCTTTTGCCCCCCAAAATATCTCTCAATACCTATTACTACCTCTAATTTTTTCCCCTCATCTCCTTGATTTTATTTGCTTTTTACTTTTATAGAAGACAGTTTAGTTCAGATTCAGTTCTGTCTGGCTTCTCCCTTGGGGAGCGTCTTTTGAAATTTTTTTTTTTTTCCTTTGAGTTCTGGATTGTGATTTCTGATAATGTTGGCACCATCCACGTCTGTTTTTCTCAGATCTGAGAAGTCAGCTTGGGTGCTTGCTATGAAACAGGTTACAGAGTAGAGGAAAGTTTGAGAGGCTGGGTATGCTGGTTTGAGTTTACTAAAGAACATGGCATGAGATTTTATTTTAGAAACATCTTCCTGCTAATGATATTTGGTAGTCAGAAGTGATAGAGACAGAATAGAGAAAAGCAGAGTAATTAGGAGGTCAGATAATACACTGAATCAAGAAATAACAGGAACAGTGAAGAAAGGATAGATTTTAAGGTACAACTAATAAAATTGCTTACAAATTGCATTTTTGATATTTTGTAGTTTGGAAGTCTGAATGGATGCTGATATGATTACCTAAGCTAGAGAATATAGATAGAAAAGCAGGTTAGGGAAGAAATATTGTGGCTTCCTTTTGTTGATGAATTGAATTGGAACTGCTGGAGATCTATTCAGTGGAATTAAATATATGGTTCTGTAACCAGGAAGTCCATTCTCAATTGTAACTTGGATTGGAGTGTCATCAGTCAAGAGATAGTAATGAAGACTTTGGCATAAATAATACCCAGAAAATAGAAATAACTAAAATAAAAGAAGTACTGGTACCAAGCACTGTTCCAGTTGCTATACACATGTTAACTCATTAAATTATCACAGTTCTGTGAGGTAGGTTCTATTTTATCATCTCTATTTTATTAATTGGAAAACTTAAAACCCAAGGAAGATAGTTGTCCAAATTATAGCAAACTGTGGAGGAGCTGAACTTCAAACCCAACTTGTCTAGATCTAGGTTCCATTTTCTTGACTTTTACACTACACTGTGAGGATAAACAGAATGAAAGAGAAGCATCTGAATATCAGATCTCTGATGAAACACCACTATATGTGAGTTGATATAAGAAACCATAAAGGATCTTGAGAAAGAACAAGGAAGGGATGGGAACAAGGATAAATTACTTTATAGAAACACATGGAAGAGAGCGCTATAAGAAGGAGGGAGTCGTCAATGGCATCAAATACTGGAGGAGAGCAAGGGAGTTGAAGCTGAAAAACATTTGTTAAAATAGCTTTTAATACTATTCTTGTCTTGGAAAGAATACTCCTAAATACTCAATTTTTATTTTTGCTGGGCCCAAGAATTGTGCTTCTCTGCTATCTTTGAATACAGGGAAGCCATATAATTTTCTTTGAACAGTGAAATATAGTTGAAATGATTCCTGTCACTTCAACATCTAAGTATCTTTTCACATTTCACCACGTTCCCTTTTTCTGCCTTGCAAGCTTGGAAGCTAGATATGCTCCTGTTAGCTTGCTTTGAGTAGTCGCCCTACCCCATGTCACCTTGTATTGGGCATGTAATATGAAATGTATGTGTTAAATTATTGTAATCTAACCCATCATGATTCATCAGTAGATCAATGGCAGTTTGTTTTAATTCTAAAAGTCATAATAAGCCTGTGTAGGAAAATATATCAGAGAATAAGAATATATGTGATTCTTATGCTCTTGGGAATTAAAATTAAGTACAAAAATATTTGACTAATAAAAATATCCAAGGCATTAATTAAAAACAATTTAATAAATGTAATAGACATATTTCTAAGTCAAAGGTTCTTTTTACTCTAAGTTTATAAAATCTAGTAAATGGAATATCAAGTTTATGGAGCATCACATATTTAGAATAAGCCATGGTAGCAAAAACTTTTATAAAGCTGAGCTTATAACTTCAACAATTTGTAGTGATTTTAAAATAAGTTAAAAATCCATTCTATTACAATTTGAATGTCTGTTGACACATAAAAACTTTACTATAATTCCTACAATAATATGAAATACCAAGTAGATAGAGTATTAAAAATGCTTCTGTTTCTTTCTTTGGATTTACATAGAGCTTTTAAATTTATAAAACACTTTTAAGGTACATTATTTTGATTTATCAACTGACACATGAGGTGTTTTATTAATTTTTTTAAATGAAGAAACAGGATAGAAATTCACATGTTTTAAGAGATTTATGATTATTTGTATTTCAAATTAATATTTTTTCTCTGAAAAAAATATTTACTACCTTACAGACACATGAACTTCACTGTAGCATATTATGATACAATGAGTATTGTCATCATGAAGGAAAAGGCCAGAAAATATCTATCATGTTGTATTGGGATAGTTGGTGTTTATAATTGAGAAATTTAGGCAGCTAGAGCTTTAAAATATATATAAGAAATGCCCAAAGGTGATTACATTAAGTGCCAAAAATGTAAATAACATGTAGTCCTGTTTCTTAGTTAATTTTTTACTCTGTGTCTCTCTTCTCCCAACTGTGTGTTCTAGAATTTAATTTAAATGATTAGATATGGAGCCTGAGCATAAATGTTTAATTTTATCAGTTGCATTTTTGTCTTTTTGTCTTCTTGTATATAATGTGATTTTGATTTTTTTGGGTTCATATTTCTTTGATTTCTTTGAGAAATTTATTGATGTTTTTCTACTGTAAAAATATGAAAACCAGAGATTTGGCAGTTGTGAAATGTCTGGTGGTAGAAGTAGTCCAGGGGGTGGGTTGTATGGCAGACCTTGAAAGGGGAATATGGGGAAAAAAGGAAGTGCAACCAATGAAATTTCTTTAAATAGAACTTACTTATCCATTAAAGATAAAGTTAAAGTTAAGATTTGAAGAACCCCAAGGATAGGGAAGAATACCTTGGGTCTATTGATAAATCAATGACAGAACATGTATCCACACAGGGCTCTCATGACTTTGGGGGCCACATTGGTGGGGGAGGCAATGGGTACGACAGGGTAGTGGGAGTAGAAGATAACTACAAATGAGAATAGATGCAGGTTTATAATAGAAGACCCTGTGGGTCCTTCAGGCACTCAGATTATTTTCACAAATTTGTCATCAGTGAGGTACATGCTAGGAGACAAGAGTCCAGTGTTTGCTGCCCCATTATAGCGAGGGAGCTCCTGGCAGTAGAGACCATGTTTTGTGCATCTATAGATTTCCAATTCTTAGTACCTAAAGGAAGAAAATAAATGTCTGAGGATTTGACTTTTGTAGTATATCTCCTTCAATACAGTGGTAACAATAATGCTAAAGAAATGAAGGAAAAATGAGGGATGCTTCTGTGGCTCAGTCGGGTGAGAAGCCAACTCTTGATTTCAGCTCAGGTGATGATCTTAGAGTTGTGAGATCGAGCCCTGGGTCAGGCTCCATGCTCAGCGGGGAGTCTGCTTGAGATTTTCTCTCTCCCTTTGCCCCTCCTCCTGTTTACACATGATCACATGCCCTCCCTCTTTCTAAAAATAAATAAATCTTAAATGGAGGAAAAACGAAAGTTTTACTAAAATTTATTATCTAGGTTTGTGATAGTCAAGGCAAATAAAAATAACAGCCTATTAGTTAAATTGGAATTTCAAATAAATTTGAAAAATTTTTTAGTATAGATCTTTCCCAGCTATTGCCTCCATGTTTTATCTAGTGATATTAGACTTCTCTCTACCACTTTATCCCTATGTATGTTTGACTGAATTTACTGTTTTCTTTTCTCTAAACATTTCTTAATTAAAACTGATGAATGGATTATAGACATAACTTTAAGTTTTATTTTTACTTACCGACAAAGACTCTTTTGAAATTTTATTATATCTTTTCTCTCTGTAATAGTATCAGGTATAGTAATGTTTTGAGAGATGTGCTCATAGAACATGATAAAATCTACATTTTTGAGGACTATGTAAATTGACATCTTACTGCAGTTTTCATGGAATCAGACTGTGAGTTCACTGAATGCAAATAGCAATATCAAAATAACGTGAATCATCTCACATTATCCTACTCAAGCTGACAAAGCAAAGGGATTTAGAGCCGTAGCTGCCATTCCTTTATTTAGAAATTTATTCATCTTTTTTTCAAATATAAGTACCTACTCTCATTATTTTTATCATTTATCTTGAAAGCTGAAACTGGTAGGACCATATTTTCTTGTGCCTAGAGCATACATACGATTTTCTGAAGAGAACTTAGAAATACGTATTCAGTGTCGGTTTTAATATTTCTCTAGTTTCTTCCTGTAGGCTGAATTGGTTTATGAAGATTTAGGCTGCAAGAATCCTGGCTTATGTAGATCCTTATATACAATTTTGGGAATTTAGTTATAGAAGGCATTCTGAAATTATATTGTTGATAATGATGAGGTAGATAAAAAACTCATTGCCTTAATAAATGTCTAACTCACACCATTTCTTGTTATTCAGGCTTTTATGTCTTGACCTATTCTAAATTATTTTCCTTAACATATGCATGCAGATACAAGTAAACAACAAAGCAGGTGTGATGCGGTCTTTAATTTGGGGCCTTTTACCAGTAATATTATAAAGCAGCTCGTGTGTGCTTCCTATTTATGAAAGTTTTAAACCACTTATTTAAAAAGCTTTTATATTTAAAACGCTTTTAATATTGTTTCAATTACAGTGTAACAGCTTCTGATTTTGACTGGTAGCTAGATATTATCACTTCCTATTTTAAGAAAATTGGGCTGTAAGTAATAGTAAAACAAAATCAATAGTGGCTTAAATGACTGAAAGATAACGTTTGATGATTCCATAGAACATATGTGGAGTAGGTACTCCTGGTGCTCGCCCACCAGCTCTGAGACAGCCTGCTGTCATCAAAGTGTTGGCCTTGTGTTCTCAGGTCTGATGTTTCATGGTTGCAAGTTGGCTGGTGCATCCCTAAACATCCCATCTTCCCATTCCTAAGCTCAAAGGCCTGCAGCTGTAGGGTCAGAATGGCTAAAGAACTTCCTTTTATGTTTTAATCAGGGAACAAAATGTTTCAGAAATGTTCTCCAGCAGATTTCCCTGCTTCTCTGCAGAATAGATTCAAGAGAACATGCTTAGTTTTTCCATTTTTGAGAGGCCTGCCACTTGTGTTTTATAAGCTCCATTAAGCTGCTTGTCTTATGTTCCATTACTGAGGTTTAACTGTTAGTTTCGTATTCATAGACTAGAGGAAAATGGGATTGTGGTTGAAAAGTTGCATTCTAAGTGTTAAGAGATGTTTGTGTAGTTCCTGTATTCCTGTGTTTATGTTGTTTTAATTTTGAATGAAGTGGAGAATGTGATGATGTTGCTGTGAGTTGAACTTGATTTAGACATGTCTGTATTACAGCACCGAATGAAGCCAAAGCATACAACTTCAGTGGGCTGATATTTTATGCTTATGTGCCCTCAATAATTCTGAATGCAATTTTAGCACATTAGGAGATGTAAATTATCCAGAAAATGTTCTTTGTTCTGGTCAGTTCACAGTAAAACTGTTTTTGCTGAGTATATTCTGAAAGGTGATTGGTTAAACTGAAATGGGTTTAAAACAAAGCGACTTGGATAATGACAAGATCAAAACTCTGGCTGTTGAGGAATATTTGAAGAAGTTAGAGATGCCTAGCTTTGAGAAGGGCAGACTCATGCAGACAGAATTTTTTTTTGACACCGCAGGTTTGCCATGTGGAAGGAGAATGGGCCTCATTTAAGCAGCTCCTGACTATGTGTGCAAGTTTCAAGGAAGCGGATCTGGCTGAAATCTCTCATTTTCCATCAGATGAGAAGAGGGTACCTGGAAGATGGTGAAGACCTCTAGAGGTTTTTTAAAACATTGATCCAAGAACTGTCTGTAAGTGATATTTTAGAGGACTCTCAGGCAGCAGGTAGCAACTAGGAAATCTCTAAAATCTCTCTAGACCCTGAACTTTTAAATCTTTTAATTCTGTGATTTAGATTATGTGATAGAGTCCAGAGCTCTGTGGGAAGGTGGGCATAGCCCTATCCAGATAGTGGGCATTGCTAATGGAAGTCTCCTGAGCTATCCTCACAGCTAACACCATCTTTGGCATCTAGCCCAGTCTAAGCCTCTGTTCTGCATAGCACAAACGTGGCTTTATCCTTTTACCAGTGTTTATTACACACTAGAAAGCTTGCACATTCCAATGAAGTTTACGTGAGACTGATGTACGGAGCCAGAATGCCAGTTTATTCATTTACAATGAGAAATAAACCTGCTAATGGAAATATATATATGCATATATATTTATGTATGGACGTTCCTCAAAAGTTGAAAATAGAGCTACCCTATGACTCAGCAATTGCACTACTGGGTATTTACCCCAATGATAAAAATGTCGTGATCTGAAGGGGCACATACACCCCAATGTTTATAGCAGCAATGTCCACAATAGCCAAACGATGGAAAGAGCCTAGATGTCCATCAACAGATGAATGGATAAAGAAGATGTGGTATATATATACAATAGAATATTATGCAGCCATCAAAAAAAAAAAGAAATCTTGCTATTTGCAATGATATGGATGGAACTAGAGGGTATTATGCTAAGCGAAATAAGTCAGTCAGAGAAAGATGTATCATATGATCTCACTGATATGAGGATTTTGAGAAACAAGACAGAGTATCATAAGGGAAGGGAGGGAAATATGAAACAAGACAAAACCAGAGAGGGAGACTCTTAATCTCAGGAAACATACTGAGGGTTGCTAGAGTGGAGGGGGCTGGGAGGGATGGGGTGGCTGGGTGATGAACACTGGGGGAGGTATGTACTATGGTGAGTGCTGTGAATTGTGTAAGACTGATGAGTCACAGACCTCTACCCCTGAAACAAATAATACATTATATGTTAACAAAAAAATTAAATATATAATAGCTCAATAAAGCAAAAAAAAAAAAAAAAAAGAGTACAGGCTATGTGGATTCTAATTCAGGTTCTCACACTTACCACTGAGGTTTTTTTGGCAAGTTGCTTAGCCTCACTACTGTTTTTGCCACATCCATAAAAAACAATGCCCATCTCTCAGTATCGTAAGGATTAGTGATGGATTATGTCTAAAAGATCTTTGAATAATGCCTGGCACACATTAAGCACTCACATATTAGTTTTTATTAATGTTATTAGCATTACTAAAATTTCTGTCAAGTTAGTCAAGTGATTTTGTTCTGAGGGACATTGCTTTTATTTAATTTTTCAAAAAGTATTTTGGTTGTTTTTTTGTTGACATTTTGTTTTAATTTCATATGATAAGGTTAATGACTTTATTTCAGTGTTCTTGGAGGGCACTTCACTATTTTCTGCCCACCCACATACATACCAACATCAAGCATGCAGGTAGTCAAAGAAAGAGAAAGTGTTACCGTATGCTATGATTAGTCAAGGGAAATTTCAAGATTAAATGAGTGTAAAATTTATGACAGAATTGGAAAATACCACACAAGTCCTATAAATTGCATCAAACATTTTTTTTAAAGGCATTTTAAGCATAAGAAAAGGTTGTATTTTATGACACTGAATTTTTTCTCTAATGCTGTATCTGAAAATAGCTTACTTGGAAAATGTGAGGTCCTTTTGGTAATCGTTTTTCATTTAGCTCAATTGAGTAAAAAAAAAATTATCGAGTTAAAAATCTGATGAAGAGTTTCTGTCAACAGATTACTTAATCTTATACCTGATAGATCAGGTACTAGCCTTGTCAACTTGTTCGCCTATTTGACCCTATGAGTTTGATGCTTCGTCTAATGTGGGTGGTACAGTCTAATGATTATACATATCTACTGTGCCAAATATATAACATATATTATAAATTACCATAAACTAGATGGTTTAAAGCAACGTAAATTTATTTTCTCACAGTTCAGAAGGCCAGAGATGTGAAATTGAGATGTTAGTCACGTTGTTTTCTTCTGCAGGCTCTGAGGGAGAAATAATCTGATGCTTCTCTTTCAGCTTTAGTGGATTCTGGCAACGTTTGGTGTTCTTTGGCTTGTAGTTACATCACTTAAACATTTCAAAATTTATCTAGCGTTTGACTATTACCTAATTCTGTAGCCATTTTCACATTTTATGGTATTTGTTACAACAGCATTCCACTTCCTGGTACCAAAATCTTTATTAGTTTTCCAGGCTGTCATTACAAATTACTATAAACCGTGACTTAAAACAGCAGAAATTTATTCTCTCACGGTTCAGGAGGCCAGTAATCTGAAATCAAGATGTCAGTCAAGTTGGTTCTTTCTGAAAGGTCAGAGGAAGTAACTGTCCCAAGCCTCTCTTAGTTTATGGTAGTTGCTGGCAATCCTAGGTGTCCCTTGGTCTATAAATGAATTATTTCCATCTCTACCTCTACCTTTCCATCACTTTATTCTCTGTGTCTCTTCTCCATTGGGTCTCTATATCTTCTCCTTTTATTATTATTATTATTTTTTTTAAGATTTTATTTATTTATTTGACAGAGAAAGACACAGCGAGAGAGGGAACACAAACGGGGAGTGGGAGAGGGAGAAGCAGACTCCCCGCCGAGCAGGGAGCCCGATGCGGGACTCGATCCTAGGACTCCAGGATCATGACCCGAGCCGAAGGCAGTCGCCCAGCCAACTGAGCCACCCAGGCGCCCAGTATATCTTCTCCTTTTAGAAGGACACCAGTCGTTGGATTTAGGACCCATCCCACATCCAGGATGGGTTCATCTCGAGATCCTTAACTCATTATGTCTTTAAAGACCCTATTTCCAAATAAGGAAATGTATCTGTGTTTTTGTTGTAAAGTAGAAATGAAATCCCACTTCATTAGCTTCCAGGACACTTCAGATGTACTGATGGTGTCTGACTTACAATGGTTCCACTTAGGATTTTTTGACTTTATAATGGTATGAGGTGTTAGTAGAAACCAGACTTGGAATTTTGAATTTTGATCTGTTTCCAGGCTAGTGATGTGCTGTACAAATACTCTCTGATGATGCTGGGCAGCAAGCTGAGCTCTCAGTCAGTGACAGGATCAAGAGGGTAAACGACCAATCCATTTATAGTCACCCTGTACCCACACACCATTCTGTTTTTCACTATCAGTACAGTATCCAACAAATTACATGAGATACTCAACACTTGGTTATAAAATAGTCTTTGTATTAGATGGTTGTGCCCAACTGTAGGCTAATGCTGGGCTAAGCTGTGATGTTTGGTAGGTGGGTATATTAAAGGCATTTTTGATTTAATTATATTTTTAACTTACAATGGGTTTACCAGGACATAACCTCATCTTAAATTGAGGAAGATCTGTACATAATTTTGGGGGACACTGTCCAACCTACTACAACGTCCATTGTACTGGTGAGAAATAAGGAATGATGAGTGCTGGTGAGCGTAGATGTGTTGGTGGGAAGTTCCATTCTGATAATTAGTACATTTTTTTGAGAAGTAGTTTCATCAGCTGTGTCTAAGAAGCTTGTGGAGTTCAGTGTAGTTAACATAGGATTGACATGGTCGTAATGGAAAATGGGAGAGAGTAGACTAACAAAACATATTAGCATTGAGTTTTGGGATCATGAATTTACAAGTGCAACTAAGAACTTGAACTTGAGATGCCATGGTATATCCTTCAGTGTCCTCCATGATCCTAAATAGATTACATCTTCAGGTTTGCTGTTTGGCCTTCAACCCATAATACAGCTGCAGGAAGTTATTGCTGTTCTATAAGATTTCCTATCAAAATTCATACCTGTAAGCCTTTGGTCATTTAAAAAATTTTAAAAAATTTGGCATTCCTTCTGTACTTTTCCCCTTTATTGACAGTCTATTCAAGACAATCCCTCATGTGTAGTTATCTCAGATAGGCTGTTGTAAAATGATTCCATTTTCTGTGTTTCTAGAGCATGGCCCTTTTATGTTTAGTTTATTTAATTCTTACATCTATTATAGTTGGTAGTTAGTCTGCGTGTCTGTCACACCATCTCGACTGTAGATCAAGTAAGTGAAGGAATTGGTCACATTGAGTTTTGGATCTGCCTTATATCTGGTACATTGCATTGCATAGAATAGACATTTGATAAATGTTTTTAGAACTGAGTTGGTGACAGCTTGCTAGTATATTTATATTTTATAGTTCGTATAGTAAGATAAGCCTACTGACACAAATGGTTATGGTTGTTTGCTTTTCCAGTAAAGGAGATAGATTAATAATAAACTATACCTTCTCTCTTGCCAGTAATTCTTTGATTATATGGCTGGACAGTTTTAACATTACAAGCCAAGAACCTTGAAACAGTGCAGCAAACTGGCTTATATAAAAATTTAATTTTGTGGCTTATTTTAATAATCTTGCCATGAGATTTAACTTGTTGCTAGCAGTAGGCTTCAAAGATTGGCATTGTTTATTATTATCAGTACCCTGTTTATTTTTTCTTTTATAAATAATATCTTAATAAAAAGCTATATTTTTAAAGGCTGTATCCATACACTTGAAATCATTTACTTAATGTCTACTTTGTACCCACTGCTGTGCTTTATGTCTATCAAGGTGGGTACAGGTTTGTGTGCAAAGCATAAATCCTGCCCTCTGGGAGTTCATGGTCTTAAATATACAAGATGACAACGAATGATACCAGAGAGTTGGTTTATATCAGTGTGCTAAATGATATGAAAGGAGTTCTTTCGTGATGAATATAAAACAAACAAACAAAAAAGATTTCAGTCATCTTAATTAAAATGTGCCCTACATGTTGTTATCCTTAAAAAAGCAGGTGAAATTTTTTATTTGTATTGATCTAACCATCATTTGTTGTTACTCTTAGGCCATACCCAGATATTTTTAGGGTTCTGGAAAATTTTCTTTAAAATAGAGAAATCTATTCTCCATTTGGAATTCACTAAAAAAGGGAAAATGCTCAATTAAACAAAACTTAAAAAGTCTATAAAAACCAGTTATTTTTATTATAGGTCAATTTAATCAAGCCTTTAAAATAAATGATAAACTATGTAAAAACCTAAAATTTATTCCCTAAAATGAATATGTGGAATTTAAAAATAGACTGTTCTTTGGGAAAATAGATATATTTGGATACTAATGTCTAATGGCTAGCAAATTAGAGCATGAAAATTTATGGAAGGCATTTTTTTGAGGTTTAAATTGTTAGGGAAAATAAAGGAAACAAGTTTGAATAGTATTTAGTAGTTTTGATAGTATTTCCTTGAAAATAATAAAAGGCAATTTCTATCTCAAGATTTGTCCACTCTGGGCCAGGCAAGATCCTGGTCTTTAAGAATTCAATCATGAGGGCCCAACAAGTTCCCTCTCTCCGGAGAGCCTGCATTTTAGTGGCAAGAGGTGGTATAATTATAGATTACAAAAATATGCTCAATAAAATAAATAGGATTGTGTGGTTGAGTGTAATGAGGAGACCTAACCTGATAGGATGGTCATTTAGCACTAAGCCGAGACCTCAAGGTTGAGAAAGAGCCAGCCAGGCAAAGAATCAGCGAAGAACAATTCTGTCATGTTCCACAGGTTATAACTGATTATGTTAGGTCCAGAAATATCCATGCAAAAATGTACTTGTTTTTTATTAGAAAGTAGAAATCGTATTTCATTATATATCTAGCTTTACTTGGTATGAACACATTTTTTTTTCAAATGAATCATATGGTTAATAAGGTGAAAATATGCATTTTAAAATGAAGAGTAATTTGCATTAAAATGAAGCTTGTAAAGTTCAATTGCCTATAATCTCACTAAGCCATTCTAAAATGTACTTTTATTGAGATTCAGTGTGTTACAGCATGACTGCTTGAAGAAGCACATTCTCAGTGGGGGGGGGGGGGGGGGGGAAGCAAACCTTCTAAAAACACATCCAGAAAGATGCCCTATTTAAATGTAATGACAACACAAAGAAGGTTGAGGTTTGAATTTGGAAAAGAATATTCATTAGAAATAGGTTTTCCCTTAATTATGCCCTTTTTCCATATTGTGCACTTCTGAATATAGTTTTGGGCCAGCATTGTATTTCATGATTTCTAGTTTCTATGTTACTCAGTCTTTCTAACACAATACAGTTATTTTAAAATGTGAGAAAAAAAAATTATGGTAGACCTGATGAAGTTTCTGAGAAAATATCTGCCCACTATTTCTCATTGAGAAATTTCATGATACACTTCTGCACAAAATGGTGAAATAAAGCCTGGGTAATGATAATACCATTAGGCAGGTAAAACTGATTGTGTCACCTTACATCAGATTCATGTTGATTGCATTGATGTCTCTCCTCTGAGGGCTATTTAAAATTTTTGACAATTATTAAGGAAATAGAGAGTATGTAGTGGTTTTTGAGTACCTAGTTGTTTTATTAAGCACATATCTGTTGAATGCCTGCCATGGTCAAGGTACTTTTGTACAATGTTTCAAATTAGTACATAATCTTTTGTATCTATCATTTAATCCCCAGAACAAATGTGTGAGATGGGTAAACACTCACACTTCATACTTAGTTTGCTAAACCACTCCATTCTGCTAATCTCCCCAAACCTGTGTTTGTGCATCATCATTTTTTAAATACAAGGATTTAAAAGAGGAACAGTGCTCTTTGAATTCTCTTTATTTTTTATATTACTTCTAAACACATGCTTTTTTTTTTTTAAGATTTTATTTATTTATTTGAGACAGAGAGAATGAGAGACAGAGAGCATGAGAGGGAGGAGGATCAGAGGGAGAAGCAGACTCCCCGCCGAGCAGAGAGCCCAATGTGGGACTCGATCCCAGGACTCCAGGATCATGACCTGAGCCGAAGGCAGTCACTTAACCGACTGAGCCACCCAGGCGCCCTAAACACATGCTTTTGAATTCTTCCTCCTTGGTGTTATTTGGACACATTTTCTAACTTCTCAGGTAAATTTTTTCATCTTTAAAAAAGGATATTAATCTCTACCATATAGATTTTATTAAAGTTTATTATAAAGGATACAGAAAACAGTGTGTATAAAGTGATTATTACAGTTCCAGTTATAAAGAATAAATAATGTATGCAAAACAATGATTATAGTGTTTAACATAATAGTTTGTAGTTTCAATTTTCTGATGATGCTAATGGTATTGAAAACAATGTGATGGCATCAGAAACTCTTCCCACTTACCAGTCTTTCAGCACACCATTTGAAATGGCTTTTGGATTTTCCTCTTCCTCTCTGTTATCACAGTCAAGTGCATAATGCTGTGTATTAGGGGGACGCCTGGGTGGCTCAATCGGTTAAGCGTCTGCCTTGAGCTCAGGTCATGATCCCAGGGTCCTGGGATCGAGTCCCGCAATGGGCTCCTTGTTCCGTGGGGAGCCTGCTTCTCCCTCTGCCTCTGCCTCTATCTCTCTATCTCTCATGAATAAATAAATAAAATCTTTTAAAAAAATAATGCTGTGTATTAGGAATAATAATGATAATGAACCACTCTTTTTACTTAGCCATCCAGGTACTCTTAGCATACTAGCTTGCACTGTATCACCTCACTCCTAAGCCATATCTTTGGAAAACAAGTCCAGTCTCACTTCCTATAGAAAAAGACCTCCAAAATCAGCCTAAGCAATTCTGACTCAAATGCGTTTTCTCTGACAGTGGTCTTTGAAAATGAAATAAATAACCATGAGAGTATCTTATAAAATGAAGCAAGTACCTCTTCCCTCTTTGGCGTATCTTCAGTTGAACTCCAAATAACAAAAATAACAGATTCACAAACATTTTCAAAAATGCAGAAATATAAAATACTTATATTCAAGAACACTATATATTAAAACAATACCACTTAATTTGAATCCATAAAAAAGTTTAAAAAAAAAAACATTTGAAATAGCACTTACAAGAGAGATGGAACTTTTTTCTTGAGAATAGAACAAAATATATCTGGCTGTTGACAGATGGGAGAAAATTAACAGATTATGGGTATATGGTGATTTAAGAAGTGCTGAATGGCCAGTCCAGAGATCTGGAGCTGTGCTGTCTATATTAGGGCACACCTATAGGTGGCCACTAGCCATGTGTGACTATTTAGCCGTTGCAATGTGCTAATGCAAAAGGAAAAGTGTTCTAAGTGTGAAAAACACTGGATTTTTGAAGATTTAATTATAAAAAAAAAACACAGAGTATTTGATTTACATTTTATGTTGATTGCATGGTGAAATGACATTTCAAATATATTGAGTTAAATATATTACTTTTTATTGTGGATATTAGAAAATTTAAAATCACTTCTGTGACTTGTATTGGGTTTCTTTTGGACAGTGCTGGTCTAGAGTCTAGTAATTGTATTTGTCCCTAAGGAGCTCTGTGTCATGGCCTCAGCATCTTAAGTATGCGGGTATAGCTGGGCTCTACAGTCCTTTTGTTTTCTGAATGTTCCATGATTCAGTTGTAAGTCTAGCTTCACACCCTTACAACTTAGAGAAGTCAGTACTTAACATATGTTTTACTCTTCTTGTCTATTTGTTTTCTTGTCCTGAAATAGTTTGCCTATATGCAGAGCATTTTTGTAAAGATCTTTTCCAATCTGATGTATTTTATTTTTTTTTAAAGATTTATTTATGAGAGAGAGAGAGAGAGGGAGAGAATGTGGGAGGAAGGGCAGAGGGAGAGAATCTTCAAGCAGCCTCTGCTTAGTGTGGAGCCCGACATGAGGCTTGATCTCAAGATCCTGAGATCATGACCTGAGCCAAAATCAAGAGTTGGCCATTTAACCAACTAAGCCACTCAGTCGCCCCAATCTGATGTATTTTCACAGACTATTTCTCTTGTGGTATAAGACCATTTGCATAGATTAATGAAAAGGTATTAATATTATTTATGCACTTTGGAATTGTACCATGACAAAGGTAGAGTTTCTCACTTAATATTTTTCATGCCACAGGATTAATGTCAGGTACCCCTTGTGATGATATTCAAATAGTACCAAAAACCTATTTTTTAAACCTGTCTTTTGTATTTGCTATTTGAGCCATTAATGAGAAAGATTAGTTTCTTTGAAGGCTGTAGTAAAAACAAAACTCTGATGTAATTGTCATGTGAAATAGAGGCATTCTTTTAATTCTTGATAGATTTTAGTTAATAAAAATCTGTGATTAAGATATTCATTGAATGTTTAGTAATATTTGTGCAATGGGGGAAGACATCAACAGATTATATTACCTATGAAATTCAGAGACAGTTAATAGATTTCTTAAGTGGATAATAATAAAAAGAATATTGCATGGACTCGGCTCATGCCTGCATAATGTGAATTCCACTGCTTACTCAATGTCATTATTCAAAGGAAAAAGTCAAGAAGATAAATTGAAACAATTAGATGAACTAAAGTATTTGGAAGAAAAATGTTTCCATTAAGTTCCCTTCTAACCCTACTTCTTTACTTATTTCCTGTTCTTTCACTTTTTAGTAAAAAATTAATGAATGTCATCCCTCAAGCATCTATTGATCATTGAAGATGTCAGCACATGTAAACTGGAATCATATGGATTAAACATGGTCTCATTTGGGGCCTAAAAATGCCATGGTGTATGCATGCTCTCATCTTAGGAAAATATCTTTATTCAGTTGCAAGGGATTAGATTAGATTGTCTAGGCAGAAGCTGACTCTGAGACCAAGTTCAGTGTGTCGGATGTTTATTAGGGAGTGTCCTTGGGGACAAATCCCAAGAGGGAGAGAATGCAGAGTTTAACCCAGGAAGAACCTGAGCTGACATGCAGTCCTGACAACCCTCTTAGTGGACTCTCTGGGAGCCAAGCTGAAATGGCTGGCCCATTATATACCTGCATCAGATACTCGTTGGGTATGGGCCACCCTGGAAGGGATGTGACTTGAGTGAGGGAGCTCTGTTCCTGAGGACATCCCTGAAGGTACTGACAGTACACACAGTAGTTGGGGCAATCAGCCCCTTTTTAAAGGAGGTTCTGGGCAAAGTACCAACGAAACCCCCACAGAGAGCATTTATATAATTTACAACAAAGACTGTGGCACTTCATTCTTCATGATACTTACATTTTCATAAAATAAACATATATTGAGATCTCTGTGCCAGGCTCTATGCCAGTATTTCAGGATGCAGAGAAAGTAGATGGAATCTCTGAATTTAGGATTCCAGCAATCCAGTTACCTCTCTCTGGGCATTCCACTCCAGCAGTTCACTGACCCCACCAGAACTTGCAGTTGATTGAACCCATCATGTCCACATGATGCATCATATCTGTCATGTCATCTTTCCTTCCTTTCCTATCATGTATTCTCTGGCCCAGCACTATTACTTAATTCCTTAGCGTCTCTATACAGAGCTGATAAAACCCTAACTCTGCCTAAATTAAGCATTCCAGAGCCTCACCTGAGCAGTTAGACATGATTGGAGAAAGACACACACACATCTACAACTCTCACTCCTATACTGACTCTTGTCACCTTGAATCCAGGGCCACAAACCTCAAGTGAGCCCTCGGTGCTTCCTGGCAATCCTTTTATACTGTATTTCCCTAATGAGTTCATTTTGCTACTGATATGGATGACTAATTCCAGTGGTGTGCTGGTAAATGCTTTAAGATTAGCTCTCCAGGGGAAAAAGAAAGCCCTGATTTGTAACTTTTGCTGATTTCTGTGATGTAAGTAGACTGGTTTCAAATTACCAATATGTCTTCACTGAGGGTGGAGTTGGGAAGAGAGATGCACACTCAGCTGTCCTGAGCTCCAGCAAGCACTGAGTGTGAATCACACTGTTTCTTTCTCCTCAAGCCTACAACTGTTCCCCCTCTTCTTTACTTTCAGATGATGACCTACCTGCTTTCTTAGATAATAGAAACATTTTGGAGAAAAGTCCATATCCTTACATTACCAAATTGACCAACGTATCTCCTCCTGCATCTTTCTGTCTGCCCAACTTCCCTCCCATTGGTATGAAGGAACTGTCTTTCCTCGTGGCCAAAGCTAAACTCTTCATTTGTGCCTGGCTTCCATCCCCTTTTTCCTCCTCAGTGACTCTGCTCCTGCATATTCCCTCCCCCTCTGCATCGGCCATGCTTTCCTTTCTACTAGATCCTTCTCATCAGCATACATACATGCTGTAATCTCCTCTTGAAAAATACTCCTTACCCAACAACTCCCTACAGCTAATTACCTTTTTTTCTCTTTTTCACAGACAAAACTTAAAAGAGTTTACCCACTATCTCTGGTTTTTCTACTTCCAATTTTTATTGAATCCATTCAATGAAAGGCTTGCCCTCACTTCTTGAAATTATTCTTTTCAAGTTCACCAGTGACTGGCATGTCACCAGATTTGGTCATCAATATTCAGTCCTCTTGTATCTCAGTCTTTCAACCTTGACCTTTAACAGCTGGTCATTTCTCCCTTCTTAACTAGACCAGAGCCTTCCAACTGTTCTCTGTTTCCTCCCATGCCCTCTATACTGTCTCCTCCACAAAAGAGTCAGGTGTAACTTTAAAACATTTCAAGTCCTGTTTTTCCCTTACTCCATGCTCTAAGAATGTAAATGTTGGATGTGGTAGGTGAAGTCAGATGTGGCCACAGGAGGAAACAAGAATGAAGCTTGGAAGGAAGAAGTTTAATACACTCATGTGTCCCATAAAGGCAGGGTCACTGCATGTCATTCAGGGCCACAAGGGAAGACACCAGTGTTGGTCAGGAGGCAGAAGGAGCAGGAACCAGGGAAGAACCTCGGCCATGGCCTTTATTGGGGTTTCCATGGGAAAGGCAGGGCGGGGTAAACAGTTTAGATTTGACTAATACAAATAATTTGGGTGGGCTCTAAGCTAAAGGGGGGGGGGGTGTCTCTAGTTGTCCAGTACCTGGCTCTGGATGATGAAGGCAGAGGAATATTGCCTTGTAGGGTGTGTGGACCAGATAGAGAAGGTATGGCTCTCTTTGGGCTAGTTTGCATATCAAAGGCATGGTCCCAGCTGTACCCTTTGCTGTCTCTAAGACTTGGCTAGTGATCTCTCCTCAGCTGGAAGGCTTTTGTGAGATATCAAAACATCTAGTATATAGAAATTAATATAACATAATAATAAAAAAAGAAAAAAAGAACAAAAAAAAATAAAAAATATATACAACACACTCAGATTCCAATGTTTTCCCATTTTACTTAGAATAAAATCTGAATGCTTAACAGTGGACTGCAAAGGACTTAATGATTTGGCTTTAGCTCACACATTTCCCCTTGCTCACTTGGCTCTAGGCACAGCAGCTCTCTTGCTGTTTTAAATACGTCAAGCCCTCTTCTGTCTTTAAGTTTTTATTTGGCATGGTTTCCTTTGCCTGTTGAAACGGTTGTTTACTTCAGTATCTGCATGACCCACTCTCCCACTGCATTCAGGTCACCACTCATAAACTGTCTCCTTAGTGAGGCCTTCCTGACCAACTTGCTAAGATCACATGCTCTCCCCCATCTTTCTTTGTCCCATTACCTTTATTTCTTGATGGTATTTATTCCTTATAATTTTATATATCAGACTAAAATTTTATGATGTACATAGTTCATCGTGGTTCCTGAATAAAGTAGAAGAGAATGATCAGTAAGAGAGGATGTTTTGAGGATTAATAGTAAAATCATGAAGGGTGGTGTCTGCTCAAAGTCATGAGGAGGTGGAAATCTACCTGGCAAAACCTCAATTTTGGAATTTTCAAACCTCTTATGGCTGTGGCTACCCCTGTAAGACCTTTGACAAAGCTCTGTTTTAGAGGACAAGGCAGGCTGAAGAGAATTCCAAGAATCCCACATGCTTATGCTCTCCTGAAAAGGGGAGTTCCCAAATTCCATCTCTGAAGAGGGAGGAGCCCTGGCTCTTCAGTCTGTTTACATCAGCCTCCTTTTCACACTTTACCTAGATTATTTGCCTGAACTAGGATACCCACACCATTTCCTCAGAATACTGGAAAAGGCTCCTATCTCTGCCTCCAAAGTGTATGTAATATTTGTGCTTTTTCTCACGTCCCTAGAATCCATGCAAAGCTTGTGTAGATTTTACATTTCCAGAATTCATCTTTTCCTTTTCTTGCAAAATAAAGGCTAATTGTCAAGACTTGGAAATTCCAAATTGTCTTAAAGTTTGGCTTTATCCACTTGGCAATATTTTTCTTCTGTTTTTAAGCACAAAAACAACTCTACTGTTTCCAATATACAGTGAAAATCAAAGGACCCAGAGTCTTCTCCAAGGTGAGGGTCAAAATACTGTTCAAAAGGTGACTCAAAGGCCACCAAGGAGGGATGGGGTTATGTCTCTTGTTGAAAGAAGCACAGTAAAAATACAATTTAAGTCTTGGATGCATAATTTAGGGGGAAAATAAGAGATTTGCTATATCTCTTATTTCCTCTGTGACTAAAGATGTCACGATTATTAAGAATGTGGGGGAACAGTAAGAGTGTGGAGAAATTCTCAGATCTCTGGTACATAGGAAAACATATCATAAAAAGTGACTATGGAGATATATTACACTTTCTGGTCAAGATTCATATCAAGAGAGAGTTAGTGAAGTTTTGGAGGCATCTAAATGCCTGTTTTCATTATTTTCTCCAACATCATTCAACATTTTAGATTTAGTGATGCCTTCCAGTTGGGGTTTTGCTAGGAATATGTGTGGCAGAAGCAAGAGGGGAATTGAGGATGTTGGTATGTATAGGACGGATGTGACCGATTGTAAGTAGAGGCTAAACAGGGAAGAGAATGTCTGGCAGGTACGGAGAAAATGAAGCATCTAAAACTTGATGAAAATGAGTGGCTGAGAGAGAGGAAGTTAAGAGATGACCTTGACAAGACATTCTGGGAAGATGGCATGAGCCTCAAGGTAACAGATTTTAGCTAAGTTAGAGATAAAAAGATTGGGAAACAATAGGGTCAATACATAGGATTTAGTAGGATGAGTAGCTTCCATTGGAGAAGGCTGAGGGGGTACACCAGCTTTCAATTAGGCCCTGAAGAGATGGAGGTGGGGAGGTAAGGATTGGTAAGCACTAACTGAGGGATTTCCAAGACACTGTAGAGAGGTTTGGGAAAGGAGGAAGCAATGATAATTTGGGCCAGGTGAGAGAAACTACAGAAGATTGTGGAACAAATTAGGTAACAGCAGGGTTGACCAAGAACAGCATTTGACATGGAGGTTCCCAAAGAATCTTCAGTTCCCTGGTTCTTGAGAGAATGCAGGGAGTAAAGTTTAGGGAAAGGAAGAAACACTTTGCTCTCTCATAGGTCAGTTGCTATCTGATAGGATTGAGTGTTTTAGGAGCTCAGAAGAGCGGGTAGGCCATGAGATTATTTGCTTCTCTACTTTTTCTGTCGCTGTGTTAGAAATAGCCATGGTTTGTGGTAATACAGGTCCGTCTTTCTGGACAGAGTCATCCTGGCTTACCTGTTAGGGCACTGAGCCCAAGAAAGTCCATGTTTCTGGTTGTGCATATTTCAGTTGAGTCCTTTGATTTTTCACTCTGTGTTGGAAACAGCAGAGTTGCTTTTCAGGAATTTTTTTCTGTGTATTTTGATCCTGATATAAATAATATTGAATTATTTAATAAGTTGTAGAAATGGATGTTTCTGCCTCCCACCTTTGTACCTTTAATTTTAGGGACCCTGTAATTGGCAGCTGCTTTATGATAGGGTTTTGGAAATGCTGGAAGGCTCCTTCTGTGTACCTACCTCTTTTGCTACCTAACTCCCTCTAAACATTTAATTGTATATTAGTATTTCATCCCTTCTTTAAGTACAAACAAAATGTAAGGACTTGTCTGTATAGACTCATTGGACATGTGCACTTTAATGATATCATTAAATCTTTTTTTGAGATGGAGATGTGACTTTTGAGGATACTAAGGAGCGTGAGGATTGGGTAGGGAATAAACAGTGCAGAAAATTGAAGATACAGATTATTAAAGATAAATTCAATTAGATAACAGAGTAATATAGTACTTTGTGTGTGTGACTTTTTTCTAAATGTTCTACAATATTAACATATTCAATCCTCATAACAATCATATGAGGTAGATACTATTATTATCATTCCCATATTACAGATGAGGAAAATGAAGCATAGAGCAATTAAGGAACTTATCCAAGACTGCACAGCTGAGTGGGCTGGAGTCTATCTTAGGCTAATTGAGAAGCAGCTGAGCATAATGGATAGCTAACGCCATTCTCAGCATATTCACTCATTCTGATGGTTAATCAGTCTTGGGTTTTTAAACAATTTATAAGGGATGATGCAGAGTACTATTTAAAAGAACCAATAGCATTTGCATAATTTAGAAGAGAATTGAGAGTGATAAAACTGCCAGTGCCCTCTCCGGTGGTGATTAGGCAAGGAAGAGAAACTCAATTAACATCCAATCAAATCTCAAACTGTAGTGTGGAGTTTTCCTTAGTGGTGAAGGCAGGAATGTACACATTAGATTTTTGTATAAGAAGTTGACTCATTAAAATAAAAAAATGTAAGCAGGCTACTTTAAAGCCTGCGTTTTAATTACTTTTCTCATTCTGTTTTAACATTGTATATATTTATATTTTTAAAGAACCATTTTTTAAAAAAGATTTTATTTATTTGACAGAGAGAGAGACACATCGAGAGAGAGAACACAAGCAGGGGGAGTGGGAGAGGGAGAAGCAGGCTTCCAGGTGAGCAGAGAGCCCTTTGTGGGGCTCAATTCCAGGACCGTGATCATGACCTGAGCTGAAGGTAGACGCTTAACGACTGAGCCACCGAGGCATCCCAACATTGTATATTTCTAGATCAGGCACTAAGTGAGGGCACCTATAACCTTAAAACATTCTGAATGGTTTGGGAAGATCCCACCTGGAATTAGTATTTTTTTTTTCAGATCATTTATAAATGAATCTAAACAGTGGCATTTAGTCTAAACAGAGACTATTACATTTAGTTCCCTATATGTAAACAAATTTAATGGTTCATGCAATTTATATGATAATCATGGAATTTCATATCAACGAGGAGAGGAGAAATTACTCAATAAATGGTGCTGAGACCATTGGTTAGCCTAAAGGAATTTGGGAAGGATCTCTAATTACACACACCAAAACCTATTTTATACTCAACCACATTTTCCAAATGGCATGATGGAACTTAACATATGAAAAAAAAATGAAGTTTGGCCTGGTCCCCAGGACTCAGGGATGTAGGTTATTCTATCACATTTCTAATTCAGTCTCATAGCATGTGGTTCCTGATCTAGCCGCTCCAGCGCTCATTGTAATTGGGGTTTTGAAGGAAGTGTGATTTCATTTTGACTTGCAGGACCATATAATAAGAGTAAAGTGGCAAGAGAAGTACTTGATTTAAATTTAAGCTCCACCTCTTATTAACTATATGCTTCTAAGTTCTCTAAACCAAAAAAAATATTTAAAAATTTGTTTAAATGTTCAGCCATTCTTTTCATTGTTTTAAGAATCATTTAAAAAATTCTGTGTTCTTTTTTTCTCTTGCCAGTCACTAGGAGAAACAGAATTCCAATGTGACTTTTTTTTTTTAAGATAGAGAACCACATAACCCTGTTGATGATAGCACAAGAAACTGGCCATCTCTGTTCCCCTGGTACAATATTTAGTTTTGTCCTTGTCCCACCATGACTCCTCTCTCATTCCTACCATTCTTGTTGGGATGACTTTGCTTTGCATCTTCCAATGTCCACAAGTCCAGACCTGCCCTTGTCTCTAATGCCTTGCTCTCACCTGTCTCCACCAGGCTGGTAGCTGGCCCCCACACTTCAGAACACTTCAGTTTTGCCCATTACCTGGATTTTTGCCCCAGGCCTTGCCACCATGGATCCTTCCCCCACCTCAGCCCCCTGTCTTTCCTTGTGTCATGAAGATGGTGACAGATATCTCAACTTCTCTTCAAGGGCAAACATCATGATCATTTAGTTCAATGGCTAAATCATTAAATTTTGGTAATTTAGATACAAAAATTTAATTTTTCAGATTCATCCATAGTTACCTTGTTATTTTCAATTAATAACTTTGATTTGCTTGCTAAATGACAGAGATGATGTGATGCCTTCTTATACATGATACCTATCCTATGAACATCCTGCACAATGGCTGATGTTCCCATTTTAAAGGTGGAGGGACTGAGGCTAAGAGTTTCAGTATCTTACCTAAGATTACATGTCTATAAACATCAGGGTGAAGAATTCAAACCAAGGTAATTTTTACTTCAAAATCTACGCCTTTTCCACATAATAAAATGCATTTTATTATCTAACTCGAGACTGTGATATATTTTGGATTTTTTTTATATCAAGTATTTGTAAAAGCTTACTCAACTTTAGGAATCATTAGTTTTTTGTTTTACTGTCAGAGGAAGCAAACTGAAGTTATAACTAGGTTTATGTAACCAAATTACTTTGATTATTTTAACTGACCTTAGTGATTAAATGGAAAAAATAAATAGTAAATATTTAAGTCTGGTTGTAAGAAAACTTCATTTTCTTTAGGTTACTTAAATAGGAAGTTAAGAGATCTACTTTTATAAAAAGAGTTTAAGAGAATGTTTCAAGTTTTATCAGTATTAAATAATCAGAAAAGTTTTCAAATATGACAGCATACCCAACTCATATATGTTACATGTATATTAAAAGGTTTTTCTCTTGCAGTGATTAACAACTTATTCTAAATACTTGTATATGAATTATATGTGCCTTCCTTTGAAATGTCTAGAGAGGTTTTCACTACAAGTATACCATGAATAAATTTGAAAAAGAATTGTTTGAAATACATTTCATGTTTTACATTAATTTTTTTTATTAAGTTTTTTACTTTATGCCAGTATAGTTAACATACAGTGTTATATTAGTTTCAGGGATACAATATAGTCATTCAACAATTCTATACATTACTTAGTGCTCATCATGATAAGTGTACTCTTAATCACATTCACCTATTTCAGCCATCCCCCAGTCATCTTCCCTCTGAAATGCTTTATTTTAAACAAGCACCCTTGGGGCACCTAGGTGGCTCAGTTGGTTAAGCATCCGACTCTTGATTTCGGCCCAGGTCATGATCTCAGAGTTTGAGATCAAGCCCCCTGGCTCTGAGCTGGGCATAGAGCCTGCTTAAGATTCTCTCTCCCCGCCCCCTTCCACGTACTCTCTCTCTCTCTCTAATAAATAAATAAATACCCTCAGTTAAAGTTATTATGTTTTTTTCAACAAGAACATTTTTTACTTGAAACATACTTCAGAATACATGGTTCTAAAAGATACACATAAAACATTCCATCCAAGAAAAATAAAATACACACTTTCTTCAAGTACACACAGAAAAATCCCCTGGTTAAATCACCTAAAGAGAGACTTAACAAATATTACAAATTTAAGAAGACTGAAATCATACCAAATATATTTTCCAACTACAATGATGCAAAACTAAAGATAGATAATAAAACTGAAAAATCTACAATGTAAATATTAAATATTTAATATGTAAATATTAACACACTACTGCATAAGCAATGGGCCAAATCAAACAGCAAATCAAAATATATCTCAAAATGAAAACAATATTCTAAAACTTATGGGATGCAGCAAAAGCAGATATTAGAGTGAAATTTATGCTATAAATGCTTGTATTAAGAAAAAATTGAAATAAACATTATACCACAAGGAACTAGGAAGAGAAGAAACTTAGCTGAAATTTAGTAGAGGAAGGAAATGAGAAAGAAGAAACAGAAATAAATAAAATAGATACCAGAATAGGGCGCCTGGGTGGCTCAGTTGGTTAAGCGACTGCCTTCGGCTCAGGTCATGATCCTGGAGTCCCCGGATCGAGTCCCGCATCGGGCTCCCTGCTCAGCGGGGAGTCTGCTTCTCCCTCTGATCCTCCCCCATCTCATGCTCTCTCTCTCTCTGTCTCATTCTCTCTCTCAAATAAATAAATAAAATCTTAAAAAAAAGATACCAGAATAAACAATAATATAACTCGAAAGTAATGACCAGTTTAAGAAAAAAATTGGCAATGTTGTAACTACATTAACTAAGAAGAAAAAGAAGACTGAAAAAACAGAATGAGAAATGGAAAACAGTACAACAGATAACCACAGAAAAGTCAGCCAAGAATACTCTACCCAGCAAGGCTGTCATTCAAAATAGAAGAAGAGAGAAAGAGTTTCCCAGACAAAAACTAAGCGAGTTTGTGACCACTAAACCAATCCTGCAAGAAATATTAAAGGGGATTCTTTGAATGCAAAAGAGAGACCAAAAGTGACAAAGACTAGATAGGATCAGAGAAAATCTCCAGAAACAATGATGAAACAAGAAATAAAATGGGAGTAAATACGTATATATCAATACTTACTTTGAAGGTACCTGGACTAAGTGCTCCAATCAAAAGACATAGGGTGTCAGAATGAATTAAAAAAAACAAGGCCCCCCCTTCCTCCCCCCCAAAAAAACCAAGACCCATCTATATGCTGCCCATAAGAAACTCATTTTAGACCTTAAGACACCTGTAGATTGAAAATGAGGGAATGGAGAAACTCAAAGCTGGAGTAACAATACTTACATTGGACAAACTAGACGTTTTTGTTTGTATTGTTTTTATCCTGATTATGGTATCAGATGGTACTGGCCTCATGGAATGATTTTGAATGTGTTCCCTCTATTTTGTTACTTGTAAGATTTTGATAAAGATTGTCATTAATTTTTAAAAAAATGTTTGGTAGAATTCACCAATGAAACTGTATGATCTTTGGTTTTTCTGTGCTGGGAGATTTTTGATTCCTAATTCAACGTTCATTCTTATTATTGGTCTAAGAAGATTTCCTATTTCTTGCATTCATGATTTATCATTCAGTCTTGGTAACTTGTACATTTTTAGGAATTATCTGTTTTTTTTTTCCCTAAAGTATCTGATTTCCTTACGTCAAGCAGAGAAAGTCAATTATCATATGGTTTCCCTCATTTGTGCAACATAAGGAATAGCATGGAGGACATTAGGAGAAGGAAGGGAAAAATGAAGGGGGGGAAATCGGAGGGAGAGATGAACCATGAGAGAATATGGACTCTGAGAAACAAACTGAGGGTTTTAGAGGGGAGGAGGTTGGGGGGATGGCTTAGCCCATGGGTATTAAGGAGGGCACATACTGCATAGAGCCCTAGGTGTTATATGAAAACAATGAATCATGGATCACTACATTAAAACAAAACAAAATAAAACAAAAAACTAATGATGTATGGTGACTAACATAACATGATAAAGTAAAAGAAAAAAGTATCTGATTTCTTAGTATATAATTATTGATAGTAATCTGATGTTTTACATTAATTTTTTAAATTTATTTTACAGTATATTCCTAATGAGAAATTTTAAAAATCTTTTGACCTTTAAGCCTGCTGAGTATAGTCAAATGAGTGCCATTCTATTTTAAATAATATCTAAAGGATTGGAACAAAGTTATGTTTGTCACAGTTGAAAATACTCCAGTGTAATCTCTTTTGATTTATGGACCCAAACTCCCTTGAGATTTTGTAAATCAAACTAATGCTTAGAGTGTTCAAGTTTGCTTTTAGATTTCTGACTCAGATAAAGATTTGTAATGTCACAATTTGACAACTTTTATTTTGACTTATCATAGAAGATACTTTGACTTGGTATGTGCCTTTTTATATGTGTCCACTCTAGTAAGTGGGCAACTTATATGATCTGTGAAGCAAGGGAAAATTAAAGCATGAAAGGAAGAAAAGAGGATATTTAAAATTATATTCTAATACTCTGACAACAGAATTTTGATCATGAAATGCCTACTTATAAATTATATTTCAATGAGTTTATAATTTCATATCTCTGATATACTTTTCAGGAATTAAAAAAAAAAAAGATAGTTGATGCTTTTCCCATTGCAGACCCTAATAAGGACACTAACCCCTAATGGGTTCCCCATTGTTTAACTGTAGCCATGTTTGATTTAAAGTAGAGATAAGGTGGAGTTTTTGTTGTAGTCATTTGTTTCTTCTTTTTTATAGTTAGCATGGTTAGAGCTCACTTAGAACATTTATAAATATATTAATCCTCCTTCAGGTACAAGAGCAAGATGAATATGAAAGCCTGTTGAGTGCAAAGAAGTATGCATTGTACTTAGGAAAATGTGCATGAATTTATATATGCAAGAATAAAGTCTAAGCAAAACATTAGCTATTTGGGTGACTTCCCTGAGACATTTTATCTTCAAAGGGAAGTAAATTTCATCAGTGAATTGGATAATATGCAAATAACATGCACATGGATGGCATGTGGATCCCAGGTGGGAGTGGAATAACTCTTTTGACAGTGACAAGCTTTAATTTCATCATGACTTTCCCAAACCTGTGAATTTTTCTACCAAAAGTAACACATGCACTTTTTGGCTATTCAGAAAAATTTCTTAATTTGTATGGAAAGCCAAACCTTGTTCTTGGTTTTCCTCTCATGTGGTGCTATTCCTTTCAGTGAAGTAACTTGTTCAACATGGTGTCCACTGCTTCCCTTCCCACCTCATGGAAGTAGGAGATACAGAAGAGAGATACACCTTAACAGATGTAAGCCACCAGTGTTCTCAGTGAAGGTTAGTTTGTATGGTCCTCTGCCCAGAATGTCTCTACTGTGCTAGGCTTGAAACTTCCACATTAGTTACTCCTGTAATTAAAGCTTTCAAGGACTGTGTTCAACTTGTAAAGACTGTTACACTCAAAAGGGTAACATTAAAGCTACTCTGAGCCATTAACACTTTCTATAAAATGTGTCAGATTAGCTGCTATAACTAGCAAGGCCTTTAACAAATGAAGCGAAGAATGAAATATTTTAATGGGAAAGGAGATCATTTATAACCAGAGTCTCCTCACACACTCTCACCCCCTCTTAAAACTAGGTTTCCAAGTTCTTCTAGATCCCATTTTCTTTCTTACTCTGCTGTGATTCTACCCCCATGCTCTTGCATTTTAATCAAATTGGAAATTTTTAATCTAATGTCTACCTTCTGCTATGTCACTTGGATTCCTCTAAACTTTTTGAGAATGTCCCTAAAGTGTGTGTAATTTGTGATTTCCAATCTCATCTGGACTCTCAGCAATCCTCATTAATTTTGAGGCCAGCTTGCTCTGCTCTTATCTACGGAGAACGTTCCAGCTTTCATCGCTTTTTTCGTGGTCCCTATCTCATCTATTCTAACAGCACATATTTTTGTACTTAGTAAAGAACTTCTTCAGTCATCTTAATTTACTTCACTTCAATCTCCAAATGTGTCTATGTTGCTTCCATCTTTACTTCCTCTATTTAGTTTTTAGGGAAGAGAGCCTTGTACTGAACAGGAACCATCTCTTTACTTACATTTTAGTTCATATGCCCATCTATATCCGCAAAGATTTTTGTTCTGTGAATTATCTGGTCTTGCCTACATTTTCAAAACTTTATTTATTGGCTTTTGTTCTTGAGAGACTAGAGTAGCTGCCATCCAGATACAGCTCTTCTCAAAGCTGACCAACTCTAGCCATCAACCTATTGCTCCTTTCCCTTCACAATTAAGTACTTGAAAAGAGAGTCTATCTCATTGTCTGCATTTTTCAACATCCATTTCAATTACTGTAATTTGGCCTCTGCTTTTATTACTGCATTAAAATTGCTTGCAGTGTCAATAGTGACTTGCTCATAGCTACTTCTTGGTCCTTATCTTACTTGACCTCTTCAGAGCATTTGGCCTTATGGTCATTGTCTTCTCACTAAAATAAATTTCATTTTACAGGCCATTTGTGATTCTTTGGTTAGTGTTCCAACCATCCAGGTACTGAGGAACCTTGTGGAAATGCTCAATTCTTTTCTCTCCATTACCAGCGTAATTCAACAGGATCCTAAGTACTGCTGGTTCTATTCTGATATAAAACCTTTCACATACACTTCTTGTTCATCACCAGTATTACCTTTTTAGGTAAAAATATTACCATATTTTTTATTAGCTTGCTAAAATAGTCTAGTAACTATTCCTCTAATTCAAGTAGAAAGGATCTGACATCTAGTTGTATCATTCTCAAAACACCCACTGATTTTTTGAAAATGCAAACCTAATGATCTTTATCTCTAATTTAAACCACTGGTATCACTTACGCAGTAGTTCCAAAGATTGGTCCAGGGACCTTCCTTATGATAGATACTATTGACTGCCCTATAGCAGTATCTTACATTTCTATTCTGTCAGAACCCTGATGTTATTCATTTATATTATTTAGATATAGGGTGCTTATGTGTTTCATGATAGCCCATGTCTTTCCTCAGAAATAAGGAATGAGTATTGATTAACAGTCATGATATATCCATTGCTGTTGACAGTGACTGGTTTAAAAGTGACTATATAATGACATTTTGGTAGAGAAACATAGGGAAGCATCTGTTGGCAGAGGCATCTCTGTGATAGTTTTCCTTGTTCACAAGAAGAGAGATACAGAGAAAAGATTTCTTTCATTGAGTATTGTTGTATGCAGGTAAAAAGCCTAAGGCTACTGAACCCACCTCAGAACAGAGAGGTGGAGTTGCTGACATACTGTAACGTGCAAAGCACAAAAACAGAAGTCATCTGAATCCTCGTTGATAACACTGAGCTACTAAATTATTCAGTAGTGGAACTATCCTATCTTGAGACTACTTAATATGTATATAATACTTCTTTTTGAGCTGTTACTTGTAAAGTTTTCTGTTGCTTGTGGCCCCTAAGCATCCTAAACGATAAAATTAGTATCAGTCATCTGAAAGTTTGTTAAATTCATTTACCCTAAGGTGATTCTAATTCTGTAAGTTTGAAGATTAGGCTCAGCAATTTATATATGTAACAGTGTCCACAGGAAGTTTTGATTAGCAGCCAGGTTTGCAAACCACTATTGGCAAAACTTCTTTTTAAATTTTTTTGTGTGGTGAATATCCTCTAAGTTATGATCCTTGCCTGCTTCCCTGTCCTTTCTCACTGCATTGTTCACTACTCTGTAAAATGTAATATGTCTTCCAAGTTATGTTGAGCTACTTGGAATTCATCCTTTTTCCTGGAATGCGATTTTCCTTTTCTCTCATTTGGTAAATTTTACAAATTTTTAGAGTCTCAATATGAGCTTTTTCTTCTCTGTGATTTCTTTCCTATTACACTCAAGTATAGTAAATAACTGTTTTTGTGTTACTATTTTACTCAGTAACAATGTTTTATTATTGTTATATTATATGTATATATTGTTATATTTATTATTATTATGACACCATGACTTCATTATATTTACATGCTGTATTTGCTACTAGGTTCAGAGTTCTTTGGGGGTACAGGTAATATTCTATTTAATTTAGCTTTCTTTTAGTCTAGTAGATTAATTGCATAGATGGGTATTCATTAAAATTTTGTGGAGTGGAAATAAATTGAAGAAGAAACCAGAGCCCCTTTACATGTCAAGGAATATATCAGGAAATGGTGGTGACATGGTACGTTAGCAAATCCTGGCAATGAGGAAGTGGCTGGAAGACACTTTATCCTTTGATTTATGTATGCTAATGAAAAGTCAAAGATGAAAAATATTTTTAGATGAAACAAGATAAACTTACTAGGATTAATACACACACACACACACACACAAAATTACTCTAGTAAAGATTTATTTGGTTATGAATAAGTTATCCTGATCAACTTTTTTCCAAGTTGTAGAAAAAGTTATAGGAAGTTATAGAAAAATTATAAAAAATACATTATTAAATGTATCTATAAGTGGGCTGCCAATAATGTAAGAAATAGGCAGAATCCAGGCAAATATTAAGTCAATTAAAGAATGTAGAGTGGTAAGCAGAGGATTGATCCAGTTTTAGCCTTGAAGGCATTTAACAAATCTGGTGAGATTGAACTTCACTCTTCATGATTTTCAGAGCTTGTAGGACAAGAGAGTGTCCACTCAAGGACAAAACTCTAAGAAGAGACCTTCTGTGATCGGCAGAATAATGACCACACTCAAAGATACCCATGTCCTGATTCCTGGTACCCGAAAATATGTTCTATGGCAAAGGCAAATTAAGGTTGCTAAATAGCTGATCTTAAGGTGGGCTCAGCGTAATCAAAACATCTGCCAAAGTGGAAGAAGCAGGCAAAAGAGTCAGTATCAAAGTAATGCAATGTGAGAAAGCCTTGACTAGCCATTGCTGGCTTTTAGATGGAATAGAAGGCCAGGAGCTGAAGAATCTGGACAACTGGAAAGGACAGAGAAATGTATTTTACCATAGAGGTTCCAAAAAGAAACCTGGCCTTTGTGACACCTTGATTCTAGCTAGATAAAATCCATTTCAGACTTTATACTACTAAACTATATGGTAATTAATTTGTGTTGTTTTAAGCCCTTACTTTTGCAGTAATTTGTTACAGTTGCCATAGGAAACTAATATACCCTGCTTGGCCCCAACCGCAATTAGAGCTTGAATATAAAGCATCTCTTCAAAAGAGTGAGCTGGAATTGAGCCGGCCCACTTAATGTTGGCAGTCAGTGAATGAGAATAATTACCTTCCCACTTATTTGGTAGCCTCAGCAATGAATTCATGCTACCTTGGTAGCAGGCCCTAAAATCTTGAAAACAGAAAATTAATTTAATTGAATGTTCTATTGCCTGGCAGAAGCAAATACATACCTTTTCAGGGAGAAACTCCCTTTAAACTAAATCTTGAAGAATCTTAAGAGTAAAGTTCCAATAAATATGAGCCCACTATCAAATATAACAAAATAAACACACAGAAACAATGTTACCATGCATGGGAACCAACAAAGGGAGCAGGCAGAAGATTTAGATACAGGATACTGGAGCTGTCAGCTAAAGAACACAAAATATGTAGGTTACAACGTTAAAAGTCCTAAATGAAATTGGATTCTGAGGAATGAGCAATATGACATAAAATTAGACAGATTTGAAGGAAAAACAAATTATCATAGAAAAATATATTGAAAAAAATGTAATTGAAAAATCAGTTAAGAGTAGCTTATGAGAGAATTGGTGAACGGAAGAAAGATTTAAAGAATGTGTCCATTGCACGTACTGAATGGAGCACTGGGTGTTATACACAAACAATGAATCATGGAACACTACATCAAAAACTAATGATGTAATGTATGGCGATTAACATAACATAATAAAAAAATAAAGAATGTGTCCATTATTCAGCACAAAGAGATCATAAAATGAAAATATTAAAGAAATGTTAAATGGAAGAAAGAATATGAAGATTGAATTACATATTCAGCATGGTTATGTACTACAGAAAACTGTTAACACCTTACTGTATTCAGAGGTGTATGCTAGGTTTTGTGGTAGGCATGAAGCCACTCAAGACTGGGGTTTCAGCTCTCGGAGAACTTCCATGAGGACCACAGTACTAACTGATATAACACCTGAGCGCACCTTTACTTAGAAATAGACTTGGAATTCTGGTAGGAATGTCTTTTGCCAATTCAACATAAAAGTTTATATTGGGTTTACAATATTATTTATCAATACATAGTTTGTCTACATGCCAGGTCATTCTCTAATCTGTTATTTCTTTGCACATTTTTGGGCCACTTTTGCTGTTATTTCTATCCTTTCAAAAATGGTGGGAAGTACAAAGAGAAAGAGGTAAAACTCAAATAGCCATTACAGTGCTTAATTGCATCAGATAATTGAATTTATTGACCAGAGTGAGTATTTTGAATTATGCATTTATTTATGTTGTGTGGTTTCATTTTTTCCTATTATATATGAAAGTGGACTATTAAAAATTTTGTACTGATTATCATTTTTGATATATTCTTAGGGCCATTGATACAGTTAAAAAGAAAAAAATATAAATATAGCACATGTAACTAGTTCAAGGTAAATATGATTTATACAGTTTGGTTTTCATAGTAATTTGCAGGTATGAGGATAAATTGTCACACAGAGGATGATAAAGTATACATTTAGAGTATACATTCAGCAAGCTAAATAGAATTTTAGTAGATTGTATTTCATATCGATCAAAATCTCTTTACATGCTATTGTTGCATATTGAATTCAGACCAGATATTTAAATTTGTCCCTCACTTAATTAAAAATAATTGTCACCTACTTGCAAGATAACACAGAGAAGATTAGCTGTTGCTGATGGTCTTCCAACTTACCATGCATTGCACGGGGCACTCACAGAACATTGTACATTCCCTGACCACACTTCCTCTTAGAATCTAAAATGAATTATATGTTTTGCCTGTCCTCCCCTAGTTTCATCTGAGCAATCCTTGCATACCTTTCATAAAGCATTGCAATTACTCGCTTATTTGTCTCTGCAGCTAAACTGTGGGCTGCTCATTGACAGGAGTTATTTATCTTTGAACTCCTTAGGGCTTAGTCCTTTAACGGGTATATCAAATGACTTCCTAATATTTAAATCAGCTTTATTTATAAAAGATTATCCTGAGAAAATTCAGTAAACATTTAATTTGGGAGAAGTATAAGTGCTGGATAGAAGTGGTTTCCTATGTAAAAAAAAAAAATGGTAGAGAATAAAGTTACTTTTGAAGACAGGTAAAAATGTCTCCGATTTCTTGCTGTGGTCTTGGATGTTCAGTAGCAGATTTGTTTAAAGGTTGAAGCAGCCCTGAAGCTCAAAATAAAGAGATAATGTGGGTCAGTCCCAGAACCATGGGAAGGAAAAGAGGCAAATGCTTCCTGATTACCTGACTGTTGTATGGTTATGAAACATCCATCTTCATCTGTGCAATATCTGTCTATTGAAGTTGACTTTGGGTGTTATTTACATAGCCGTACTGCATTTCTTGTGACTAGTACTTGTATGGTTTTTCTTTTATTTTCATCTGGGGCCTTAGATTTAAGTATATCTCATCAGTAGCATATAATTGTAACTACAACCTAATAATCCCCATATTTTAATTGGAGTGTTTATTTAGCCTGTTTATATTAATATGATTAATGATACATTTAAATCCATGCCCTTTCTGTGTGTTCTCAGCTTGTGTCACTTAAGCTCAGTTTCTTTGTGCCTCTTTTTCTTCCTTCCTTTGGATTAATTGGATATGTTTGTATTCCACGTTATCCCTCCATTTGCTCTTTTGCTATCAATCTTTGCATTCTTAGTTATTATACAGGAGATTAAGTACTTAAAATAGTCCATTTTGAGTTAATATTTTTCTACTTCACAATAGAGAAGCTGAGCTGCACTACCATTCCTATTCTTTGAGCTATTGTAGCCATACAATTTACTCCTACATATGTCATACATACCACAATATATTTGTTTAACACAGTCAATATTCTTCTAAATAAATTTTTAAAGTAGTACTGTATATTTAGCCATTTATGTTCCCTTTCTAATTCTTTGTTTTTTCCACTGGGCTGTCATTTCGTATCATTTCTCTTTGACAGAAGAATATTCTTTGGGATTTCTAACAATGTACTTTCTGGAAGCAAATTATTTAAGCTTTGGTCTGAAAATTTCTTCAACTACTCTCATATTTCAAGGATATTTTCACTGGGTATAGAATTCAAGATGAAGAAATTTTTCAGCATTTAAAAGTTGTAAATTTCTTATCTTTTGACTTTTATTTTATTTTTTAAAGATTTTATTTATTTGACAGAGAGAGATACACAGCAAGAGAGGGAACACAAGCAGGGGGAGTGGGAGAGGGAGAAGCAGGCTTCCCGCAGAGCAGGGAGCCTGATGCGGGGCTCGATCCCAGGACTCTGGGATCATGACCTGAGCAGAAGGCAGACGCTTAACGACTGAGCCACCCAGGCGCCACCTTGACTTTTATTCTTGTTACCTGTACGTAATGTGACCCCCTCCCAGCTACTCTTAAATGCCTTCATTTTTGGTTTTTAAATTATGATATGCCCATGTGTTGTTCTTAGTTTTATCCTGCAAAGGGTTCACTGGGCTTATTGAACATATGGGTTGATGAATTTCTTTAATTTTGGAAAATTGGAAAAATCATGTCCATGGTTTTTTTTTTTTTAATTTCCCCATGCTCTGTTTCTCCTCTAAATCTGGGGCTCCATTATAAACCTATGTCTTGTACTATAGGTTTCTGAGGCTCTGTTTTGTTTTGTTTTGTTTTCCTGTGCTTCCATTTGAAAGTTCACTATTTTTTTCCACCCTGTCTAGTCTGTTGTAAGCTTATACAATGATTTTCTTATTTCAAATACACATTTCATTTAGTTCTATAACTTTTTGGTTATTTTTTAGATTTTCTAGTTTCAGAATTTGTGGAATTCATTTTAATTCATTTTGAAAACTATTCTCTTTATATATAAACACACACACACAAATTTCCTGCTAAAGCCATCATCTGGGTCATTGTTGGGTCTACTTCTGTTAATAGTTTTTTTCTCAATAAAACAAAACAGTTTTTTTCCTCTTGATTATAGACTATGTTTTTCTATTCCTTCATTGGTCTCATAAATTTTTATTGTGTGCTATTGATTGTGTATAAAAGAACAGTAGACTGAGGCATATACTTTCAGAAAGATCTTGTACTTCCTTTTGTCAGATAAGTAGAGTGAAGGGTAGATTTTTTTGATCTAATGAGTTGAACTGAGTTGGGGTTGGACTAGTGACTACCAATTCACCTTGGGTTTCAAATGTCTTAGGAGAGAGATCAGGTTGCTTCCACTTACCTGATTAAACTGTAAAATCTCCCTATGTCCAGCAATGTCTGTTATTCTACAAATGTTCTGTGAAGTAAAATGGACAGAAAGGACAAACTCTGTATCTGGGATCCTTCAGCTTCCTATCCACCATAGCAGTAAATACATGGCTATTAAAATTCTACTAGTTCCTCGTTTACCAGCAAAATTTTTCTTAAAGAAGGCTGACCCCTTCTCAATGTGCCCTCAGAATTTGCTAATACTCCATGCTTAAAGGCTGTCTTTCAAGGGAGAGCTTATCCATCTCTGGGGTTCTTTGTACCCACAGTTCTTTAATGGCTTTAAAGAAATATATGACATTTTATATTATCTAGTGTTCTCTCAGAATTAAGGCAGAAGTGGTGTTTTCTTGTTAATTTTTATATCTTAGCTAAAAGGAGAGCTCTCAATGTAGCATTTTTAAAATTAGCCTAAATTGGAAGAACACTGACATTTCTATTAGTTCAATAAATTTTAATGATCACTGACTCCCTACCAAGTATTTTTCTAGATTCAGGAACTATGTCAATGAACAAAATACATAATTGTTGATTCTCTAGTGGACCAGAATGTTGATTATTGAAATAGCCACTTATTGTTTGGCCCTGAGGAAGAACTGTTTTCTTTCTATGACTTCAATGGATCTGCAGTATTCTCTTGCTATTTTTTTTAATGCTGATTTAACCAGAAATTGTATAATACTGGAATTAACTATGTTCTGATCAAAATTTCTAAGGTATGAATTCTCTTATTCAAATAATATATGTTGCTCAGAAGTAAAATATATAAAGTTATAAAGGCTGAGCTGTCCTGGTTATACTGGATTTGGGCTATCTAAAACCTTACCTGCTTAGCTTCCCTTTCCTGACCTCCGGTTTTTCCTGCCTCAAGGCTGCCTCTGAATTAGCTCCAAGGTTTCCCTCTGTTCCCAAGAATCTGAAGAGCCCAATTTGAAAACCATTTAAGTAGATCATCCATGCAGGTAAGGGATTTTTCTGTTTCCTTTTTTATGACCATTTTCCTCAAAATTCTGAGACAGATTAAATGCTTAAATGAAGTTAATGGTTGGTTTGAAATTAACTGCTGATATATCTGTATATATATTGAGTACACAGAGTTAGTTAATAGTTCTTTGGGGTTTTCTTCAAGCTCTACTACATTGAGTTATAGAATTTCAGGAGTTGGAAATAGCCTTAGAGATAATTTAGCATAACCTCCCACTCAATGAAAGTCTCCTTTCTACAATAACCCTGACAGATGGTCATTTAGCTTCTGCTTGAGCACTTCCCGTCACTGGAGTTCATTACTTTCTGAGATGATTTCATCTTGAATTGCTTTAAATATTAGTAATTTCTTCCTTATACTGAGCCCAAATATGCATCGTGGTGATTGCCAATGATTGATTAAATTATTGTCTCAATTTTCTTAATCTCTTCCCCACTTGATCTGATTTATAGATCTTTTCTCTTAATATACCTATATTCTTCCATGTGTGTTCTACTATTGAAACATTTCTTTATTCTCAGTGGGGAATGTGAAGAATGCATCAGATTCAACAAATGTACATGAGGAATGTACAGGAGTAGGTACTCTACTGTGAGGGCCATCTCATTAGAATGTTTCTTGAAAGCTCAGGACCCAGCCGATCTGATACCCAAGACTTATGAGAGGTTTCTAACTGAGGTTCTTTTGGTGGGTTTCCTTTTAGACTTATGATTTTTTTTCTTTTTTTCCCTTTCGTGTGTGTATGTGTGTGTGTGTGTGTGTGTAAGAGGGAGAACCTACTGTGTTCGATAGTTAAATAAGTAATTCACTAAATAATATTTGCATAAGTTGTCAAATACCTATGTTAATACCTTCTAGTTCCATGCACATCATTGCGAATGGCAAGATTTCATTTTTTGATGGCTGCATAATATTCCATTGTGTGTGTGTGTGTGTGTGTATTTTATATATACCACATCTTCTTTATCCATTCATCTGTTGATGGACACCTAGGCTCTTTCCATAGTTTGGCTATTGTGGACATTGCTGCTATACACATTGGGGTGCATGTGCCCCTTTGGATCACTACATTTGTATCTTTGGGGTATATACCCAGTAGTGCAATTGCTGGGTCATAGGGTAGCTCTATTTTCAACTTTTTGAGGAATCTCCATACTGTTTTCCAGAGTGGCTGCACCAGCTTGCATTCCCACCAACAGTGTAGGAGGGTTCCCCTTTCTACGCATCCCCGCCAACATCTGTCGTTTCCTGACTTGTTAATTTTAGCCATTCTGACTGGTGTGAGGTGGTATCTCATTGAAGTTTTGATTTGGATTTCCCTGATGGCCGAGTGCTGTTGAGCACTTTTTCATGTGTCTGTTGGCCATTTGGATGTCTTCTTTGCAGAAATGTCTGTTCATGTCTTCTGCACATTTCTTGATTGGATCATTTTTTCTTTGGGTGTTGAGTTTAATAAGTTCTTTATAGATTTTGGATACTAGCCCTTTATCTGATATGTCATTCGCAAATATCTTATCCCATTCTGTTGGTTGTCTTTTGGTTTTGTTGACTGTTTCTTTTGCTATGCAAAAGCTTTTTATCTTGATGAAGTCCCAATAGTTCATTTTTGCCCTTGCTTCCCTTGCCTTTGGCGATGTTTCTAGGAAGAAGTTGCTGCGGCTGAGGTCAAAGAGGCTGCTGCCTGTGTTCTCCTCAAGGATTTTGATGGATTCCTGCCTCACATTGAGGTCTTTCATCCATTTTGAGCCTATTTTTGTGTGTGGTGTAAGGAAATGGCCCAGTTTCATTCTTCTGCATGTGGCTGTCCAATTTTCCCAACACCATTTGATGAAGAGACTGTCATTTTTCCATTGGACATTCTTTTCCTGCTTTGTCAAAGATTAGTTGAACATAGATTTGAGGGTCCATTTCTGGGCTCTCTATTCTGTTCCATTGATCTATGTGTCTGTTTTTGTGCCAGTACCATACTGTCTTGATGATGACAGCTTTGTAATAGAGCTTGAGGTCTGGAATTGTGATGCCACCAGCTTTGCTTTTCTTTTTCAACATTCCTCTGGCTATTTGGGGTCTTTTCTGGTTCCATACAAATTTTAGGATTATTTGTTCCATTTCTTTGAAAAAACTTGATAGTATTGCATTAAACGTGTAGATTGCCTTAGGTAACCTAGACATTTTCACAATATTTGTTCTTCCAATCCATGAGCATGGAGCATTTTTCCATTTCTTTGTGTCGTCCTCAATTTCTTTCATGAGTATTCTATAGTTTTCTGCATACAGATTCTTTGCCTCTTTGGTTAGATTTATTCCTATTATTATTATTATTCCTATTATTATTATTATTATGGTTTTGGGTGCAGTTGTAAATGGGATCGACTCCTTAATTTCTCTTTCTTCTGTCTTGTTGTTGGTATATAGAAGTGCAACTGATTTCTGTGCATTGATTTTATATCCTGCCACTTTACTGAATTCCTGTATGAGTTCTAGCAGTTTTGGGGTGAAGTCTTTTGGGGTTTTCCACATAAAGTATCATATCAGCTGCAAAAAGTGAGAGTTTCACTTCTTTTTTGCCAATTTGGATGCCTTTTATTTCTTTATGTTGTCTGATGGCTGAGGCTAGGACTTCTAGTACTATGTTGAATAGCAGTGGTGATGGTGGACATCCCTGCTGTGTTCCTGACCTTATGGGGAAAGCTCTCAGTTTATTCCCATTGAGTTAGATATTTGCTGTGGGTTTTTCATAGACGGCTTTTATGATACTGAGGTATGTACCCTCTATCCCTACACTCTGATGAATTTTAATCAAGAAAGGATGGTGTACTTTGCTTTTTCTGCATCTATTGAGAGGATCATATCATTCTTGGTCTTTCTTTTATTAATGTATTATATCACATTGACTGATTTGCGGATGTTGAACCAACCTTGCAGCCCAGGAATAAATCCCACTTGGTCGTGGTGAATAATCCTTTTAATGTACTGTTGGATCCTATTGGCTAGTATTTTGGTGAGAATTTTTGCATCCATGTTCATCAGGATATTGGTCTGTAATTCTCCTTTTTGATGGGGTCTTTGTCTGGTTTTGGGATCAAGGTAATGGTGGCCTCATAAAATGAGTTTGGGAGTTTTCCTTCCATTTCTATTTGAAACAGTTTCAGAAGAATAGGTATTAATTCTTCTTTAAGTGTTTGGTAGAATTCCCCTGGGAAGCCATCTGGCCCTGGACTCTTGTCTGTTGGGAGATTTTTGATTACTGCTTCAATTTCCTTCGTGGTTATGGGTTTGTTCAGGTTTTCTATTTCTTCCTGGTTCAGTTTTGGTAGTTGATACATCTCTAGGAATGTGTCCATTTCTTCCAGGTTATCTAATTTGCTGGCATATAGTTGCTCATAATATGTTCTTATAATTGTTTGTATTTCTTTGGTGTTGGTTGTGATCTATCCTCTTTCATTCATGATATTATTTATTTGGGTCCTTTCTCTTTTCTTTTTGATAAGTCTGGCCAGGGGTTTATCTATCTTATTAATTCTTTCAAAGAACCAGCTCCTAGTTTTATTGATCTGTGCTGTTCTTTTGGTTTCTATTTCATCGAATTTCTGCTCTGATCTTTATTATTTCTCTTCTCCTGCTGGGTTTAGGCTTTATTTGCTGTTCTTTCTCCAGCTCCTTTAGGTGTAGGTTTAGGTTGTGTACTTGAGACCTTTCTTGTTTCTTGAGGAAGGCTTGTATTGCTATATACTTTCCTCTAGGACTGCCTTTGCTTCATCCCAAAGATTTTGAACAGTTATGTTTTCATTTTCATTTTTTTCCATGAATTTTTTAAATTATTTAATTCTGGGTTGACCCATTCATTCTTTAGTAGGATGCTTTTTAGCCTCCACGTATTTGAGTTCTTTACAACTTTCCTTTTGTGATTGAGTTCTAGTTTCAAAGCATTGTGGTCTGAAAATAGGCAGGGAATGATCCCAATCTTTTGGTACAGTTGAGACCTGATTTGTGACCCAGGATGTGATCTATTCTGGAGAATGTTTCATGTGTGCTAGAGACGAATGTGTATTCTGTTGCTTTGGAATGTAATGTTCTGAATATATCTGTGAAGTCCATTTGGTCCAGTGTGTCATTTAAAGCCTTTATTTCCTTGTTGATCTTTTGCTTAGACGATCTGTCCATTTCAGTGAGGGAGGTGTTAAAGTCCCCCAATATTATTGTATTGTTGTCAATGTGTTTCTTTGCTTTTGTTATTAATTGGCTTATATAATTGGCTGCTCCCACGTTAGGGGCATAGATATTTACAATTGGTAGATCTTCTTGTTGGATAGACCCTTTAAGTAGTATATAGTGTCCTTCCTCATCTTTTATTACAGTCTTTGGTTTAAAATCTAATTTGTCTGATATAAAGGATTGCCCCCCAGCTTTCTTTTGGTGTCCATTAGAATGGTTAATGGATTTCCACCCCCTCACTTTCAATATGGGGATGTCTTTGGGTCTAAAATGAGTCTCTTGCAGACAGCATATCGATGGGTCTTGTTTTTTTATCCAATCTGATACCCTGTGTCTTTTGATTGGGGCATATAGCCCATTTACATTCAGTTGACTATTGAAAGGTATGAATTTGGTGCCATTGTATTGCCTGTAAGGTGACTGTTACTGTATATTGTCTCTGTTCCTTTGGTCTATGTTACTTTTAGACTCTTTCTTTGCTTAGAGGACCCCTTTCAATATTTTTTGTAGGGCTGGTTTCATGTTTGCAAATTCATTTATTTTGTTCATCCTGGAAGCTTTTTATCTCTCCTTCTATTTTCAATGACAGCCTAGCTGGATATAGTATTCTTGTCTGCATTTTTTTCTCATTTGGTGCTCTGAATATATCATACCAGTCCTTTCTGGCCTGCCAGGTCTTTGTGGATAGGTCTGCTGCCAGTCTAATGTTTCTACCATTGTAGGTGACAGGCCTTCTGTCCCGAGGTGCTTTCAGGATTTTCTCTTTGTCTCTGAGACTTGTGAGTTTTACTCTGGGTGTTGACCTATTTTTATTTTGAGGGGGTTTTAATTTGAGGGGGGTTCTCTGTGCCTCCTGGATTTTGGTGCCTGTTTCCTTCCCCAAATTAGGGAAGTTTTCTGATATAATTTGCTCCAATATACCTGTGCCCCATTCTCTCTTTCTTCTTCTTCTAGGATCACAATTATTCTAATGTTGTTTCATCTTATGGTATCACTTATCTCTCGAATTCTGCCCTCGTGATCCAGGAGTTGTTGTTCTCTCTTTTTCTCAGCTTCTTTATTCTCCATCATTTGGTCTTCTATATCACTAATTCTCTCTTTTGCTTCATCTATCGTAGCAGTTAGAGCCTCCATTTTTGATTGCACCTCATTAATAGCCTTTTTGATTTTGACTTGGTTAGGTTTTAGTTCTTTTATTTCTCCATAAAGGGATTCTCTAATTATCTTCCATGCTTTTTTCAAGCCCAGCTAGTATCTTTATAATCATCATTCTGAACTTTAGTTCTGACATCTTACTAATGTCTGTATTGATTAGGTCCCTGGCAGTCAGTACTGCCTCTTGTTCTTCTTTTTGAGGTTTTTCCAACTTGTCATTTTGTCCAGAGGAGAATAGATGAATGAGGGTGCAAAATGTTAAAAGGGTAACAATGACCCCAGAAAAATATACACTAAACAAATCAGAAGAGACCTGAAACCAGGGGGAAAAGGAAGGAAAAAAAAAAAAAAGAATATGATCAGGCTGGTGAATAGAACAGAACCACACACTAGACTGCGGGTATATTTTGGTCTGTTAGAAGAAACTGCCTCCCAAAATTTTAAAGAAAGAAAAACTTATATATATATATCAAAAATAAGGGGAAATATGATGAAGGGATGGAATATGATGGTAAAGATGAAAATGTAAAAAGATATTTTTTAATTAATATTTTAAAGATTTTATTTATTTATTTGACAGAAAGAGACACAGTGAGAGAGGGAACACAAGCAGGGGGAATGGGAGAGGGAGAAGCAGGCTTCCCCCTGAGCAGGAAGCCTGATGTGGGGCTCGATCCCAGGACCACGGGACCATGACCTGAGCCGAAGGTAGATGCTTAACATCTGAGCCACCTAGGTGCCCCTAAAAAGATTTTTAAAAAGGAATTGATAAGAAGTTGGTTGAAAAAAGAAAGAAAAAATTAAATTAAAAAGAAAAAGAAAAAAAAAAAGAATGTGATCAGACAGGAGACTAAAACAAAGCCATACACTAGCTTTAGGGTATATTTTGGTCTGTTAGAAGAAACTGTATCCCAAAATTCTAAAGAAAGAAAAACTTAATAAGATTAAATACAACAAAGGGACAGAATATGACTGTAAAAATGAAAATTAAAAAAAGATTTTAAAAAAGGAATTGGTAAGATAAGATGTTGGTTGGAAAAGGAGAGTTGGCACCTGGGTAGCTCGGTTGTTAAGCGTCTGCCTTCGGCTCAGGTCGTGATCTCAGGGTCCTGGGATCAAGCCCCGCATTGGGCTCCCTGGTAAGTGGGAGGCCTGTTTCTCCCTCTCGGATTCCCTCTGCTTGTGTTCCCTCTCTTGCTCTCTCTCTCTGTCAAATAAATAAAAATAAATAAATAAATAAATAAATAAATAAATAAATAAATAAATAAATAAAATCTTTAAAAAAAGAAAAGGAAAGAAGAAAAAATAAAAAAAATAGAAAAAGAAAAAATAAAGAACATTAAAAAAATTAACTTTGGGAGACTAAAGAATCATGGGGAAAAAGCCATGAATTCTATGTGCATTATTCCCCTAGCACTGGAGTTCTGCTGTTCTCATTGATTGGTAAACTTGGTCTTGGCTGGCTGTTCTTGCTGATCTTCTGGGGGAGGGGCCTGTTGCCATGGTTCCCAAATGTCTTTGCCAGAGGTGGAATTGCCCCTCCTTTGCCAGTCCGGGCTAAGTATTCTGCTCAGGTTTGCGCTCAGGAGCTTTTGTTCTCTGCAAGCTTTTGGTACAGCTTTGGAGGAGGAGAATGAAAATGGTGGCCTCCCAGTCTCCGCCCCGGAGGAGCCGAGAACTCGGGGCCCCACTCCTCAGTGAGCCCCCAGAGAAAAGCAGTCAATCACTCCCATCTCCCGGTCTCCGGCTGCACTCTGTGCTCACCCGGCCTGTGACCAATCATTTCTATCTTTGGCACCTGACTCCGTGTGGAGTCTCCAAACCTAGCAGATCCCTGTGGTGCACTCCTGCACTGCTCCTCCTGGGGGAGGAAGGGAAGTCTCCCCGGCTCTGCTGCTTGTTGGGTCCCTGCTGGAGGAGCAGTGGCCTGACTGTGCCGCAGATCATGGTTTATGGCAACCCCGAGCTGAGAGCCTGTGCCTCAGCTCCGTCTCTGCAGCCAGCTTCCCTGCTCCGATACCTGGGCACCCCCAGTCCGTCTGTGACCCTGAGGGTCCTGAGACCACACTGTCCCAGCGAGTGTTCCACCCCCCGGGTCGAGCCACTGGATCGACATCCCTCAGCGGAGCAGACTTCTAAAGTTCTGAAGTTTTTTTCTAAAAGTTCTGATTTTGTGCTCTGGGGCTCTATCACTTGCCAGAAGCGGCCTACGGAGACCCCCTCCCCCGCCGTCTATCTTCCCGAATATCACCTCAGATTCACTTCTCCGCATGTCCTGTCTTCCAGAAAGTGGTCTCTTTTCTGTTCAGAGAGTTGCTGCTATTCTTTTCTTCGATCTCCTGTTGTGTTTGTAGGTGTTCTGAATGATTTGATATCTATCTAGCTGAATTCCTGGGACCAGACGAAATTTAGGTCTCCTACTCCACTGCCATCTTGCTCCTCCTCTCCACATAGTCTTTTTTAAATTGTAGTTGATACTCAATGTTACCTTTGTTTTAGGCATATTCTATACTTACCAAAAGTGTATCTATCATCAGTTACCATACAAAACTATTACAGTGCCATTTGACTATATTCCCTGTGCTTCACTTTATATATGCTTATATAGCCTTTTAAAGATTAATATCCAAAGTTTAGATAGTTATCCATGGTAATGATAGCTAAAGATGGAAAATGCTGTAGGAAATCCAGACATCTCACAATTTTTGTTATTTCTTCATGTTGAGTGCCTTCATTCACTTCCAGCTATCCAAAATCTAACTATGCCTATGAATCTGTGCAAGCCCTAATACATCCTTAATGCTTTTCCTGAATATTCTAATTTCCAATGAGTTCAGCTTTCTAAACTCCCACATTTGTAGTCTTAAACATTTATTGAGTAACTAGTGGTTTGCCAGGCTTTGTGTCATAAACTACAAATAAAGTGATGAAAACAGTCTTTAAACAGCTTACGTTCAGAAGGGTACACTAACAAAGCAATCAAATGTTACAAAACAGTGTGGAAAGTACTATGGTAGAAATAAGCACAGAGCCATTTGTGAAGAGGCAAAGATCACTTAATTTTCTCTGTGTGTGTTTTTGGCAGATATGGAGTGATGTAGTGGTGCCAGGAAGAAGTCTCACATCCTGAAGGGCAAGTGGGAGTTTGCTTATTGAATTGTGATCATTTATTTATATGTCTATTTTAATATGTTAATATGAGCATTAGAATAGTGGTAGTAAGCAGAGACCCTGACCCTCAATGAGTATAATTTGTAGATTATCTTTTTATCTTTGGAGGTCTTCAGGCTATGTTTGCAAACATATTAAGCAGTGGATATGACATTGAAAGATAACCTTCCAAGTCTTTTCCAAAAATAAACAGCTGTAATTTTTACATTCTGTATTAAACTAGAATTATATGTTAATCTTTCTAGGGTTTGAATCACATTATTCTGCTCAAAAATTTTTATAAGTTATACTGAAGGATTGTTATTTGGTCTGGTTTTTCTTGGCTTTTGCTAAAGTCCAGCTGTTTTATCTTTTAATGATTTACACTTTATGCCCATAACAATTTTTCCTTTTCTTATTGATGTTTATACTTCTCAAATATTTGTAATAGGTGATCATAATTTTTAGCTTTCACTCAAGCCATCCATAAGGGTTTAATCTAATTTATAAATGACTCATTCTTCACAAAGCGTTTTTGCTGTGCCTCTCTGAAACTCCTCCAGATGTTTTCCAACATCCTGGTTTGACGTGCCCAGTTGAATGTATTTCAGCTTATTTGCACATAACATGTATTTTTCATATTGCTTCCTGCCCTGTGGTTGTTTGGTTTGGTTCTATTTGATATTTTACTACAGAAAGGCTTATGTAGCCTCCCAGTCAATATCCACAGATAGACTGGCATTTCTAAGACAGATGGTGCCAAACAAACCCTTTACATACATTGAACGCCAGATTAATATTATAAAACCAAGTAATATCCAATATAAGAAATTTAAAAATTAATTTATAGCCATTAGCTGATTCATGCATAATCAAATCATTATACAGAAATGCTTTATATTGTATTCAGTGGAGCTCTCAAGCAAGCTTTATTTGAAATCAAACTACATTTCCACAGATGTTTGTTGTGCTCATCTGACCAAACAAAAAGTGCAAGTTAAGCTTAAACATCTTTTTTTTTTCCCCATAGCATGACCTCTACTCAGGAATGCCCCTTCAAACAACAGATTTAAAATTTAAAACATGTTTGCCAACATTGGAAATTCCTCAAAGCTCAGATTAATTACTAAAAGGTCCTGCAAGCTCAGCAGCAATGGCACCCTGAGCTCCACAGACCTTATTTTGTACAAAATTGGCATGTTTTTGAACTTTGTGAACTCTCTGTAGACTTCTTATTCACGGCATTCAGGCTACTTTATGAAAAGTTCATTTTGCAGTAATTAAATGTTAGTCTTGGTCTATAATCAACAAACTTTAAGGGAGTGTTAGAAATTATCAAGCAAATTTGACCAATATAAGTGAATTGTGTAATTAATTTATATGACTTTCTTTAAAAGCGAATCTAATTCATAATTAGACTTGCTCATTCACTCAATCTCATAATGTCTATTAATTCCCACAATAAACATTTCTTTAGAATGTTTAGAATTTCTTTAGAGTTTAGAAGTGTATCCATCACTGAGGGTACAGTGATGGTTAAGACTTAGTTCTAGGTCTCATGAAACTCATATTTGTACAGCACAATCAAGTATTAGATGCTGCAATAGAGGTTTTTACAAGTTGCTAAGTGGGCATTGAGGGAAGGACACAGCATTTCCTGAAGAGTAGGATGGATCAAGGAACACTTAACAAAGCAGTCAAGATTGGAGCTGATATTGAAGAATAATTGTGAGGACTAGGAGTCTAGAGAAGGGAATATAGAGAAGGAAGAGAGAGGGAGAGATAAAGGAAAGACCAAAGAGCAAGGGCACAGTGGTCTGAGAAAGGTTGCGAAAGTCATCGGTGGTAGCTAATTTGGGATGGTTCGAGCTGAAAGTTTATATTGGTAAGTGCTATGAGTTGAGGGTAGAAAATGAGCAGGGGTCAAATAGTACAAGACTTCTAATTTTATGCTGAGAAGATTGAAATTTTTACTTGATGTATATTACAGTCAGTGATATATTTTTAAAGCATAATTACCTCTTCAGTGGATGGTGTTCAGGTTATCCCAGTGAGCTACCTACCTTTTCTCTTCTTTCTTCTATCCACTCTGCCTTCCAGACTACTTATTTTCTCTTCTTCCCTCCTGTCTTCTTTTCCTTCACTCCTACCCTCCTTCCTTTGCCCCCTTCTGTACTTTTACTCTCTCTCTTGTCCCTTCTCCTCCTCCTCCTAATTTTTTCCTGCCTTAATGGATTTATATTGCTTTGATTTTTTTCTATAAAATCTGATACTTAAAAATATCTTAAGCATTTAACATTGAATTTGAATTTAACATTGAATTTGAATTTGAAAATTTCAAGTATTTTTAAACCTATTAAGTTTAAACTAGTTACTTAGCCATTGTAAAATGTGAGTTCTTCCACCTGTAACCAAAACAGAATGGAAAACAAGTTATCCATCCAAAGTAATCATTTGAAAATATGAAAATAAGAATTAAATTTCTCTCATTAAAGTGTTTTTTTTTCCTGACTTTAAGCAGCCGACTTAAAGAAATACTTCAAATACAATACATGACTTTTTTTTTTTTTAAGATTTTATTTATTTATTTGACAGAGAGAGACACAGTGAAAGAGGGAACACAAGGAGGGGGAGCAGGAGAGGGAGAAGCAGGCTTCCTGCCAAGCAGGGAGCCCGAAGTGGGGCCCACTGTGGGGCTCGATCCCAGGACCCTGGGATCATGACCTAAGCCGAAGGCAGACACTTAATGACTGAGCCACCCAGATGCCCCAATACATGACTTTTATATTTTTCTAGTATACTTTATTTTCAACTGCTTATTTTGGTGATAAATATTGTTTTCTAATGGTTCTTTGAGATTCAAACATTTAAATGTACTGCTGATTCACTAAATATGTTATAGACTATCAAGAAATGTACTTGAAAATGTATTTCTGTATTGTGCAAATTTTTCACAGGTATTTGTATATCTTTTGGATAGATGATTATTCCAATAAAGGGTTAAAGAGAAAGGATAGTGATTTCTATTAGAATTAAATCAATATGGGTTTAAAAACTGTCTCAAGTACTCTGAGGATTTAGTGGCAAGTTTGGAAAGGAAAATTTCAAGATTGGAGAAGGTGAATATTATGGCAGGGAAACTAAAATGTTATTTTTGAAAGATTGTGTGAATTTCAGTTATTAATTATGAAGTCATTTATTTAACACTGCCCTCTTATTCAACATGATATCAGATTTTATACATAAAAATGCCATTATTTTTTATTCAACAACACTTATTTATATGGTACCTCTCCTCCAATCATTATTTCTGAGTCTTAGAGCAGGTTCCTTGGCAAGTTTGATCCCATATATCCCATAGCCTCTAATGAAGTTGCCTGTTAATAAGAAAACAGTGCCTGATAGGAACTAGATAATGTCTAAATATTGATTGTGATGTCTGTCACAGCTTTTGATGTACTTCTATTTAATTCAGTTAAAGAAATAAGGAGTTAGAAACTGGCAAATAAAAACAACATTTAATTTTTTAAACATAATTCATATTTATGTGTAATATTAAGATGAGAACTTACAAAAATCAGCTATATTAATGGTGTTGAATTATAAAGCCATGCTATTATACCTGTAATAAATGTGCTTCTGAGTATTCTAAATTTTTTATAATAGGATTTTTTTAGTTATGTCAGCTAGGTGGTAGAATAGGAGTTTTCCACTGTTATCCCACCATAGACATTGATTTTGTCAACCACTTATAGATGAGAGTACTTTTGTGGGAGTCCAGGAGTCTAGTAGAGAAGTCATAGCACATTTTTGGAGCAAAACCCCAAGAAAAGACACCTTGAAGAGTCTAAGAATAGTTTTACTTTACCTGCATCACTCCTCTCCCACGGCAGCTCAGCTCAGTGCCAAGAGACCCCCCCTTAGCCTACAGTTTCTCCCTCAGAGGAAATTGAGAGCATAGAGAATGAGCACCTGCCTTCCCCAGATGTGCAGAACACTCATCAAGAGGCACTTCTTTCTTGCCTCACCAAGAAGACTGAAACCATCAGCATCGCTGAGAGGTTGGGAGAGGCTGGGAGCATAGCAACCAGGACTTTGGAACTCATTAAAGGATGATGGAAATGTTGCAGACTCCATCAAGAAGCCCGCCTATGAGTTGTTTGGGATATCTTTTCTATGAAACCCTCAACTGGCCCATGGGAACCCCCAATGCTCCATGTGCTTCATCCAGTCCTGCCTCATGGCTGACTCCCCAAGCACATTCACAGGTGGCGAGAGCAAACCTTTGCAGATGGATTGTGTGCATGTGCAGAAAGCCTACCCAACTTTGCAGGCTTGGGAGAAACCACAAAAAATTGAGCTCCCTAGGGAACTGCCCTAGGGAAGACAATAGAAGGTTCTAAACACTTGGCCTGGCTTTGCAGGATTGGGAGAGGACGTGCAAACTTAAGAATTCCCCTGCAGGAAGGAGGGAGAGGTATGGAGCAGGCACAACCATAGGAAAGATCTGAGAAAGCCTTAGAGTCCTAGTCGGGCTGACCGGTAAAGAAGGGATCTCTCTCCCGAAGCTCATTAGTAAAGACTGGAGGATGTGACTGCTTCTTCAGATGCAAACACAGCAATGCAAAACTTTAAGAAACACTAAAAATCAAAGAAACTGATATCACCAAAGGAACACAATTTTCCAGCAACTAATCCCAGAGAAATTGAGATCTATGCCTGATTAAGAATGAAAAATAATTGTTTTAAAGAAGCTAGAGAGCTGTAAGAGAACATAGATATGTCATTTTCCAGATTTTGTTGAGTTGTCTATGAACAAAATGAGAAGTTCAACAATGATAGAAATTTTTAAAAGAAAACAAATTCGGAAACTGAAGAATACAATGAATGTGTGTAACAACATAAAAACATGGAAATGTAAAGTTAACTGGTGAACTATACATACTTGGAACTCTAATACTGTAGTTTGGGTATGTAAGTCACATTTAACTGTAGTGTAAGGTTGAAAGACCAAAGTCTTAAAAATAGATGGAAGAGTAGAGTTTTTTTATGTGACCAAAGTTATCAACTTAAATTGTTAAACATGTTTTATGTAAGCCTCATGGTAACCCTAAAGCAAAAATCTGTAGTAATTAACCTGAAAGAGAAAGAAAGAAGCATACTACTAAAGAAAATCATCAAATCACAAAGAAAGGCGGAGAGGAAGAAAGGAAGAAAGAAATACTAAACAGCCAGAAAACAATGGCAATATAAGTCATTACCTATAAACAAGTACTTTTTCTGACTATAATGGCATGAAACTAGAAATTAGTAACAGGAAGAAACTAGAAGATTCACAAATATGTGGAAATTAAACAATACATACCTGAGTAGTCAATGAGTCAAAGATGATCAATGGTTCAAAGAAGAAAGTGGCCAAATATAAAAATATCTTGAAACAGTGACAATGAAAACACAGCATACCAAAACGTAGGAATGGAGAAATGCAGTTCTAAGAGGGGAGTTTATCGTAGTAAAGGCCAACATTAAATTAAGAGAAAGATTTCAAATAAACAGCCTAATTTTATACCTCAAGAAATTAGGAAAAGAATAAGCCTAGCCAAAGTTATGTGAAGGAAGGAAAAAAAAAAAAGGTCAGAGCAGAGATAAATGGGAGACCAGAAAAACAACAAAAAGATCAGTGAAACTAAGGGTTTGTTTTAAAAAAAGATAAATAAAATTGACAAACTTTTACCTACACTATACAAGAAATGAAAAGGAGGGGATTCAATAAATATAATTATAAATGAAAGAAGAGACATTATACTGACAGCAAAGAAATACAGTGTATCATAAGAGACTACTTTGAACAATTATATGTCAACAAATTGGATACCTAGAAGAAATGGATAAATCATTAGAAACATATAACCTACCAAGCCTGAATCATGAAGAAATAGGAAATCTGGACAGACCAATAACAAATAAGGTTAAATTGGTATTCAAAAATCTCCCAACAAAGAAAAGTCCAGGATCAGATGGTGTCATTGGTGAATACTATCAAATGTTTAAAGAAGACTTAATATCAATCTTTCTCCACCTCTTCCAAAAAATTTAAGAGGCAGAATTACTTCCAAACTCATTTTACAAGTCCAGCATTATCCTGTTTATCAAAGCCAGATAAGGATACTATAAGAAAAAAAAATTTACAAGCCCCAATATCTTTGATGAAAAAATCCTCAACAAAATACCAGCAACAAAATTCAACAGTATATTAAAAGGATCATATACTCAATCAAATGGGATTTATCCCTGGATTAGAAGGATATTTCAACATATGCAAATCAATAAAAGTTGAATATCATATTAATAGGATGAAAGATAAAAATCATTTGATTATCTTCATTGATGCCAAAATAGCATCGACAAAATCCAACATGATAAAAACTCAAATTAGTTATGGAAGGAATGTACTTCAACATAATAAAGGCCACATATGACAGACTTGTAGCTTATGTCATACTCAGTGGTGAAAAGCAAAAAGTTCTTCCTCTAAAATCAGGAACAAGATGAGGGTGCCCACTCTTGTCCCTTATATTGAACCTAGTACTGAAAGTTCTAGCCATAGCAGTTAGGCAAGAGTAAGAAATAAAAGGCATGAAAATCAGAAAGGGAGAAGTAAAACTGTCTTGTTTGCAGATGACATGACTTTATATATAGACAATCTAAAGATTAAAAAAAAAACTATACTAATGAATGAGTTCAGTAAAGTTTCATGATAATAAATTAACATACAAGATCTGTTGTATTTCTGTACACAATGAACTGATAAAGAAATCAAGAAAACATGGGGCGCCTGGGTGGCTCAGTTGGTTAAGCGACTGCCTTCGGCTCAGGTCATGATCCTGGAGTCCCGGGATCGAGTCCCGCATTGGGCTCCCTGCTCAGCAGGGAGTCTGCTTCTCCCTCTGACCCTCCTCCCTTTCATGCTCTCTGTCTCTCATTCTCTCTGTCTCAAATAAATAAATAAAATCTTAAAAAAAAAAAAAAGAAATCAAGAAAACAATCCCATTTAGACTAGCATCAAAACAATATATTTAGGAGTAAATTTAACCAGAAGGTGATAGACCTGTACAATGAAAACTATAAAACATTGATGAAAAAATTGTAGAAGACTCAGATAAATGGAAAGATATATCCTGTTCGTGGACTGGAAGAATTAACATTAAATTGTCCATACGTCTCAAAGCAATCTACAGATTCAGTGCAATTCCTAACCAAATTCCAATAAAGCTGGGTTGGCGGGGGGAAGAGGAGGGCAGAGGGAGATTGCACACACAGAAGAAAAAGCAGTGCAGAGATGGAGGCAGAGATTTGAGTGTTGGTCACAGCCAAAGAATGTGGGAAACAGAGCTGCAAGAGTGAAGGAACAAATTCATCCCTTTAGCTTCTTGTAGGAATGTGGCCCTGCCAGCACTCCAGAGAGGGTGGTTCTTGATTTTGGCTCAGTGAAACTGACGTTGAACTTCTTGCCTGCGGACTTTGAGAGAATAGATTTCTGTTGTTTAAGCCAAAAAAACTTTTTTCTTCTAAGAATTGGTGTTGAGTGAATGGAGAAAATTATACCAGCATAGTTGTTTTGATGTCCGAGCATATTCATTAGCCTATTTCTGTTAGCGATTATGAGTTCTACCCTCAAATTTCTAGATTCATGTAATTTACAATGGTTTATTGGCCTAAATGAATTAAAAGTGCATTGATACACTGATACCAAAAGCCTCACTTCATCAAAGATGTCATTAAAAAAATAAAAAGGACAAGTCATATAATAGGTTTGTATTGCTGCTATAAACATTGGGGTGCACATACCCCTTCAGACGACAGATGAATGGGTAAAGAAGATGTGGTATATATATATATATATATGTGGTATATATATATGTGGTATATATATATGTGGTATATATATATATATATATACACAATGGAATATTATGCAGCCATCAAAAGGAATGAAATCTTGCCATTTGCAATGACGTGGTTGGAACTGGAGGGTATTATGCTGAGCAAAATAAGTCAAACAGAGAAAGACATGTATCATATGACCTCACTGATATGAGGAGTTCTTTTTTTTTTTTTTTTTAAAGATTTTATTTATTTGACAGAGAGATAGCGAGAGCAGGAACACAAGCAGGGGGAGTGGGAGAGGGAGAAGCAGGCTTCCTGCCGAGCAGGGAGCCCGATATGGGACTCGATCCCGGTACCCCGGTATCATGACCTGAGCTGAAGGCAGACACTTAACGACTGAGCCACCCAGGCGCCCCGATATGAGGAATTCTTAATCTCAGGAAACAAACTGAGGGTTGCTGGAGTGGTGGGGTGTGGGAGCGATGGGGTGGCTGGGTGACAGATATCGGGGAGGGTATGTGCTATGGTGAGCGCTGTGAATTGTGTAAGACTGTTGAATCACAGACCTGTACCTCTGAAACAAATAATACATTATATGTTAAAAAAAAAGAAGAAGAAGAAGATAGCAGGAAGGGAAAAATGAAGGGGGGAAATCAGAAGGGGAGGCGAACCATGAGAGACTATGGACTCAGAAACTGAGGGTTCTGGGGGGAGTAGGGGGATGGGTTAGCCTGGTGATGGGTATTAAAGAGGGCATGTACTGCATGGAGCAGTGGGTGTTATACGCAAACAAGGAATCATGGAACACTACGTCAAAAACTAATGATGTAATGTATGGTGATTAACATAACATAATAAAAAAAAGGCAAAAAAGAAAAAGAATTAAATTCACTAAGAAAAAGATACTCTCATAGACTGACACAAAACTTAGTACTAGGTTTTTGGTATTACTACAACAGAATGAAAATATAAGTCCTTAGCTTACCAGAAGGACAGCATGTATCAGAGGCTTGATTGATGTTTACTCAGGTTATTCAGTGGCAAATCATATGATAAAATAGTTATCTCTGGAAATATAGGACACAGGTCATGTATGAAATGAATTGTTTGTTCATCTTGTTTGCTCTTGGATGTGTTTAACATAGCATAGAAAGAATTGGCAATTTGCAAGTAAGAATGAAAAAGAATATAGAACATTCAGCAGTGGGGCTTGAAAAAGGCAACTCCTTCTTAAAACCAAATAGTAAGAGAGTATGAGAACTACTTGAAAAAACTTTGAGTGACCTCTTATTAAAGTTCACCCTTTTGTCAAAGACCAAATTAAGAATATTGTTTCAAGGGGCACCTGGGTGGCTCAGTCATTAGGCGTCTGCCTTCAGCTCAGGTCATGGTCCCAGGGTCCTGGGATTGAGTCCTGCATCGGGCTCCCTGCTCGGCAGGAAGCCTGCTTCTCCCTCTCCCACTCCCCCTGCTTGTGTTCCTGCTCTCTCTCTCTCTCTCTCTCTCTAAAATAAATAATTAAAATCTCAAAAAAAAAAGAATATGGTTTCAATACCTATTGTTAGTTATCTTCAGTGGACTATGGTCCCTCAGGCAAAGTTCAAGTTAAGACAATGGGGCCAAATAGAAGTTCTTAATTAGATAAAATGACTTAAGGGCAAAAACTCAAGGTTGTGGTTCTACTGAAGCCCAGAAATTCAGAGTGCCTAACCATTAATTTGAGAGAGACACACGAAAACAAGTGACCAAAGAAATATAGCTGTTTGGGTTTCTATATAAATGAAAAACATAATTCTGAGTGTGTTTTATAGGCATATGAATAAGATTGGTATTTGGGTATATATGAAACTTGTTAAATTTCTGGAAGAGTTGTACTTCCAAAAAGAACTAGGAGTCTGTGACTCAGACTTCAAGTGATTGTTGGACCACCCATATTTCCTATACAATCTTAAAAAAAAAAATCTCCTTTTTAATATTCAGGAAAGCCTATTGCAGATGCTTATTAGTGCATATAAAAAAATGAAGTGTAAGTTGTTGACCAGTGATCTGAAAATTTTCAAAACAGTTATGGAATTGGATAATCAAATAGAAGAGATGTAAGACATAGGGATGTTGTATAAGAACTAGACTAGAAATCTAGCTCCTAGTTGGCTCAGTTGGAGGAGCGTGCAACTCTTGATCTCGGGGTTGGTGAGTTCGAGCGTTGGGTGTAGAGATTACTTAAAAACAAAATCTTAAGAAAAATCTGTAATATTGCCTTTATGCTCCAATATGTAGCTCTGTGTTCTTGGCCAAGAAATTCTCTTTCTTGCAAAAATTTAGTTAATAATATATCAATTAACCATTTTAGAATTTTGTTTTGAGAATAAAATGAAAGGGAACCTTCTTTGAAAATGTTACAGAGTGATATAAAGAAAAACTTAGTCACCCAGGTAATCAAAGGACTATAGTATTATCAAACTGATACATGATGTAGCTTTCTGTCCCCTAATTTGTTCAGCTCATTAGAATAGCCAGCCATGTTATTTTGATCCTATAAGATATGTGCATCTGATTATTTTAGTCACTGAACATTTAAATTTTTCAAAAGACTTATTTATTAGAGAAAGTGAGCATGAGTGGGAGGGACAGAGGGAGAAGGAGAGAGAATCTCAAGCAGCCTCCCACTCAGCTTGGAGCCCAACTGAGGCCTCGATCTCACAACCCCTGAGGTCAGGACCTGAGCCAAAACCAAGACTCAGACTCTTAACAGACTGTGCCACCCAGGTGCCCCTAGTCACTGAACATTTAAACAAAAAGCACATCTTTTTCTTTTTAGATAGCGTCCCGATGGGATGGTTTTTATCACCTATGGTAGATAAGAAAACAAGAGACCGCTGTCTTTCCAGATTTCTAAAAATTTTAATTGTGGTAGGTCAAATAAGGAATTAAGAGTAAAAGTGAAATTTTTTTAATAGAGGATTTGAAGATAAAAATCTAAGGACAGCCCAGTGGCAAATGTTGTCATTTAAAGTGAATTTACATTCTGGGCACAGCAAATTATAATTTTTTTTTAAACCACAGACTTAAGTGAAGCAGAAGATGTGAATGTGTATATTTCCCCTAGGTCCTCATGAATGTTTTCTAGGCCTCTCTCAAAGGTCACAACCACTCAAAGTGGTGCCATGTCAATTAAAACTGTCTACAAATTGAAGTGCATTTTGGCATTTGTTCAATTACTGAATAATGTGGGATGCCTGAAAAGGGTCAGTCATCTTCAGGAGTCTGAACTAGGGACCAATTTTCTAAGTTTGGTTTATTATTCAGGGTAGAGTCTATGCTATCTTGACAAATTTAAAACAACAAAAGTGTGGTTCTTGCCCATGCCAGATGCCTGTATGATGAGCTGGCCTGGGGCTTCTGCTCAGTTTCATCATAGTGCTCACCCTGGAATCCAGAATAATATATCAACTACAATCTGAACATTGGCAGTAACTATAGTTGAGGCAGAAAACATGCACTTCTGCAGGAATAGACACGTAGTCATTTCCATCCTCCTTTCTTTGACCAGGGAACGACATACACAGCCATGTCGCAGATACATACACAAAAATTTAAGCCTCCTGTGAGTAGAACTGATGGAGCATGTTTAACACAGCTGGCTTTATACAATACAGATTTATCACTTATATTCCAAATAACTACTTCTGCAAATAGAATATTTTTATTTAAGCATAAAGACCTAACACCATTTTACTCATGTCTAAAACATTTACCAAATTTTTGACATGCTAAGTTAAAAAAAAAAAAAAAAAGCATTCCAACAGTCTGTGAACTAAAAATTTTGTTCCTAAATAATTTTTATGCTTTCCTGTTCATTCTTATGGCTGCTTTATAGCTCACATGGGGTACTGATTAGGTAATTAGAAAATGCTACATGTGGTAAGGGGGCCCTCTCATCTCTGCCAGAAACTAGTACCATTAAAAGTGCTCACCTATCAACACTCAGGCTATCTTGGCAAGGACTAGAATCCCCAAAGTGTTGGCTGGCAGGCAATGCCATTTTGGGATAGCTCGAAATTATCATTAGAGAGCTGCTGTATGAAAGATGAAAATAAAAAACGGATGTTAGTGTGAAAGTAAGTCCAACATCTGAGGATCAAAGACAATTTTTATATGTTTTTGCTCTATGAAATGTTCTTAATAGTATATAATTACCATAGATTGAACTTTGTATCACCAGAAAATGACCTCTTTAAATTTAATATTTAAAAAATTTAGTTCAGTGGTTTTAATCTTGAATTCTTTAATATTATATTCATATCCTGCTTTCTTTGTATTCATATTTTGGGGCATATGGTCTGTAGTGTCATTTTATACTTTGTTGTTTTTAATTTTCTAAAGTACTTTTTTTAAAAGTTTTTATTTTAATTCTAGTTAACATACAGTGTAATATTAGTTTCAGGTATACAATACAGTGATTCAATACTTCCATACATCACCTGGTGTTCATCACAGAAAGTGCCCTCCTTAATCCCCTTCTCCTATTCAACGCATCCCTCCCCCCCCACCTCCCCTCTGGTAACCATCAGTTTGTTCTCTATAGTTAAGAGTCTGTTTCTTGATTTGCCCCCCCACCCTTTTTTTCCCCTTTGCTTGTTTTTTTGTTTGTTAGTTTACTTTGGTCAGGAGAGTCCTGACACATGTTCAGTTGGATTTACATCAAGGAATTTTGTATTTGTTTTTTAAGATTTTATTTATTTATTTTAGAGCGGGGGGACACAAGCAGGGGGAGTGGGAGAGGGAGAAGCAGGCTTCCCACTGAGTGAGGAGCTGGACGCGGGACTTGATGACCTGAGCCATCCAGGCGCCCCCTCTCTCTCTCCCTCTTTTAAACTAGGATACATTTTAATACCAAATGTTAAGAGTTATCTCTGGGTGGGGATTAAAGGTGATTGTTTCTTTTCTTCCTTTAATTCCAGCTTTAGCATTTTAATAATGTACTGTATGTTAAGAAACAAATTATTAATAGAAATGATGATGTAGCTAAATAATTTTTTATATATGATTTATAATGTCACTTATTTTGCTATTCTCCTCTTGGAATTTGAGTGCCCTAAAAGATAGGTTACATTAATACACATAATTTTTACATGTTGTTTTTGTTGCTGGGAATGCCTATTAATGACTGAAACTCAGCAGAATCTTTTTTAAGTTTTACTGAGATATCTTTGATATATAAAAACTGTAAATATTTAAGATGTACAACTTGATGTTTTGATATATGTATACATTGTGAAAAGATCACCACAATCAAGCTAATTAGCATATCTATCTCCTTTACATATTTACAATTTTGTGTGCATGTGTCAAGAAAATTTAAGATAATCTTTATAAATTTCAAGTAAAAACTAAATTTCTCATCCTCACCATGCTGTATATCACATCTCTATAACTTGTTTACCTTTGACCAGCCCCTGTCAACTATCATTCTACTTTGCTTCTATGAATTTTTTTTTAAAGATTTTATTTATTTATTTGAGACAGAGAGAATGAGAGACAGAGAGCATGAGAGGGAGGAGGGTCAGAGGGAGAAGCAGACCCCCTGCCGAGCAGGGAGCCTGATGCGGGACTCGATCCCGGGACTCCGGGATCATGACCTGAGCCGAAGGCAGTCGCTTAACCAACTGAGCCACCCAGGCACCCGTTTCTATGAATTTAACTATTTTGCATTCTGCAAAGTGAGATTGTGTGGTATTTCTTTCTGTGTCTTGCTTATTTCATTTAGTATGATGTCCTCTGGCTCCATCCATGTTCTTAAAAATGGCAGGATTTCTTTTTTTTTTTTTAATCTTGAATAATATTCTGTTGGATATACCAGGTTTCCCCTGCTATCCAAAAGTAGTGTTCCTATGAAAACTTTCATAAGCCAAAATGGTATAAAGTGTAGAAACAGTTGCCTTTAATTTATATGGGAAAATTTTGAGCATTTCCCAGACCCAAAAAGTAACCTCTCATAGGCCAATGTTCTTTTCTTTTCTTTTTTTTAAGATTTTATTTATTTGAGAGAGAGGGTGTATGAGTACACGCGCACAGGCTGGGGGGAGGGTTAAAGGGAAAGACAGAAGCAGACTCCCCGCTGAGCAGGGAGCCTGATGCAGGGCTCCATCCCAGGACCTCAATATCATGACCTGAGCCAAAGGCAGCCACTTAACTGACTGAGCCACCCAAGGGCCCCAGGCCAATGCTTTTTTCACTTTTTGCCTTTTTTCATAAAAGTGAAAATTGTTTTCAGATTTAAGTTAGTGACAACAGGTAGGTCTTTTGTAAAAGTGAAGTGGGGTAGCACAAGCTTTTGAAAAACAGGTGATATATAGACACACACGTATATGTATACATATCTCACATTTTATTCCTTCATCCATTGATGGACACTTTGATTGTTTCCATAACTTGGCTATTGTGAATAATACTGTGATGATCATAGGGGTGCAGATATCTCTTCAAGATACTGATTTCAGTTATTTTAGATATATACCCAGAAGTGGAGATGCTGGGGGCACCTGGGTGGCTTACTCGGTTAAGTGTCTGACTCTTGGTTTGGGCTCAGGTCATGATCTTGCAGTCATGAGATTGAGACCCAGGTCAGGCTACTGGCTGAGCATGCTGCCTGATTAAAATTCTCTCTCTCCTTCCCCTCCCCCTTTCTCCTGCTCATGCACTTGCATGTGCAAGCTGGCTTGCTTAAAATAAAAATGGAGTTGCTGAATCATATGGTAGTTCTAGTTTTAATTTTTTGAGGAATCTCTATACTGTTTTCCGTAATGGCTGTACCAGTTTATACCACTGGTGTATAAGGGTTCCTTTTTCTCCACATCCTTGTCAATATTTGTTAACTTTTTTCTTCTTGATAGTAGCCATCCTGACTGGTATGAGGTGATCTCTCAGTATGGCTTTGATTTGCCTTTTCCCTGATGAATAGAGATGTTGAGCACCATTACATGTACTTGTTAGCTATTGGAATTTCTTCTTTTGAGAAGTGTCTATTTAGGTCCTTTGCCCATTTATTTTTTATTAAGACTTTATTTTTTAGAGCAGCTTTAGGTTCACAGCATAATCAAGTGGAAGGCATAGAGGATTCCCATATACTGTCTGCCCCACATGGGCATCGCCTCCCCCATTATCAACATCCCCATCCAGAGTAATACATTTGTTGCAACTGATGAACCTACATTGACGAATGATAATCACTGAAGTCTATTGTATACATTTTGGTTCACTCATGGTGTTGTACATTCTGTGGATTTGGACAAATGTGTAATTACATGTATACATCATTATTGTATCATCCAGAATATTTTCACTGCCATAAAAATCCTTTATACTCTGCCTATTCATTCCTCCTGCCCTCATGTAACGCCTGGCTACTACTGATCTTTTTACTATCTTCATAGTTTTGTCTTTTCCAGAATGTCATATAATTGGAACCATACGGTACATATCCTTTTTAGATTGTCTTCTTTCACTTAGTAATATGCATTTAAGTTTCCTTCATGTCTTTCCACGGCTTGATAGCTCATTTCTTTTTAGCTCTGAATAATATTCCATTGTCTGGATATATCACAGTTATTTATCCATTCATCTATAGATGGACATCTTGGTTGCTTCCAAATTTTGGCAGTTATGAATAAAACTGCTATAAATATCCATGGGCAGGTTTTTGTGTGGACATAAGTTTCCAGCTCTTTTGGGTAACTATGAAAGAGCGTGATTGCTGGATGGTATTGTAAGGGTATCTTTAGAGAACCAGACGGGTTGATGTTGGGCCCATTGCACCTGCACTGGATCTCAGGGCTGAGGTTCTTGTGAGGGTGCTTGTTGGGGCTTTTCTGGCCCAGAGAGGGGATTAGCACCAGCTCAGTTAGCTGAAATCTCTTAATGGCAAAAATGATGACACCCTTGGTTGTGGAAGCTTGAGGGGATCTCTCCAGTAGATGTGATGACTATTGGTTTCCTCAGTGGTGAAAGCTGCTGAGTTCCTTTGCAAGCAGGCAGCTGGGGTCCACAGCTATGAGCACTGACATCCTTTGTGGTAAAAGTCACAGGGCATCTATGGTGGCTGCTTTTCAGGCCCACATGCGGGAAGGCTGCTGGGGTCTTCTGAGATCAGGCCATTGTGGCCCGTGGTGTCACTTGCCATGTGGTTAATACGAATAGCCTTGCCCTTCTCTGTGTCTAGTGTCTCAGCTGTGCTGAACTCCTCAGTGATCTGGGTAGGATGAAGGGCAGCAGGTCCTTCAGGAAAGCAGGTCCTTCAGCCTTCAGAAAGACTGGGAGAGTCCAGTCCTCATCCTACTTTGCTTTTCCTCTCCTAGGAGATCTTGTGGGTTGATCTCCCTCTTGGCACTGATCTGTGCTTGCCTAGGGGATAGGATGATGTAGATGAAATGCAGTTTTTCTTTCTACCTTTTCTTGTGGTTTTTCTTACTTTTTTTTTCACCCTCACCGTGTTGCTGTAGCTTCTTGAGTAGACTCCAAGGCTCCTCGAAAGCTACTTTTATTCATGGATAGTTGTCCAGTTATTGTTTATTTGTGGAGTGATGAATGTGAGATCCCTGACTCTGCCATCTTTTTTTTTTTTTTTAAGATTTTATTTATTTGACAGAGAGAGACACAGCGAGAGAGGGAACACAAGTAAGGGGAGTGGGAGAAGGAGAGGGAGAAGCAGGCTTCCTGCTGAGCAGGGAGCCTGATGCAGGGCTCGATCCCAGGATCCTGGGATCATGACCTGAGCTGAAGGCAGACGCTTAACGACTGAGCCACACAGGCGCCCCTCTGACTCTGCCATCTTGCTGACATCACCTGGTAGAACTTTTTGTTCATTTTCAGTACTGTGGAATGAATCAAATGCCAGCATTTGATTATAAATACAATTATCCATTCTATCGTGACAGACATCTCCCCTTATGTATTTATCTAGTGTTTGCTTTTATGAACATTACAGCTATGAATATTCTCTAGTCTGTCTTTTGGTGCTCATACACAAAATTTTCTGTAGGGGATTCTTCTTTGTATTAGCTTTGGAACACTTCTGTGGCTGCAGTCATTTGACAGCTCATCTGGGTCTACAGGGCCCAAGATGATCTCGCTTAATCTGTTTGGCAATTAATGGTGGCTCTTGGTTAAGACAAATCAGTTATTCTCTGTATAGTTTCACCTCTTCCAGTAGGCTAGATTTGTTTTTTTCACAGCAAGATACTCTGAGGGTTCTAAGAGAGTGAAAGCAAAGGATAGAGAATCTCTTAAGTTCCATGCTCTGTAATTCCCACACATTCTATTGGTCAAAGTAAGGCAAAAGGCCAGTCTGGATTTAAGAGATGGGAGATATAGATATCACCTCTTTGTGGCCATGTTTTCGATCTAGCACAGTTCATTTTCCAGCCAAAACAATTGTTTTTGTTATTTATTGCTACATAAAAACCACCTCAAACTTAATAAAATAACAATGATTTATTACTTCCTGTGATTCTTGTGGTTGGCAACCTGTTCAGGTTTTCTGTTTTTTTGTTTGTTTGTTTTTTGTTTTTTTTTCCTAGCTTGGGAGTACTTATGAGGTTGGAGTCATCTGGTGGCCTGAGGGATCTGGAGAATCCATGAAGGCCTCACAACGTGTCTGGCAGTTGGAACAGGCTATTGACTGGAGCAGTATGGGTCTTCTCTAGGTATAGTACTTTATCCTTCAGTAAACTGGATTAGGATTTTTCACACCATTGTAGTTTTGAAGTTTAGTAAGTGAGGGTAGAATCCACAAAGGCTGTAATATCATCCTAAGCTCTGTAGCCTACCTGATATCACCTCCAATAGATTATTGGTCAAAGCAAGACACACATCAGTCCAGTTTCAAGGGGTGGGGAAATAAGCTTCTACTGATGGAATGGGTTGCAACCCATCATGAAGATGTTTTAAATCCACCATAGCTTGAGAGGATCTTTTCTTTAAAGTCTACTTTGTTTGATTGTGTGTACATACACACACACACACACACAATGTTAATATTTTCCTGGTTTTGTCTTGGTCATTTAAATTTTATTCTTTTCTTTCCCTTCTCCTTTAAATAACATGTGGTTTGCCTTTTAAAATCCATCCAAAAATATATTTGTTTTTAAACTTTCCTTTGTTATATTTTTAAAAATAATATTTTTAAAATTCTGTTATTTTTTTCCTGTGGGCTAGTTTGAGTGCTGGAACATTTTCATGTTATGTGATGTACTATGTCTCTGTTGTTTGGATTCACTGGTATGTCTACTCTGGCACTTGATTGGACAGAATTTCAGGGTAAATGTCAGTTGTGTTCTGGGATTTAGCCAATGTGTTTGCTGGTAGAAAGTACAGAAAAATGTAGGTAAGTGTAGTCTCAGGTAGTATTGCAGAATTTCTCTTTTATCTAGGAAATAATACAAACAAAATATTTATTGGATATTGATTGGCAGTTATTTATTTCCAGAAAAACTGTCATGACTTTTAATACTGTTCTCAATATTCTCTTCAATAGAAAATATTATCCTTAATAGAAATTTCTGAACTGCTGAAAATTAATTTCACTTAAATATATTAGTAAACATCAAATTTCCTCATACTAAAAGTTTTCAACAACATAAAATATTTAAAAAGTAATTTTCTTTGATTAATTTTACCAGAAATGCCTCTTTAACATTTGACAAATTTAAAATAAAGTCTTACTTTTGAGGGTGAATATATTTTTGCCCCTATTTCCTGCTATAATTTACATTTTGACAGGAATTTTTAGCAACTATTTTCTTAAGTATTTATAAGATATTGGGCAACATATTATTTTTATGATCTCAAAACCATTTTTGAATGTTTTTTGTATTTTCTTAAGCCTATCATTCTTAATTTATAAGCAATGACTACACTTAAATAAACAATTATGGTTGTGAAGCCAAATCTGTTAGCACATGAACTATGACAGAGTTGTCTCATTTAGCAGGGAAATTAACTGTATAACAATTGTGCCATAACCACTAAAAAATACCAGGAAAAGAGCATCACACTTGAGCTCTTAAATAGTATTTTCTCTTGAATACTACTGAAAAAAATTTAAATTTCTTTCTCAAAATACAGTTGAATATAGTCTTTTGTTAGAATAAAATAATAGTCTTTTGTTATTAGTAATAACATCTGTGAAGTCTCATTAAATTGTGGACCTGAGAAGATCATATATCATGGAAGGTTGGCTAAAATAAAGTCAACACTTTGTTTTCTGAGGACATATTTGGGGTGGATTAACAAAGTTGTGGTTTTAATTTGCATGAGGCACAGCAGAGCAACGGGAATTTATATTTTTTGGAGATGTTCAGAATTAGTAGTGACTGACAAATTGAGATCAAGTAACTCTGTCACTTTCCTTTCTTTCTGGATACTTAATAGGTATTAAAGCCAAGCCTCTGGCCTTGACCTTCTCCAGGAGAGAGGGGGCATATGGAGAATAAGGCATCTAGGTAGCCCAGACTTCCCAGCATCAGCCAGAGAGCTCCTTACATGGCTCCACCCCTTTTCTGCTTTCTGACCAGGTGTTTCAAGCATCATCAATCAGCCCCCGGCTGACTATTAAGCAGCAGTGGGAAGGTAAAGAGGCCCCTGCCCAAGTAATTGAGAGTTAAAGTATTTACACACCTCTATTATTCTGTTAGGCTCACAAATAGCCTTATTAAAATGATGCTCTAATAAACTTCAGCCCAACTAGCTTCAAAAAACATACACAAGAGCCAACTTCATTATCAGCAAACTGCAGGCTTTGCCTGAGTCTGTGGAGCAGGTGACAATTTGATTTTTAAGTGGCTTACTGATACTTTGCATTGATGTAGCACCATTCAAATGAAATCTCAGAGTGCTCTACAAAACATTAATTAATGACAGCTCATAATATCCCAGGGAGGATGGTACATTTTTCAGCTACCCTTTTAGAGATGAAGTTTCCAGGAGTTAAGAGACTTGATAGAAGTCACACTTGAAAAGCAGTTGTGAAGCTATGAACTGAGTTCAGAATTTGAAACTATCAATTTCTAGCACTATCAACCAGGACTCATTTCTTCTTATGGCATGTTAATAACCAAAATGATCAACATGTTGTTTTTGAGGTTTTTATTTAAAGTAAAATTAGCGTAATTCAGAAAGTAAACCGATCGGTGTTGCGGAAAGGCCGTCTCAATAATTTTGAGAATGGCTGTAACTTTTTACTTGATGCAGAAATAGTTAAATTTAAAAATGGGGGTGTTTATTGTAAAAGACACTAAATTATTTGATGATGGTGATTTGCTGGAAAAATGTAAGGTTAAATTTGGCAATTTGGCATTGAATATCAATATAAAAGTTCAAAACTAACACTGATAGATATCTAGTTGTAACCACTCTCTAAAGAACATGTGCAGTGGGGCGCCTGGGTGGCTCAGTTGGTTGGGCAACTGCCTTCGGCTCAGGTCATGATCCTGGAGTCCCGGGATCGAGTCCCGCATCGGGCTCCCTGCTCAGCGGGGAGTCTGCTTCTCCCTCTGACTCTCCCCCCTCTCATGTGCTCTCTGGCTCTCTCATTCTCGCTCTCTCAAATAAATAAATAAATCTTAAAAAAAAAAAAAAAAAGAACGTGTGCAGTATGGCGGTTAAGACCATAAGCTTTGGAGCTCGGTGGAGTTGAACACAACTTTTGGTGCTGCCGTTTATTTGCTGGGACACAATTGCTGGAGAAAATTACTGAATCTTTGTGAATTTCCGTTTTCTCATCTGTAAAAACAGAGAGGCTCTAACATAATTAAAACATGCACACACACACACACAAAGGTATGAAGAATGCCAGGTTTGGGAGAAAAAAAAAATATCAAAGAGAAAAAAAACCATCAAAGACTTTCAATGACAGAGAATAAACTGAAGGTTGATGGAGGGAGGTGGGTGGGGGATGGGCTATTTAGGTATGAAGGGGGGCACTACTTATGATGAGCACTGGGTGTTTTATGTAAGTGACGAATCACTAAATTCTCCTGAAAACAATATTAACACTATATGTTAACTAGAATTTAAAATAAATTTGAAAAAAAAATGTGCTTCCAAAGGAAAAAAAAAAAAAAAAGAATGCCAGGCTTTTATCAAAAATGTATTCCATTTCCCTGGTGGCTCTGGAAAAATCAACTGGAGTTTTCTGCCTTTCTAAACTTAATTTTTAAAAATATATAATCATGTAAATGACATAAAATTTCAAATTTACCAAGAGTATAAAATTGAAAAAGTGTCTGCCTCTTCTGCTAGTTCCCATTGCCACCTAGATCTCTCCCAAAAAGAACCTCAGAATTTCTTCGGTGTATTTCCAAATCTAGCTAAGAATTTACAGATCTATTTATTTATGCATTTGCTTATGTAATCAAAACTGTTATACCTAATATATATTGTTCTAACAATTGTTCTTCATATTATGTGTTAGAAATTATTCCTATTAGTATGTTTAGAGCTATTCTTTTTAATAGCTCTGTATTATTTCTTTTTAATGAATAAATTGTTAACCAGTAGCATATTGAGGGGCAGGGTTCCCTCCCCACCGCTCTTTCCTATCATGACTAGTTTGGAATGAATATCCTTGTACATATTTTATGTTGTATATAGGCAAGTATATATATAACAGGATAAGTAACTGTAGCAAAATTATGTCAAAGTGTGTATATTTTAATTTTGACAGATATGGCTGAATTGTGTTAAATAGAAATGGTCAGATTTGACAGTACCACCTGTTTCTCCTCACCCCTGCCAATATTGTATATGTCACTTTTTTTTTTTTTACTTTTGCCAATCTTATAAGTGTATTTCACTAATTATCATAGAGAATAAAAAAATTAAGGTTAGGAGACATGTAGATAAACAACAATATTACCACCAGCAAAAAAGAATAACTTCTTTTGCTGCTTAATTTTGACCTCTGTGTATAATCCTTAATAACTTAAGTATACCACCTGACCAATATCATCACATGAATCTGGAGCCATGTTGGTTTATATTGTTTAGGTAAATACAGTTCTCAAAAGCACCATCTTAACACCATCAACTTTATATTTTTTCAGAAGTTTTAAGTGGTATTTATATAATATCAGATTGTTTGATCATACCTCAGCTACTATTTTTTTATTTTATTTGTTTATTTGACAGAGAGAGACACAATGAGAGAGGGAACACAAGCAGGGGGAGTGGGAGAGGGAGAAGCAGACTCCCTGCCGAGCAGGGAGCCCGACGCGGGGCTCGATCCCAGGACCCCGGGATCACGACCTGAGCTGAAGGCAGACGCTTAACGACTGAGCCACCCAGGCGCCCCATACCTCAGCTATTATAATGTTCTTAATTTCACTTAGAGAAAATTAAACACTAAAGTACATTATTGGATTTTATATTTGAGATATTCGGTGCAAAGTTTTGACTATTTTGTTGAATTGTTGCCGGCATGAAAATTTGGTTCTCGTGAGTTGGGTTCATTTCGATGTGGCGATCTGCTGAAAAGCAAGTTATTTTTTTACTTGGTCACAAATATAGTTGGAGTACAGTATGTGTATGAGTGTGTGTCTGTGTACTTGTTTGGAGTGAGCGCTGTTGACAGTATTCTTGGCTTCCAAATTGAAATGGTAAAAAGATGTTCACTGGTGTCACCTATGTTTTCATGGGACAGCATCTTAATTTAACACTGCTATTTTACTAACAGATTGGAGTGGACATTCATGAAATTGATGTTTATTTTACATGCATATGAGTTGAAAGTTTTAAGCAATTATTACTATAATTCTTTGACCTCAATTATGCTGATAGTTCAAATATAGTATTTTTTATAGCCTGGATCAGCTCTGTAACTGAATTACTCCCCTACTTCATTTTTTTAAATAGAGTGCTCACGTTTTTCTATTTTTATACTACTATTGATAAAAGAAGTTTAATATGTGCACACAGAGGTGGGTGTGGCATGTGCAGAATGGTTTGGTGGTAAAGCCACAGTGGCCTTGATGTTCCATTATTATGTGCCATGCTTGTTGGGTGACTTCTGAGGTCCTTGCCACGTCTAAACCCACAGTTTGAGGAGGATGAGTTAGGTGAAATAAAGGGACAATTCACTGGATCATTTAACTTATTTAGGCAAAAGCCTTTTTAGGTATAGAGCTACCACTTTTTTTTTTTCTTTTTACTGAATAATTAAATAAAACATTTGATTTAAAAATAGATTTGAAACCAATATGACATTGTTCAATTATGCTTTGGGTCAAATTTTGCACATTTAAATGGAGAACAAAAACAAAATAACCAATTTCCCTAGATATTTGCTTTAATCTAGTGTACCCGACACTCACATTTCAAACTAATTTTTTGTGGAGATAACAGGTGCTTGCTCTTCCCGGGTTTTGTACTTCTTTGTCTAAGAGGAGTTTTATCCCATAACAGAACTAGATATCCCTTGAAGACCACAGCTGCTTGATTTTGAGGTCTCCAAGCCTAAGTTCCTAAAGAAAAGGTTGGAAGCAGCTATGGAGAGAAGAATCCAGTTTCTTTCTGTGGTTCTGGGTCGGTGGTTGATTTGACGGGGTGGGGAGGTGGACGCTGTGCACTGCACTCACCCCCCCCCCCCCCCCCCCCCCGCCGTGGTTGACGCTCTGTGGTCTCAGTTATCTAGTCAGTTGCTGTCTGGAAGCAGATGGTCTTCCTTCTGAGGTATCATCAAAAGGTTCATAGTCACCTAACACTATGTCACAATGCTTACGTCATTTCCTTCACTTCATCTCATAGCGTAGGCATTTTATCATCTCCCATCCCAAGAAGGGTGAATGTAGTACAATGGGATACTTGCAGAGACCACTTCATATAACTTATTACAGCATATTGTTACAGTTGTTTTATTAGTAGTTATTGTTAATATCTTACTGTGCTTAATTTATGAATTAAACTTTATCATAAATATGTATGTATAGAAAAAATCCTAGGATATATAGGGTTTGGCACTATATGGGATTTAAGGCATCCACTGGGGGTCTTGGAACATATACTCTGCACTCAAGAAGGACTATCATACTATACTCTTGGCTCCTCAGATTCCTCCTACATTTTCTGGTTACTTTGGTAGAGAAATACTGAAGACCTAGAAATTCCAAGGACCCCATGACCTTGGACAATGGACATAAAATTGCAGTAACCAGTTGAAAGTAACTAGAGTGAACCCCCAGGTGCTTTGGTCACCTGTAATATCTCTGGAAATTCTTAGCACTACCTGAATTAAATTACTGTGATCTTTGCTTGGTGCTTGCATTTGTACCTGCAGAGATTCTGATTTAATTAGCTTGGGTGGTAGAGTATGTGTATGTGGGCTAGTATGTGTGTGCACATACACGCATACATGTATATATGTGCATATCTATCACAGGTGATTCTAACGATCTTCACAACAGCTTTTGAAATTGGTGTTGTTTCTGTTGTGTAGTGGCTCTTAGGCTTTAAGACATTAAAAATCACTTGGAGGGCTCCTTAAAACACAGAATGATGGGTCCACCCCCAGAGTTTCTGATTCAGGAGGCCTGGGGTAGGGCAGGGGATGCTGATGCTATATGATAGGGACCACACTTTGAGAACTCCAGGTATGGAGGAAGCTCATAGGCTTGAAGGGAAATAATGACCTTTGCAAGCTCACACAACAGCTAAAAGAGCTGGGACTTGAAACTCTCTAATTTTGAGTCCACTGATTTTTTTTTTTAACTAGAATAGTGTGTTACACTTTATAAATTACTTTTGTATCTATTATCTCAAATTGTGCTTGAAAGGGTAGGGCTGACAGGGGCTATTATTGTGTAATCATGAAGAAATTTCAGCTCAGGTAGCTGAAGTGACTTCCACATGACTACGTAGCCACTAAATAAAAGAGAGTAGAAATTCATCAAGATACCTATCTTTAAAGTCCATGTTTTTCCATTATTCTAAGTTGTTCTAATCAGCCAAAATGAAATTGTCTCCTACTTTAGGTACGTTCTTTTTTTATTTTTATAATACAGAACTCTTTGGTATTAACTAAATTCTGATTGCTGGGGTGACATAGTATTAGAACCATTTATATGACTAAAATTTGCAACAGTAATTAGTGGTATTCTTTGTCTTAATTTCAGATTCTTTATTAGAATAAATTATGCAGAATCATCCTATATCCTGGAAATGTGTTTATTTGGAAGATTTCCAACTTTTAAAATATTGTCTGTGATGAGTTGATTGGAAGCATAAAGATTGCCTAATTTATTTTAAAACCTATGGATTCTATCTTTGGAATGCCAGTATGTAGGTACATGTTGTTTCCTTTCTGGCTATTGAATAGTTTCTTCTAAAACAAAGTATGCATCTCATATAGGAGAGATGTCAGTTCAGGAGGTAAATTTTTATTTACTGGGTGTTTTTCACTTATTCTTTGGATTGGGCAGAACAAAAAGAAGTGTTATTCCTTTGAAAGACTGTTTCATTGCTGTGCCTGCCTGAGGCCTCATCTTTCTGCATGCACTTTAAAATGCACATTTGTCCCTTTCAAGGGACTCTATCTTTTTGCCAACATCTGCAGAACATTTCAGTGAAAAATATCCAATGGTTATTCAGCCTTCTTCATCTGTATAGAAACTGCCAGGAACTCAGCCAGACTGACGGACAGCTGCTTCTTAAACATTACCAAAAGTGAGTCACATTACTGTGTATTTTCTCTCTCTCTCTCTCTCTCACACATACACACACACACTTGCACAATTATGGATCCAGAAAGGTATTTACATTTTGATGACCCAGAAGAACTCAGAAGAAACATTTCTGCAAATAAAGTTTGAGCTAGCTATGTAGTTTATATGGATCTGTTTTAATATTTACAATTATAAATGAAGATAACTTGCCCAAAACAAATATAACTACAACAAAATAGTAACGCACTCAACAAGAAAACAAACATACCAGTAAAAGGCCGGTGAACTCAAAGCATAGGCTTCTGAGAAGGTAGCAAATACTTTAAAAATAGAGAAATACAAACATATTTAATTTGAACTAGGTAAGGATCAGCTTTAATACTGAATGGTTTTTATTTTCAGCCACAGAGAAAGAGCTGAATTTTCTTTAAGATCTGGCTGTACTACTTATGTGCATTCAGTCCCATGTGGAGCTTAAATAGTTTTTTCCACCATTAATATTTTAGCCTGAACAATACCAGAGAATAATATTCATATCTATAATGAGATACCAAGGTGGAAAACCATGGCTCGGTTGAAATGGTGATGTAGACTAGCTCCCCAATGGAGCTATCCTGCTAGCTGAGCAGGATACTTTCTCACCTGAACATCTCTCACTCTCTGCCAACTATGTCCATGAGGCTCATTCTCCCATATTAAAGTCAGGTTTTTTCCTTCCTACAGAAACCAGTTTTTCTACTCCCCCCCCTTTTTGTTTTTTGTATATCATGTAGATTCCTGATTTCAGGAAGTTATCTCGTCTTCTCCTTAGATTGTCTTCTTCTTAGGTGCCAGACTTCATCTTACTTTCTTTGCACTTATGCCAAATCTGGGAGATGCTGGGTACATGATAAATAGCTAACAGGTGAATGAGATAACATTCCATTTTATTACTATGATCTGAAAAGGTACTGTGTCTTGGAAAAGAGATCACTAATAGAGTCTGGAATCTGTAGCAATCTGATTTAAATGTCTACATATTTTTAATAATGTCTGAAATAAAATTTTAAGGTGAGATTACTAAATCTTTGCAACGGGCGATTATTATTTGTAGTAGTTAGAGCACCTTTGTTTCAATTGTTCTTCCATAAAGGAAACAACAAGGTTAGTAATTAGGAAAGTGTCCTGTAAAATGTTTCAAACTTACAACAATATTCTATTTAAAATTGATTAGCCTCATAATTGTTCATTGATTGGAGCCTTCATTTGAAATAAGATTTTTAGAAATTTCTTATTTTAATCCTTGAGAAATGCAACCAGAGGTCTCCAGATGAAATTACTAATGAACCTATCAACAAATTATCCTAATTGACCACCCAATTATGTGGCAGCTGAGAATTTAAAGAAAAAAATATTTGAGGACAATAGATATGATTTGGAAAATTACTCGAATTGGCAGATTCTGTAGCCTTCAAGTCCTCTTTTTAGGTGAAATTGCATTTATTTTTCTGTCATCATTATTTGAGACATCTTTCTCTCTAAAGCCCTTGAAACTAACTTCTTTCTTTCTTTACTTCATTCTCTCTTCCTTCTCTCCTTTTTATTTCCTCCCTCCCTGGCCTGAACAATACCAGATTTTGAATAATATGTCATACCTACAATGAGGTAGCAAGTGAGAAAAGCAAAGCATGATCCTAACTTTGTAATGATAAGATGGACTGGCTCCCTAGAGCTTAACTGGTAATTGCTGATTTCTTCCTTCTATCCTTCCTCCTGCCCTTCCTTTCTTCCTTTTTTTCTTCTATTCATCCATTCTTTTTAAAATTATTCTGATCTTCTGTCAGGAAAAGAGAACCGTCTCTTTACTAATGCTGAGCTCTTGAGTTAATAAAACCAAAATTTTAATTTTCAGTTTTCTTTAGAGTCATTTTAAGAGGAGAAAAAAACAGATTCTGATTAAAATGATCTACTTAGTAGTTTGGAATGAGGGATGATGGGGTTTAGGGCAGGTCACCCCAAAGTATGCCATTTTGGCATATTGATTATTTTGAATAAAGTTACTTAAGAAACAGTGCCCGAAAAACGCTCTGACCCTCTTTTGTCCCCCTGAAAGCAGGAATAAATCTCCCATGTGAAAGGTACCCTTCTCATAGCAGGAGGCAAAGAGACATCCTTATCACCAGAGATAAGGAACTCAGGACTAAGCAGGCTGCATAAACAAACCCTGTTACTTCTTCACTAACAAACTACTCCAAACCCAAACTTCTTTGTCTTATCAGTGCTTCACAAATTTATTGTTTCTTTGTCTTAAAAGACACCTGACTGGTGTCTTTGGCCACCTCTTTGAGTGTCATATTTTTATGAGCTCCTCTATGTATGAAATAAATTTCTCTCCTATTAACCGGCTTGATGTCAGTTTAATTATTAGATCAGTTCAAGAGTCTAGAGGGAAGAGGGAAAGGTTTTCCTCCCCTACAGGAAATGAGCCAAACTGTCTTTGGGAAGAGTCCAGTTCTCTGCACAGAATTCCTCTCCTCTGTTTTCTGAGAGTGTGCTTCCCTAGGAGACCAATGGCATCATCACTCGGAACTTGTGAGACAATACAGATTCTGGGGCCCTGACCCAGAGCTACTGATTTGGACACTCTGGAGACAGAACCCAGGGATCTGTTTTTATAAATCTCCCGGGTGGTGCTAAATGCATGCTCCAGTTTTATAACCTATTCATTTCTTTTTGGTAAAATAAAGGACCTAGTAGGCTTTAATATAAGATTTCTACCATGTTTCTCAACATCACACACACACACACACACACACACAAAACCCAAACAAATGTACGGTGAAAATGCAATTAACATGGCTGATCATAGAGGGAAACTAAATAATGCAATTTTACCAGTTGAGATTAGGTTCTTCTGTTTTGTTTTAGGGGTGATTCTACTTATCCCTTACCAAGACTAAAATGTTACTGTATTAATTGGAGTCTGATGGCAATAAGCATTTATTAAAGTACACAAAACAGCATTCAAATAATTCATGCTTCTGTAAGTTATCGTTGAATTCTAGTGTGGGAAAGTTTGAGAAGAGAGGAGACATGCAGAAATTTTTCTAATCCTTAGGTAATTGTTGCTAGAGGGAAATGTATACAAGTGTTTTCAAATTGTGTTTGAAATATGAACACAATTTCTTTTTTCCCCCCAGTAAATTTCCTTAGTGATTTTTTTAAGATTCTCTCTGTCATGGAATGCTTTTATTTGAGGACATGTATTATGTATAGCCAAGAATCAAGGCTTTCGGAAATTGTTGATTCTAACAAACTTCAAAGTTCTTAACATATGGTTGTTGTTGATTGAATTTATCTAGCACAATAAGAAACTAAGATAAGATTTCATTCGGCAAAGAACACTATGAAGTATCGCTTTATGGAAATCCATTAGCTAGGACTCTAATGTATGAAGTAACGTGAGAAATGCAAATAACAACAATATAATTAAACTGTCAAATATGATAGAGAAATTTATGTGAAAATGCATGTAGTCCCAGTTTTCTTTACTTTCCCCCCCCTGTTTTTAAGGCAACATCACAACAGTTCCTTCTGAGAATATTTATAACCTGTCAAGAGAAAAAACTAGAGACTATGTGGCTATGAATCCCTGAGGGAAAATGTTAGTTTCAAAGCACCATTGATGTAAATATTGCCTCTTTTCCATTTTGTGGAATGGGTTGTTAGGCTGATAAATTTGTGTTAGCATAATTATCTAAAGCCACTGGCATTAAAAACACCAGTGCATTTTTGTAATAGAATTATAGATATGGGATCATCTGTAATATAGGACATATAGTCTTAACACAATGATTGTTTTTTATGTGAAGAAAAAATCGCACAATAACAACACAAAGATGTTTAAGAGGAAGTCTGATACAGTTGTTGAGAGATAGTATTAAAAGAAAAGACATTGCTTCAGAGAAATATTACTATTTCTGCTAAGCTGTGCAAAAATTGGAACCTGTCCACATTTTCACTCTCATAGCTACACATACATTCTTACACACACACAACTTCCTCATCCCCAAACATTTCCTCTCTTCCTCTCATTGGCTTTCATTTGGTCTTACATATACACTGAGATTATTTTATATATTAAGTAGCAGATTATCTCTGCAAACAAATCAACTACAATAAAAATAACCAAGGAAATCATTCATAATTGAATTAATAGGAGATATTAATGTTCTAAAAAGAGGAACTTACTCCTAATTAATGGGAATTAAATGTTGTTTGTCCAAGGAAAGAGTTTAGAGTCAAAGATGGAGGGGATGGTTTGAATAACAATAGATGTAGGAGAAAAGAGATGTGTCTGTGATTATGTTTTTCATTTTAAAGAAGAAAATTATTTTACTGACCTAAGAGAAAATTTCATTTTAGCAAACTGTGAACTGTTTTTATGGAATGAATATAACATTTGTCATTTCAAGTTGTTCAGTAGTAAAAACTCTAAATAGTAGCTGTTTTTATAAGTCATTGTGAAGAATAAGTGAGATATTGTATATATGACATATGGTATGATTTCATACGATATATAAAAGAACACTTTCGCATATCTCCAAGCTTTAGAAGAAAACATTTCTCAGGATTTCTAGGTATGCAGAATGCCCCTAATATAACAGTATATCAAGTGTCTGGTAGATGGGCTTGTTTTAGTTCTGTGTCTGTTCCGTGTCAAAGTCATTGACCTAGGTCACATTTATTCATTGATTCTATTTAGGTGATCAATGATACAGCACAGTTTCCAGAAGCAATACATGATTATTTTTCATAAAAAAACTGATAATGTTAAAAAGGAAGGAAGGAAGAGATTTCATTGTGCCATCATGATTAAAAAAACAAAACAGGGTGGGGGGATGGGTTAGCCTGGTGATGGGTATTAAAGAGGGCACATATTGAATGGAGCACTGGGTGTTATACACAAACAGTGAATCATGGAACACTACATCAAAAACTAATGATGTAGTGTATGGTGATTAACATAACATAATAAAATAAAATTAAAAAAATAAAAAAACAAAACAGAAAAACACATGCATAATCGCCAGAAATTTGGCCTATTTAGCTAATCCAAACCCAGGAGCCATTCTCAACTCCTTTATTTTCTTTATATTCACCTCCATTTTATTTCCCTCACACTCCAACTCCATTCCATCATAATCCTGCCTTAAAAACCCTGAAGCCCAGTGGCTTAATACAACATGCTTGCTCATAAGTGATTTTGTGAAAGTAATTTATTGTGGTTCCAACCAGGTTATCTTTTATTTGTTTCTTCCAAGAGATTTGTCACCAGTTTTCTCTTATTTCTCTTAGAGAAGGTATCACTGGACCCTGGTTTACTGTAAAGGAGAGAATAAGAATCTTTCCCATGTTTTTCACAAATTTCACATTGGCTTTATTCTAATCAGTGTGTTGTTGTCTGTTGTGTGAGGACAGGAGGGGGTGGGGTGAGAATAAGGGTCCGAGATCTTAATAGGTATATTCAACCAGCTGAGTAATTCATGTCCTGCCAAATCGCTCCTACAGCTTACAGATATATAGCCTCTCCCCTCTACACTAGGAGGTGAAGGGGGAGGTCATATTCTCTGAATAAAGTATGGAGCTACATGTAGGTACATATGTTCCACTTTCATCCTTTCTAGTAAATACACCATTGTAAAGAGAGATTGTGTTAACTTACCCAAGTAAGTCTTACAATAACTCTTCGTAATATTCATGTGATTTATGTGTCTGTGGCTGAGAACTTTAGATAAATATTAGAGTTACTTTTTGGGCTTTTGTAGTATTCTGGATCCTTATCACTTGTTATACACGTATTTTCAGTGTCAATAGGAGAGACACAAAAATTTTTCTTAAACGCTAGTTTGAAGAGATCTGTTGATTTAGATTTATTCTTTTTTTTATTATGTTAATCACCATACATTACATCACTAGTTTTTGATGTAGTGTTCCATGATTCCTTGTTTGTGTGTAACACCCAGTACTCCATGCAGTATGTGCCCTCTTTAATACCCATCACCAGGCTAACCCATCCCTCCACCCTCCTCCCCTCTAGAACCCTCAGTTTGTTTCTCAGAGTCCATAGTCTCTCATGGTTCGTCTTCCCCTCCAATTTCCCTCCCTTCATTCTTTCCTTCCTGCTATCTCTTTAGAAACTGAAATTTAAATAGACTCATAGCACATTGCTTTTCCTTGGGCACCTGGGTGGTACAGTTGGCTAAGCATCTAACTCTTGGTTTCGGCTGAGGTACAGATCTCAGGGTGGTGAGATTGAGCCCCACCTTGGGCTCTGTGCTCAAGCATGGAGTCTGCTTAAGATTCTCTCTTCCTGTCTCTCTGCCCCTCCCTAATGTACATGTGCATTCTTTTTCTCTCTAAAATAAATAAATCTTTAAAAAAAACAAAACATACTGCTTTTCCCTTCAGAATGTTACAAAATCAGTAAGGCCCAAGTAATAAGCCTCCAGCAATTAATGGTTAAATTCTACCAAGAAGTTCTTTGAAATGTATATTGGGTGATAATATCCCATGTCCAACTGCTACAGAATTACTATGAGCCTAAAACGAGTAACACAGATGAAATGAAATCCACAAAAAAATAACAAGATTTTTAGAACTTTTGGGTAGTGTATTTGACATTTTGGTGAGAAATGCTAAGTTGACTTAAAGAAAGTCAATCCAATTTCTGTGCTCTCTGTTCATTTTGTTTGTCTTCTAAGTGAGTCAAGATCAATAGGATCACCATGTTCCTCTAATTCAAATCCAAGATATTGACCTGCAAATAGATAATACCACTATCCTCATGGGCATGGTTTTACTTTTGGTGTCATTGGCACTTACTGAGCCTCCTGGGAATTTCTACTGTAAAGTTATGATAGCCTGTGTTCAACTCAATCAGGGTTTACTACATTCCTCCAACCATATCGACATGGACTGTATAAGAATGCATGGAAATAAAATCAGTATTATAGATCATTGTGAAAGAAAGGGTTACAAAAGGAACTCCAGGATTGTTTCAGAGCTATGCAAAACACTCCCCACAACAGACAAGATCAGATGACAGTCCTTGTTTGGGGTTCATGCACAATTTTCAAAACAGCTGGCCTTTGTTCTCAGCTCTTCAGTTCTTGCAGGCCTGTGAACTCTTCGTCAGATGGGAAGTATGATGTTTTGCTCTTTCTGAAAATGTGAAAATCTTTTGAAGCTGAGTTTGCTGGTAGTCATTGTAAATGGTAAAGAAAAGAAATGAAGAAATTCAGTCAAGTGTTTTTGCAAAATGTTACGTAAAGAGTTATTTAAGAGACTTGTTTACTAGTTTATGGGCCTTTAGGCGGATCATTAGAGGGTTTTGTGAAAATTACCAAAGTAATCTTGATGAATACAGCAATAACCCATTAAGTAGGTAAATAATAATTCTATAAAAAGCTAGGTAACAAGGCAAACATTTGTGTTTCTGTTCTGGGAGATCTCTCTGGTTTTTAAAACAATTTCCAGGGATATCTATCTAAAGATAATACTTCTGGACAACAGCAGTGGCAAAATGTGTCTTGGATTTTTCAGTTCCTACTTTCATGTGGTTTGTTTTGACATCCTCCAAATCACAATCTACTCACATCAAATTCAAACTTCTGAAAGTGGTCGATGTACCCTCCTCTTCCACATTTCTCAACATCAAGTCTATAGTGCATTAATCATTAGTTCTCTTTTTGCAGACATGCTGGAATTTTATATTTTAGATTACAGATTTGGAAACAACAAATTTACTGGTTTGTCCTCTTAATGAATGAAATAGTTATTTTCATTTGTATGATTTGGTACTTCCAAGGAAATGTAGCTGACTGTAAGAAGGGCACAGATTTTTTAAATTTCAAGAGTATATTAAATTTTTATGTATTTTAAATTCACAGTTATTGTCCTAACCTCAAATTTTGAATATACTATTTTTTTTTTTCAGAAATATTTTTCTGGGGTCAGTTTTTCTGGGGCTTTCTGCTATTGGTTACTTGACAACTATTTATTGTTTATGTCATCTTTATATAGTTCTGTATTCCTCTCTGAGATTAGGGTTGTAAAAGTACTTACTTGACCTGCATTATTGTGAGGATTGGTAAAATAAGTCATGTAAAGTATATTTGCAAAGGTATTCAGTATGTTATTGAGAATTTAGCCTTTATACTAACATTTGTTTTGCACTTTATACTTTTATAAGTTTGTTCACATATATTTTTGACCTTTGTAATAGTTTTATGGACAAGATTGAATATATATATCCTAATTTGAGAATGTAAGAACTGTTTAATTTCTTTATTTCTAGAGGATATGAATAATCTTATAAAAGTAGATTCAATAAAATGAGAGTCATAGCAACATTATGTGATTTCCAAGGTCAGAAAATTAATTAGTGACAAACCTAGGGCAAGGCTTCAGGTGCCCTGAGTTTCATTTTAACTTTTTTACTCTACCATTATCCTCTGCAAATAGGTATTTCTCAAAGGATGTAACTGTGCTTTATCTTAAAACATAAAAAAAGTTGTATAACTGTAAGTGAATTTTGATAAAATTTTTTGATAAAAGAATTCTCATTTCATCCTTTGATCCTAATAAAGACTTGAAAAATATTTTTGGACCAAATCTTCTTCATTGAGCATTAATGATTATCTTTTAGGTGAAGTATAAAAAAAAAAAACATAAAAGTTTCTTGATTGGCTATAAATTAGTCAAGATCATATTCCCAGCTTGCTTAGAAACCTTTTTCTGCTCAAAAATTTTAACCTGTTGATTCATAGGAACTCAGTTGCTTCTTTCCAATATGGACAGTAATTTCCAGTGACAAATCAGATCTTAGTATGGTTCCTGTATTCTTAGGTAGCATACAACTTGATGGTGCACAGGCAAGGATTTAGTGCTAATGTCATAAGCAAAGACAAACCAGATATAAGGCTCATGAAATGCAGATTCTTTTTAATCTCTTTTTTGATTGCAGGGCAGAGGTTTGCCTCCATTTTCTGGCAGTGTGACACAGAAGCTCCACCAGAGATCTAATTAGAAGAACAAGATCAGTAGCAGAGTTAATTTGTGTTACCACTCTTGCTAGCTCCTCTTCTCTTTAGCAGTCATAGCACCTGGGATATATAAAATAGGAAATGACAAAGATACAAAACAGGGCACAGTTCCAGTTTAAAATAAGCATCTCACTCTATCTAGGTGGAAATTCCCCCAAATACTGCTGTGTGAGAGAGGATTCAAGAAAAGGTAGAATATAAAGTGCTTTAAGAATGTCCCAAAGGGATTTCAAGAATTGCAAGTATAAACAACAGGACATGTAGTATGTAGATAGAAAATACTTTCATTTTCTTTTTTGGTTCATTTTAATTCATTTACTGTGGCTATTTCTTTTTCTGCCCTTGGCCATACCCAGTGCTTGTGTGTGTGTGTGTGGGGGGGGGTGGTCGCGGTGGTGGTAGTTGGGGGATTACTCTCAGATAGTCAACAATTCTGTGATTATTTGTAGTTCCATAAAAAATTGCCATTATCATATATAATTATCATATATAATCCAGTACAAAAATAACTACGTTTTCATTTAAAGTAAGCTTCTTCCCTCTCCCAACTGTTGCAGGCTAAGAAACTGTGGAGGGAAAGGAAAATATGTAGACTTCCTATCCATGTTCCTATCCAGCATTTCTAGTGCTCTGTCCCAGTGCATTAGGCTGAGACTTCTCCAGGATTCCAGATGAGGAAAGGAAGGGGCTATCAGAGGCAGAGTGTGGTCTCTATTAACTTGAATCAATGTGTTATTGGTTTTCTCTAGCTATGGAAGTATTGATTTCTTTTTCTTCTGCCTCCTTCCCTCCAAAATAAAAATATGTCTCCTGGAGGTATCTTCTCTTCAGTTACTTTGGATAAGTTTCTCTGTCTGCTCTGCTAAAACATGTGTCTTAGCCTTGGAAAATCTGGTAGAATACCTCCAGCTTCTTTCTTCTGAGGTGTGTTACTTCTTCAAGCCAGCCTTCTTGAGTATGATGTAAAATAATGTCAGCTTAGCTGTTTTTCTCTCTTTCTGGCCCTTACCTTCTCATGGCTTATATGAAAAACATGCACTTTTTTTGCGCCTACAAATTATGGAGGAATAAAGGCTCCTTTTCATTGCTTCCTCATGAGAGAAACTGGCTTGTGGGTATCAGTCATCTCTTTTTCAGTCTCTGTGAGAAGTCTTTTCCTTTATTTGATCTTAGCAATAGTAAATAAATAGAAGAAGAATTTGTCATGCATATTTGGACAGACCAAAGGTTTGTGTATTAGGAAAGCAGCTTTTCATTATTAGGTTTATCTGAAAAACAAAGTTCTCACTATAGAAGACAGTCAAGAATTTTATGGTTCACAATTATAAATTCTTCATGTTACCTCCAGTTCCAAAGAATTAAACGTGCCAACTGTCTTTCATTGAGTATTGCCATAGCAGTGTCTGAATCATTCATGTCCCTGCTCACAGGAAAGAAAGATTATTTTGCCAGTGAGACCTGGTGCCTTGCATGCTCCAGATGTTAAGCATGTTATGCTTTAAGCATCTCCACAAGGGTTCCTAGTGGACTACATTTGGATATCTGGGATGGTATGCAGGGCAGGAAAAGAATATTCAACTGATACCATTTAAGTAAACACTAGAAATGAGAGAATGACCCTTAAATCTTGCCATACAGAAATATTCTCTTAAGTAAAAGCACAAATTTAAAGAGTTAATGTTTTGAGTTAAAAGATTAATAATCTATTTTTTCAAAGGATTATTTATTTGAGAGAGAGAGAGTGAGTGAGCGTGTGCAAGGAGGGGAGGGGCAGAGGGAGAGGGAGAGAATCTCAAGCAGACTCCACGCTGAGCACAGAGCCTGACACAGGACTCCATCTGGGGACCCTAAGATCATGACCTGAGTTGAAATCAAGAGTCAGATGCTTAACCAACTGAGTCACCCAGTGCCTCAAGATTAATAGTCTATTAATGAATTTTGACTTTTTCCTTTTCAGCAAACACCAATAAAGTAGAAAATAAGGAGCCTGGAAGAAGATGTATAGCATGCCCAATAACAGGTTTATGGACATCTGTAGGTAGGTCTGGATTTAAATTTTGGCCTAGACATCTACAGACCAAGTAACATACTTAAGCTATTTGAGCCTTCTCTATCTTGTTTATAAGTGGAATAAAATTAATTCATTAGGCTGTGGTTAATTAAAATGAATTAGGACAAATGCAAATTCTTGGAATATGGTAAGCATTTAATAAATGGCAGTTATCACCCTTTTAAATGTTCACCAAGAATGAGATTCTGAATTGTGTCTATTATCCTTCCTCCCTCCCTCCCTTCCTATCTCTTTATCTTCTCTAGTATTGAAAGATAATTAATACTCAGCTCTAAAGGTACAAATATTTAGAGAATAGAGTTCAAGCAGTAGTTGTATAATCTTAGGCAATAAGCTAAGAGGTACTTGAACTTTGAACAGTAGTTTAATTGTGATTTTTTTTTTCCTATGGTGGGGGGAGAATAACAAAGAATATTTGTATTAGGAGCTATGAGGACTTGAAAATTGTGTATGTAACAAGTAAATTGACATTTCAAACTTAAAAAAAAAATTCCTTCTTGAACCAGTGTCATTTTTTATATTAGGGGACCTCACTCATCATTTCCTTATGCTTTTTAGAGATTTTAGTGACCAGAAATAAACTGGTCATTAACTACATTCTTGTTCTGTTGATTTCCAGTTGCCAAAAGAGCAGCTTCAGTAAAATGAAGACAAATGTAAGATTTCAGTAACAATTAACCATATTTTTTGGCTAGTTCTAATTAGATTTCATAAACATTTCTTTCCATTGCACAAAAGTTTTTGAGCTTGAGTAACATAATTTTCAGAAAAATTTGTTTCTTTTAAAATAATAGTTGTAGTCTTAAATGTTGAAAGCAAATACAAAAAAGCATGGTCTACTTATGAAGTATCTTCTGTGGCACATTGGCCTCTTTAACCAAATACATTCATAATTCATAATCATCATAAGTAACACTATTTTGGGGGAAACAGAATTAATTTTCCAAGGATTTGGTAATGATTCAGCAGGAGAACAAAAGCAAAAATTAATGATCCCCATCCTATACATGAAAGAACTTGTACTTAACCATTTTGGAATTGGTTGTGAAATAATTCTATACAGAAGAAATTTGTTGAACTATTTGGCTTTAATTAGCTTTTGATCATAAAAAATATTGAGTAGATTTGTTTCCTGAAACATATTTCTTTAATATGGGAAACAACACACATATGTGCTGTGATTATACTGAGAATATATGAATTCAGTTGTCCAATTCATTTTAGGAAATGTTTTAATTGAGGATTAGTTTGCCCAAAGGGTAAAACCCAAGCAGTTTAAGACTTTAGAACATGAATCATGTTTTGAAATGTTTTTACACAATCTAGGTGGAATGATGCACCAAGAGTTAACATAGTGAAAAATTTCATATCTAAGACATCTAATGATGGATTCTATTCTCAGAATGACTCTCATGTTGACCAATGAAATAAAAAGGCTGGATTATGGATGGGTTGTTTAGAAAGCACTGCTTGATTGTTTCATGGGTGTAAATCTGTGTCAAAATTGATCAAATTATCTACTTTGAATATGAGCAGTTTAGTGTGTTTAAATTATACCTCAGTAAAATGTAGGTCACCACCAAGTATGAGATAAAAAGGATTGGAGATCATATGAAAAGAGGAGAAAGCCACTCCCACTTCCCCAACACAGGATATGATATAACTGAGTCTCAGGTTGGAGGATGAGGAGAAGGAATTTGGAAGAGAGTTTATAGAAAAACAGCTTAACTGCTTCCCCTGCCTCCAGTTATCTCTGGGATGGAAGGCAGGGAACAGAAGGGAGGAAATAGAAAAGAGAAGTTACTTATGTTAGGGAGGCAGAGTGGGTATTAAGATCCTGGGGCTTTGCTGCCTGAAGCCTGAAGTCTTAAGACAGAAGCCTTGTAGACATGCCCAGCAGCTCTAACATGAGGGAAGGAACCAACAGGATAGAAGCATAATGTTCTTAGGAAGCTTCCTTTGGGCCTGAGAATGGTTATGGATTAGACATGAATGTTTTTGAGGTGCCTGGGTGGCTCAGTCGTTAAGCATCTGACTTTGGCTCAGGTCATGATCTCAGGGTTCTGGGATCAAGCCCCTGTGTCGGGCTCCCTGCTCAGTGGGGAGTCTGCTTCTTCCTCCCCCACTGCCCCTTCCCCTGCTCATGCATGTGCTCTCTCTCTCTCTCATGTAAATAAATAAAATCTTAAAAAAAAAAGACATGAATGTTTCTATGTGCCCAAGTAATGAGGATGTTGGCAGAAGCAAGAGGATGGATGAATCAGATGTGTGCTATTTAGGTGTAAACACAGCTGAAACATTAAAGTGGTGGTTATTTTGAGGAGTCTGTGAAAAGTGAGAAGGTATGACTATAGAAATGATTACCATTTGTCACAGCCAGCACCAGATACCAAGAGGACAGTCTACAAATATTAGTAGCAGCCAGGGATTTCAGTAGTTAACAACTACAGACCATATGAGCCTCATAGTCACCCATATCTCCATCAAGCCTCATGGTCAGTAAGCCTCACCTCCTAACTTCTAGAGGAAGGACAAGAATCCTTAACTTGAGCAATGTTGAAACTTGGAGTTTTAAAATAATCTTAAAAGGGATTTTTATGTAAAAAACAAAACACTTGAATTTTCATTACTGACCTGAATTCCATATAGAGAGATGAAGACAGAACTATTCCTGAATTCTGTGGATAATTGTAATTCAGAATGCATGCTTACTACCAGTATTTTGACGTCAAAAAGAATTGGAGAATAGAGAAAAAAGAAAAAAAAAAAAAAAGCAAAACAAAGTAAGTAAAAATAATCCCCTCTGGAATAGATACTAAAACAGTTATTTTGTTAGCTTCATCTGTATTAAGCTATATTGTCCGAACACTTGCTGCAATTCATAGTAGTAGTCTGTCTTTCCTTGCTATGTTTATAGTTGCAGTTATTTGAAACTATATTTGGAAGCAAATCTTATATCTTAATTGGCTTGTAATAAGGAAATGAAACAACATATACTTGCTTTTTTTTTTTTTTACAAAAAATATCAGTAATAAAATTAGGAAGGAAATGAGCAAATGTAGTGAGTAAATTTACTTAGGAAATATGCTATTCATATCTCAAAATTCCATTGGAATTATGCTAAATATTTTGAAAATAATATTTTGATGATCTTGCTTTTAATTTTTGTATTTATATGTATATACAAAGCTACATAGATTCATATATATGGCCTTGTATATGTATATTTACATATGAAGATAAATTATTTTTTTAAAAGTCTCTGTTATGATGTATTACATTTAAGTTTTGCCTTAATAGGCTTGGCTCAATATTTACCAATATTCTTTTGAGGTCTTATTTTTTTAAACAAAATCAAAATCTAAAATATTCTAGTACAGTGAAGTTAACATAATCCTTTAATAAATCTATACAAGAGTTTGAATTCTATGGTAATCTTTTTTTAAATCAAAGATGATAAATTAGCTATTTATGTGTCCTTTTATGCTAAAATTTTCTTCACATGACACTGGATTATTTCCCTTAAGATTCACAGCTTCTATGTTTTGCTGTTACTCAGTTTATGAAGCTTTAAAGCAGCTTAGTATTCTAAATCATTCTGTCACTTGCGATCCATCCCTAATTTCTCACATCTATCCATTAATGTGCAGCCTTTCTAGTATAATAAGTCCTTGGGAAATTCATGCTAAAATGTTTCCTTTCCTATATTTCTCTCACTTAATATAACAGTTTTCTGAAATTTGCCTTTTAATTTGTAGCTAAATTAAAGTTCAGAGCTGTAGAAATGTTGATGACTAAAAAACAAACAAACAAAAAAAACCCCAGATACTTATATCCAGAATTCTTCTTTCCTGTGTCCTATGCATAAAAAATTAGTGAAATAGTATATCTTTCTAACTTCAGCAAGTTTGATTGCAAAATTTAAATTTAGGAAATTAAAATATGTCCTTAAAGCACATTATCAATGTTATTGCTTTTTTCCCTGTCAGACATTGTTTCTTCTTTCTCATGACTGAGAAGAGAACCTACATTGATTGTCAGGCGTTTAAGTATTAGAAATTTTCTCTATCTGCATTATGTTTTTGTTCAGTGGCAACCAAACAGATTTTTCTAATAGCAGGGATATATGTCCCTATGGCTAAAGTAGAACCTAACATGTACTGAAAATTCTCTAAAAGTATAAAGAAATACAGGCTGGAGAGTTATTTGTCATGAAGGGATATTAGAGAAGTAGATCGGGAAAGGCTTGATTTTGTATGAGTGGTGTCATACTCTAATTTCATGCCCAAGAAATCTTCCAGTTTTGATTTAATTCTCCTCAGCCTAGAATATTTAGGTACCTCTCTGCCTTTTATTGGGACATGTTAAGGGCAGGGGTATTTTGGTCATTTTTGCGCTTGGCTCATAATAGATGTTCCATAAATGTTGAGTGATGACTGAGCAGGCTCTTGAATGTGAGGAGGCAGAGTGATTACCAAAGGGTTAGGATCCAGGAGTGGTATCATAGCTTGTTCACCTGCAGTGGAAAGAGATTTGGGTCACTGAAGGTGAAGTACTTCATCATTTTGCTGGAGGTCAGTGCTGGTTTTAGAAATGAACAGTAAAATGGGAGCACTGCATGAGAGAGTTTACTTGGCTAGACTGTTAGAGCGTGGTATTTCACTTAGAACCTGTGGTATTAGTAAACCTCCATTCTGTTCTCCAGAGTGGCTGCACCAGTTTGCATTCCCACCAGCAGTGCAAGAGGGTTCCCCTTTCTCCACATCCTCGCCAACACCTGTTGTTTCTTATGTTGTTTATTTGGCCATTTTGACATGTGTGAGGTGGGAATGATGATGATCTCTAATTTACAAATGAGAAAATGAAATTATAGGACTTACCCATAGCAGTGGTGGAAGCGTCTTACAGACTGGGTTCATTCTTCTTGCATTGTGTGTGGTGTTTTCATTTGTGGAAATTAACTCATTAAGTGTCAGGAGGCCATTCTATCTTTCCCATGGACAAGATCATCATCAATACCAGTAATATAATTACTTAGAGTTATACACTGCCTACTGTTTATAAATCATTTTCACGTAACCGTCACACACATTATCTTAAATTATATAACAACTCTATGAGGTTTACAGGACAGGTAATTATTACCATTTTGTATATGACAAAATAGGTTAAAAATATTAAGAGAACAGACCAAGTTTATATGGTGATAGAAGATATTGGACTCAAACTAATCTTCTAGCTAGACGGTTCATATGTATGATTCCTGACTTTTGTTTGATTTTCTTTCCTACCTTTCCTTCTCCTTCCTCATGTATTATCTAATGTGGCTCAGTAGCTTGGCTAATGTGCATTAATAGGAAGCAAATATTAGAAAATTTATTGAATTACTATTTTTTTGTTTAAATGCAGATTTATACTTTCTACAGTCAAATGGCATCCTATGAGTCTAGTCAGCTGCCAAGGTTTACAAAAGTGTAAACACTATGCTTTTAAGACTGATGCTAATTGACAGAAATGAGTGACTATAAATCACTTGAGAACTCTTAGGGAAAAAGGTTAGAGATGACACAAAACATAAGTAGGGTCCTGTTTTTAGTTGTTTCTTATGTACAGCTATTAACCTTAAGTGCACTGGTACAGAGCATATTATTGAAATAGAAAGGAAGAAAAATGAAATAAAATCAGAAAAGATTAGAGGCAAAATACTCATTATTCATGTTTAATTGAAAGACTCCTGTGTTCCAGGCTATGGTACTTAGATAATCATTTATGTTTTAGATTATCGTTAAAACACAGATATGTTAATATTTTACAAATAGTGAAACTGAATCCCACTGAAATTATATGCTCTCAAGCCCTTCTAGATGGTGTTGAAGCTGTTACCCAACCTAAAGTTTCTGATTTGCAAGACTACTTTATTTTGCTACATTGTATTTTATTATATTATGGGAGGATATAATAGGTTGGTTTTCTGTTACTCACCCAACCAGTTGTCCCTATTTTTCTGTTATTTACCCAACAACTTGGGACAATTTGTGAATTTGCATATTTTCTCTTTCACCCTCTTGAATATAAGCTCTTACCTGTTCTTCATTTTGTGTGTGAGAGTTAATATGCTTGAGCCAGGAAACGTTTACTTTCCCTTGTACTTTTTGCCATAAACTGTTCTGAATTATTTCATCAGATGGCATTCTTATAAACCTAAATTATAGTGAATGAGGAAAACGAATTTATTTTGTCTCTTGCAGAAGAGTATACAGTAAATACCGATGAAATTACTAGACCTGTCAACAGGCTGCTGAGTAAATATGTGAGATATTCAGGCCATTTTCCCTCTGAAAGTAGCATTTCTCATTGATTTATGGCTAAGTATATCACTAATAAGAAACTGCCAAATAAAAACACCTGAAATATTCAAAGCAAAAAGATAAAGTCACTGAAGCTTCACAATTAATGTAGTCATGGCTGGATACATTTAAAATAGAGAGCATGCACACATTTTATTGTTTTACTTGAGGTGATGCAGGGTCCCGGGTACTGACTGAGTTCTGCACCGCTGAAATAGAGGCTTTTGGGAGAAAGACATATTTCACACCTGAGTGGCTTTTTGCAAATTGAGATTGGTGCTTCTTTCTGTCAGAGAATTGTGGTCCTGAAGGTTTACTCTTGCCAAAAATATCCCCTAAATGATTTCATATCTTGATTTTGAGTTCAACTTCCTATAGAGATTTTAAGGCTGCATTTGCATCAAATTACTTATTTTCTTGATTTTATTCTTTTAATATTTAGAACATTCTGAAGCCAATACCCTGGAACATTTTTTTTGATGAACTAGGGAGAAAATGCTTGTATCTGTTGATGATCAGGAAGTAGAAGCCTTTCCCATGTGATTCTTAGCTTGAAGAATTTTAGTTTTTCTTCTTCTGTCCTTTAGGAAATATTTATAACAAACTCACACTTAGTAGCACTTTGCATAGTTAATTACTGACATTACCATAGAAGCTAACTTAAATTTGAAACAGTAAATTGATCATTCTTTTTCCTTTTTTTTAAATCATTTTACTGTATTTTTTTTCATCATGGTAAGTATACTCTTTAATCCCCATCCCTTATTTCCCCCATCCCCCCACTCCTCTTCCCTCTGGTGACCGTCAGTTTGTTCTCCATAGTTATGAGTCTGTTTCTTAGTTTGCTTCTCTCTCTCATTTATTTTCCCTTAAATTCCATGTATGAGTGAAATCATATGGTATTTGTCTTTCTCTGACTGACTTACGTCACTTAGCATAATACTCTGTAGCTCTATGTTGCTGCAGGTGCCAAGATTTCATTCTTTTTATGGCTGAATAATATTCCATTGTGGAATATATATACACACATATATATATATGTACCTCCTCTTCTTTTTCCATTCATCTATCGATGGACACTTGGACAGTCTCCATAGTTTGGCCATTGTAAATAATGCTGCAGTAAACATAAGGGTGCATACATCTGTTTGGATTCATGTTTATGTATTTTTTGAGTAAAATACCCAGTATTGTTATTCCTCGATTTGTAGGGTAGTTCAATTTTTTTTTTTAAGATTTTATTTATTTATTTGAGAGAGAGAGAATGAGAGACAGAGAGCATGAGAGGGAGGAGGGTCAGAGGGAGAAGCAGACTCCCTGCCGAGCAGGGAGCCCGATGCGGGACTCGATCCTGGGATTCCAGGATCATGACCTGAGCTGAAGGCAGCCGCTTAACCAACTGAGCCACCCAGGCGCCCCTAGGGTAGTTCAATTTTTAATTTTTTCAGGAACTTTCATATTGTTATCCACAGTAGCTGCACCAGTTTGCATTTTCACCAACAGTGCAAAAAGGTTCCTTTTTTTTCACATCTTTGCCAACACTTGTTGTTTCTTGTGTTTTTAATTTTAGCCATTCTGACAGGTGTGAGGAAGTATCTCATTGTGGTTTTGATTTGCATTTCCCTGATGATGAATGATGTTGAGCATCTTTCCATGTGTCTGTTGGCCATCTAGCTGGATGTCTTCTTTGGAGAAATATGTGCTCATGTTTTCTGCCCATTTTTTTTTAAAGATTTTATTTATTTAAGTGAGAGAGAGAGAGAGAGATCATGAGCAAAGGGGAAGGGTAGAGGGAGAAGCAGACCCCCCGCAGAGCTGGGAGCCCAATGTGGCACTCGATCCCAGCACCCTGGGATTATGACCTGAGCTGAAGGCAGATGCTTAAACGACTGAGCCACCCAGGCGCCCTTCTGCCCATTTTTAATTGGCTTATTTTTAAAAAAATTTTTTAATTGTTATTTTAATCCCCATACATTACATCATTAGTTTTAGATGTAATGTTCCATGATTCATTGTGCATAACACCCAGTGCTCCATGCAGAATGTGCCTTCTTTAATACCCATCACCAGGCTAACCCATCCTCCCCCCCTCCCTTCTAGAGCCCTCAGTTTGTTTTTCAGAGTCCATTGTCTCTCATGGTTCGTCTACCCCTCCGATTTCCCCCCCTTCATTCTTCCCTTCCTGCTATCCTCTTCTTTTTTTTTTTTCTTAACATATATTGCATTATTTGTTTCATAGGTACAGATCTGAGATCAGACAACAAAAAGAAATCAAAGGCATCCAAATCGGCAAAGAAGTCAAACTCTCACTCTTTGCAGATGATATGATACTTTATGTGGAAAACCCAAAAGACTCCACCCCAAAATTTCTAGAACTCATACAGGAATTCAGTAAAGTAGCAGGATATAAAATCAATGCACAGAAGTCAGTGACATTCCTATACACCAACAACAAGACAGAAGAAAGAGAATTTAAGGAGTCAATCCCATTTACAATTGCACCCCAAACCATAAGATACCTAGGAATAAATCTAACCAAAAAGGCAAAGGATCTGTACTCAGAAAACTATAAAATACTCATGAAAGAAATTGAGGAAGACACAAAGAAATGGAAAAATGTTCCATGCTCATGGATTGGAAGAACAAATATTGTGAAGATGTCAATGCTACCTAGAGCAATCTACACATTCAATGCAATCCCCATCAAAGTACCATCCACTTTTTTCAAAGAAATGGCTTATTTGTTTTTATTGGGTGTTGCGTTGTGTAAGTTCTTCATATATTTTGGATAATAACCCTTTATTGGATATGTCATTTGCAAGTATCTTCTCCCCTTCCATAGGTTGTCTTTTAGTTTTGTTGATTATTTCCTTTGCTGTACTCTTTATTTTGATATAGTCCCAAAAGTTTATTTTTGCTTTTTTCCCCCCCTTGCCTCAGAAGATGTATCTGGAGAAATGCTACTATGGCCAATGTCAGAGACATTACTGCCTGAGTTCCTTTGTAGGATTTTTATGCTTTTAGGTCTCACATTTAGGTCTTTAATCCATTTTGAGTTTATTTTTTGTATGGTGTAAGAAAGTGGTCCAATTTCTTTCTTTTGCATGTAGCTGTGCAGGTTTTCCAACAGCATTTATTGAAGAGACTTTTTCCCATTGTATATTTTTTCCTCCTTTGTCAAAGATTAATCTAATATATAATTGTGGGTTTATTTCTGGGTTTTCTGTTCTATTCATGTGTCTACTTTATGCCAATACCATAGTGTTTAATTTCCTACTGCTTTGTAATGTAACTTGAAATCTGGAATTGAGTTACCTCCAGTTTTGGTTTTATTTTTCAGGATTTCTTTGGCTATTCAAGGTCTTTTGTAGTTTTTTTTTTTTTTAATATTTATTTATCCACTTGAGAGAGACAGAGTATGATCAGGGGGAGGGGTAAGGGGAGAGGGAGAGAATCTCAAGGAGGCTCCCTGATGGGCGTGGAACCCCCAATTCAGAGCTCCATCTCACGACCCTAGGACCATGACCTGAGCTGAAACCAAGAGTCAGAGGCTTAACAAACTGAGCCACCCAGGCACCCCAGTCATTTGTAATTCTATACAAATTTTTGGATTGTTTGTTTTTCTTGAGGTTCAATTCTAGTTTCATAGTGTTGTGGTCAGAGAAGACACATGGTATGACTGATTTTTTTGAATTTGTTGAGACTTGTTTTGTGACCTAATATGTGATCTCTTCTGGAGAATGTTCCATGTGTACTTGGAAAGAATGTGTATTCTGCTGTTATAGGATGGAATGTTCTGAATGTGACTGTTAAATCCATCAAGTCCAGTGTGTCATTCAAAGCCACTGTTGACTTTCTGTTTGGATAATCTGTCCATCAGTGTAGCTGGGGTGTTATTGTATTACTATTATATCTCTTATGTTTGTTATTAACTGTTTTAGATATTTGGGTGCTCCCATGTTGGGTGCATAAATATTTACAATTGTTATATCTTCTTGTTGGATGTCCCCTTTATTATTATATGGTGTCCTTTCTTTTCTCTTGTTATAGTCTTTGTTTCAAAGTCTATTTTGTTTGATATAAGTATTGCTAGCCCAGCTTTTTTTTATGTCCATTTTTATGATAGATATTTCTCCATCCCCTCACTTTTAATTTGCATGTTTCTTTAGGTCTGAACTCTGTCTCTTGTAAGCAGCATGTAGATGGGTCTTGCTTTTTTACCCATTCTGCCATCCTATGTCTTTTGATTAGAGCACTGAGTCCATTTATTTTCAGGGTAATTATTGATCCATATGTACTTATTGCCATTTTGTTACTTGTTTTTTGATTGTTTCTATAGGTTTTCTCTGATCCTTTCTTCTCTTTCTCTCTTTCATGGTTTGTTGGCTTTCTTTTAGTGATATAGTTGGGTTTCTTTCTCTTTATTCTTTGAATATCTATTACTGGTTTTTGATTTCTGGTTATTATTAGATTTGTATATAACATCATCTGTATATAGCAGTTTATATTAAGTTGATGGTTGTTTAAGTTTAAAATCCATTCTTTACTCCTCTTCTGCTCACATTTTAGTATATGATGTCATATTTTCATCCTTTTGTTTTGTGAGAACTTTGACTTTTATAGAAATATAAACTTTTACTGCCTTTTTGTTGTTGTTTTGTTTTTTTACTTTTTTTACTTTTCATACTGTCACTTATGGTCTTTTCTTTCCACTCAAAGAATCCCCTTTAATGTTTCTTGTATGGCATGGTCATGAACTTTTTTAGTTTTTGTTTGTCTGAGAAATTCCTTCTTTCTCCTATTTTGAATGATAGCCTTGCTGAATCGAGTATTCTTGGCTCTAGATTTTTCCCTTTCAGCATTTGAACATATCATACCATTCTCTTCTGGTCTGCAAAATTTCTGCTGAAAAAATCCGCTGATAACCTTATGGAGTTTCCCTGTATGTAACTGTCTTCTTTTGCTGCTATTAAATTTTTTCTTTATTGCTGCTTTTTGCCATTTTAATTACTATGTGTCTTGGTGTGGACCTCCTTGGGTTGAATTTTTGGGGGGCTCTCTGTGCCTCCTGGATCTGGATATCTGTACCTTCTGCAGATTAGGGAAGCTTTCAGCTATTATTTATTCAAATAAAATTTTCTGCCTCCTTATGTCTCTCTTCTAAGATTCCTTTGATGTGGATATTATGCTTGATGGAGTCACTGAGTTCCCTAAGACTTTTCTCAATTTGCATAATTTTATTTTCTCTTCTTTGCTTAGCTTGGTTACTTTTTATAACTCTGTCTTCCAGGTCATTAATTCATTCTTTTGATTCATCTATCCTGCTATTTATTTCATCAAATGTATTTTTAATTTCTTTTATTGTGTTCTTGATCTCTGATTGGTTCTTTTTTATCTCTGTGTTAAGGGTTTCATTGATGTCTTCCACTCTTTTCTCAAATCCAATGACTATCTTTATGATCATTATTTCAAATTCTCAAACAGGCATATTACTTATATCCATTTCACTTTGGTCTCTTGCTGTGGTTTGGTCCTCTTCTTTCGTTTGGGAGATACTTTTCATTTTGTCTGACTTTATGTGTGTGTTTCTCTGTGTTAAGAAAGTCAGCTACTTTTCTTGCTCTTAACCATAATAGCCTTATGAAGAAGAGGTCCTGTAGTACCCTGCAGTGCAGTGTCCCCTGTTCCCCAGGGCCTGGCTCTTTAGGGAGTGTCTCTTATGTGTGTTGTGTGTGCTCTGCTATTGAGTGTTGGTCTTCTCTTTTTCCTTAGTCCAGTTGTCTGCAGAGGCACTCTTTGTCTATTGTGGGCAGTGTTTGGTCTCCAGCAGGGGTGGGTGTGCTTTAACAAGGTGTACGGTGGTCTGCTTGTGAAACAAGACTTGCTTCTGCTGCCCCAGAACTAAGGTCCCACAAAACGTGTGGGTCTGGAAATGTGGTGTTGGCAGAATTATGTTGCTTTTCTGGGGGGAGGGGCCCACAGACTGAGGGGAGTGTGACTGGGAAAGGCAGATCTGCTAAAGGTAGGGGAGTGCAAGAGGCAACTTGATGCAAGTAAGTTAGGTAAGGAGTGCTGGCACTGGACTCGTTCCCACAGGTGGCCCCTGTTTATGCTGGGGGTAAGGGAGGGAAATGTGGCCTACCAGCTCCTTTGTTCCTGGAGGCATTTCCCTGTGATCCCTGTCTTTCCGGGACATGCTCCGAGATGAGCAAGTCACTGTCCCTCTGGTCTGCCCCTGGTGTTTTTCAAACTGCTGGTTATAAGCTGTATCTGTGTGGTTTATTTGTCCTGCTGTCACTGAAGGCCTTCCTAAAACCCTTTGGCACTCCCATAGCTAAGCCCATCAATTTTTAAAATTCCAGGCTTTAAGTCCCGCTGATTTTAAGAACTCATGAAATTCAATCCTTCAAAGGCAGATATTATGGGAATTCATCCTCTTCTTTTGTGGGCTCCCCAGGGTGGAAAATCTGTTTTTCACCCCTCCTGTCTCCCCCACCTCCCTCCCCACCATGGACAGCTATGGATTGCCTCATTCCCAGACCATGTCTTCACCCTCCCTATCTTTTTCCATGTGGCCTCTTCCCTACCTTTAGTTGTGGAGTTTGTTCTGCCAGTATTTGGGTTGTTTTCTGGTTATTTACACTGATGTGAGTGTTACCTAATTGTATCCATGGGATGAGGTGAGCTTAGGGTCCTACTCTATCATCTTCCAAACTGATCATTCTTATACAAATATTTTTATACATTAAAAGTATCTTGAACTTGGAATCCAAGCTGTATTTTAATAGGAAGAATGATTGGAGAACAATAAGCATTTATAATTAAGACCTGAACACTAGTTTAAATAAAAATGAAAAGAATTCTGGGCTCTGATCCTCATCTTCAAAATATAATGGAGGCCAGAAGGTTATTTTCATGGGATTTCTTTCTAACAGTGGAAGGGGCAAGTAAAGAAATAAGCAATGGAGAAAAGACTAGATGTTAATTATTAAGACCTTTTAGAAGGCTGCTCACTTTATGCAAAATCATAGTGCTAAGGACTTCATGATCTGGCTTTTACCCCAAACCTCTAATGAAGTGATAGTATATAGAAATTGAATGTCTCATTATTTTGTGGCAAAAAAATATCCTCCCTCTCACTGTTTTTGTACAATTCCAGAACATTTAATCTTCAAATGCTTGAAGTCCAGTTCTCCCATGATCCTTTTTGTCCCTCTCTCAGATCTCTGTGAAGGACTGTCTCCATGTGTTGACCCTTTTCCCCACTACCTTATGGTCATTTGAGGTAACTTAATAACTAATCAAGATAATAATTGATAATGTATTATTATATCAGATATATTTTGAATTTAATAGTAATTTTTAATGTGAAGTTCTAGCAACAGTCAGTTGTTTGGGAGAAATTCAGGCTGTAGATTTTCTCCTTTTCTCAAAATATACTGCAGGTAAATGAGGATTTTGTATAAACCATCTTACATTTTAAAAATATTAACAAACTGACAGAGATGAAAGCACAGTATCGGGACAAATTTCAAATTAAATAAGACTTATCCTGGCAAACTTTATCCTCCTTTTAGGTAACTCCCCATAATTGCATTCTCTTTAGACTACTCAGCCTCCTCCTCCTCCTCCTCTTCCTCCTCCTTCTTCTCCTTCTCCTTCTCCTTCTCCTTCTCCTTCTCCTTCTCCTTCTCCTTCTCCTTCT